>NC_080104.1:32745893-33055762 GCF_950005125.1 Chionomys nivalis
CTACATCTATCCAAGGTTTTAATGTTAAATATAATAAAGTAAATGTAAAGCTTAATGGAGTGGCCGTGTTAGGAGCCTTGTAGTTATCTGAGCTCTGTAGAAACTCCTTAGTTCACTTTTTTTTTTTAAAAAACACAAGTGTGACTAAAAGTTTACCTTCTTGCATGATTATAAATTTGATCATGAGGCATGTGACCATTTTGTATCTTGGTGTTGGTTTCTCTGGCCAGTTTTCCAGTTTCTTAAATTAATATTGTATGTTAATTTTTCAATATATTGTTTTCAATATATTGTTTATTTTATGCCTTTTCCCTGTAGTCCAGGTTGGACTTGAACTTGGCCAGCCTGACCCTGCCTTTCAGTTACTGGGATTACAGACACAAAGCACCAAGCCTCACATAACTGTATTTGTATATGAGCTGCCTGTTTCCATCTCCCAAGCTCTGGGATCACATTCACATGCCAGCACACCAGGCTTAGGGCATCATAATCAGGTCCAAATACTTGACAGCAGGTTCTTTACTAAGAACCTGACAGCAGGTTCTTTACTAATAACTTTTATAGCTCCACTGTCCTGGCTCAGTGCATTTTAAATAGTAGTTCCTTTTAATTTAAAAAAAAAAAGACACAATAAATTCTATATGTGTGTGTTCCTTGTTGGCCTGTGTACCATGTTTGTGCATGTACCCATAAAGGCCAGAAGAGGCAGTTGGATCACTTGGAACTGTAGTTACAGATGGTTGTTAACCACCCAGTCTAGGTGCTGGGGCCTAAACCTGGGTGCTCTAAGAGAACAGCCAGTGTTGATGACTACTGAACCATCTTTCCAGCACCTTTCAGTAGTATTTGTGTGTGTTGCTTATTGGAGGGTTCCTCATAGTTTACTTTCAAGCTGGCAAAACTTGAAATCTTCTGATTTTGGTATATAAATATCAAACTCAGTATTAGGCCTGTACTGTAGCTCTCAGCACAGCTAGTATATTTGTGATTTATTCTTTGTATTGAAGACACTGAAGTGGGAAAAAAAATATGATTCCCAGTAAAATGTTCATTTAAGGCAAAAATGCAGATTTGAAACATTGTACATTTCAATGATATTGATATAGAGAGAAGATGACATTTTGAAAAATGGAGAGTAGGAAAATGCACAACACCATAAAAATCTTGTTTGTGAGACTCTTGTTTATTGTTATGTCAGAATGACAGGGCATGTGACGTGTGCTGGGTGTGATGGTGCGTGTTTTGTAATGAAGTTTTCATTGAGTTCCCTTGAAAGTCTTCATTCTTCTCTACCATTTCTAGTTTGACAGAGAGAATGTCCGGATTCCAGGAATGCTGATTATTGATACCCCTGGACATGAGTCTTTCAGGTAAGACCAAGCCTCTTGTCATCAAGGAAATTACTAACTCAAGTAAGCCTAATCATTGGGATTTAATCTTTAACTTTGAATAGTTCTTTCATATCTTCAGTGTCATAATCTTTTGATTGTCATTGCTTTTGTAGTGTTTCACATGTTTTCTTGACTTTTATAGAAGAAAGTCTTTTATAATTGGAAAGAACATCCTTACTGTGGAAGGCAGAGTGGTTCCTCATGAATTTCTGCCGACCATTACAAAGGGAATACTGTTTTCATTTCATTCTTGGACATACACATATGCGCGTGCGAGCACACACACACACACAACTCAGAGGAACTTTTAACATTAACTTACCCCATCACACTCAGTTTTTGTATCTGCCAACTGAGTGGTAAGTTAAGGGGCGAACACCTTAAAGCATACACAGCTCATCTGCCTCTTTTACGTGCTCCAGACTTCTCCAGGATAAACAGTTGAGGTTCCAAAATAGCTGAGGTAGAGTGTGTTCATGCCAGCTATGTCCAGACTCTCCCCTTCTTGTTTCCCTCAACAGTGTAGTGTATAACAGCTCACAGAGCACCCAAACTGCTGGTGTCCAGTTGAGTCCACTTACCTGATGTGCCTAACAATGGGCATGGTTCACATTTCCATGCACTTTCCAGACATTCTAAAAGTTTGAAATTCAAAATGCCCCCAAATCTGAAACTTAACAGCGAACATTATATCTGTTTCTAGAAGGTTTGGGATTTTGGATTTTTGCATCAGAGATAGCTATCCTGTGTATGTAACCCAGAGGTGTCACTGTGTATTTGAGAGGATTGTATGGTTTGCATGTAAATACTATGCTATTTTATGAGACTAGTTCATCGTGAATTTGGTATTTGTGAGATGATCTCCACCAGTAAATCCTTGAGACCCAGAGACTGCGCTTGCTTTCTTCTGTTTATTTAGGCATTATAAAGTAAACATTTAAATTGAAGAGAAATACTGAGATTTCCATTGACATGGTTTTTCCTTCTCTGACAGTAACCTGAGAAATAGAGGGAGCTCTCTTTGTGATATTGCCATTTTAGTTGTTGACATTATGCATGGTTTAGAGCCCCAAACAATTGAATCTATCAACCTCCTCAAGTCTAAAAAATGTCCCTTCATTGTTGCACTTAATAAGGTAAGCCCTCATCTGAAAATATTTTTATAAGACTTATTTTTGATTGAAGTATGTATCTGTGTGTGCATTTGAACATATGTGAATGCTGGTTCCCAAGGGGTCCAGAAGAGAGTGACTCTGTGTATGGAGCTCAAGTTATAGGTGCTTTTGAACTTCCTGTCGTGGTCCTGGGAACTGAACTAAACTCTTCTTACAACATAGTGCAAATGCGAGCTTTTAGCTGCTGAGCTATCTCTCTACCCTGTGTTCTGATTAGGACGAATGCACCTTAGTTTTTTTGTGATTTTAAAATATATTTCATGTTATGTACCTGCCCAGTCATGTTATTATCACAGAACTATTTTTAGTTAAATTAGGGATTCATCCTATATACCCACCAGTGGATGAGTGGATAAGTAAAACATGCCATATGTGCAAAATGAAATACTCAGTAATCAGGAAGAATGAACTGGGAATGTAGCTCAATGGTGCAATGCGTGCATAATATACACAAAGTTGAGTCTCCAGGACAATCAGTCAATGTTAAGAATGAAAAGATGTCATTTTCAAAAAAACCAGATCATGTTAGTAAGCTAGACTCATAGAAATGCTACAATTTTTAAAAAGCAAAAATAGAAGAGGAACTATTTAGGAAGAAGAATGGAATCAAGAGAGAGGAAAGACAAAAAGGAAATAGGGAGTCAATTTGTTTATATTATACACATGTATGAAAATAGGATACTAATTTCATACAGTGTAAGAAACTGCTTGAGAATATTTGTATACTTAATGAACTTCGTCAAACCCATACATCTGTTTGCATCCATCACTGTCCAAAGTGTAGACAATCTTCCATTCTCAGAGGGCTCTCTCACTTCAGTGAAGCCAGTCTTGCCCCTCTAGCCCCAGGAAAATCCCTGATTTTTAAAAATTTTTTATTTAGTCTCTGTACTAGTTTTGATAGGACTGGAGTGTGTGGTCTTTTCAGTTGTCATTTTGTTGTTCCTGTTATTACAGCTTTTTTTTCATGTTGATAGGTGGGTTGTAACTTTTTTTTTTTTTACTTAGAGTAATATTTCATTACCAGGTAATACCATACTTGATCAGTTTCTACTGTATGTTGTGTGGCTTCTAGACTCTAGTTACTTATTAGTAAGACAGCTGTGGGCATTTGTGTATAGTCATTTATTTTTGTTTGTTTTGAGAAAATACTTAGGAATAGAATTGTATCATATGCATGTATGGATGTTCAGTTCTATTAAGAGACAAATTTTTCTGAAGAGTATCATTTTGCATTTTTTTTCAAGATTGATTTATTGTGTATACAGTGTTCTGTCTGCATGTATGTCTGCAGGCTAGAAGAGGGCACCAGATCTCATTACAAATGGTTGTGAGCCACCATGTGGTTGCTGGGAATTGAACTCAGGCAGGACCTCTGGAAGAACAGCCAGTGCTCTTAACCTCTGAGGCATCTCTTTAGCCCTCATTTTGCATTTTTAATAGGATTGTGTCTGCGTTTTATGCAGCCTGAGCAGCATTATTTTGGGTCTGTTTTTGGTTGTATTGCAATGTGATGTCACTGTGAAGTACAGATGGACTTGAACTTGTGATTTTCGTGCCCCAGCCTCTGTGTGTACTGTCACACCCGCTGTCAGCTTGTCAGTTTATGTCTTTAAAAGAACTATGTTTTTGTTGCATTGTTATTTTTTTAACACCCCCTCCACCTTTAAAGATTTATTTTACACAAGTACATGAGTGCAAGTGTTGAAGAATCCGAAGACCTTAGATACCATGGAGCTGGAGTTACTGGCAGTTTGAGCCAGAAGCTGAACTCAGGTTCTCTGCAAGAGCAGCAGATGCTCTTGACTCCCGAGCTAACAACCACCCACCCGTTTTTTTGTGTTTTTGGTATTTTTATTTTATTTTATTGTAGACAGAGTACCCCTCCTGATCTTGAACTGACTTTGATTCTCCTGCCTTTTCTTACAAGTACCACTATGCCTAGCTTAGCATTGCTTAGACATTGTTTCTATTTTCAGTTGGGAGAAAATACTTTATCTATGTTTATCTTTGATCTATTCATTCTTCAGAAGAATGTTAAAGTGTGAGTGTATGGGAATTTTCCCAGATACTGTTGAATTGCTTTGTGATCAAAGGACCCACACTGTAGGAGTTATTATGGTCTGTTTCAGTGGTTGTCTGTGACCAGCCTTGATGTCTAACATTTCATTTAAATATATGTGCTGTTGATTTTCAGCTGAGTGTTATAGTTGGTTACTGATGCTTGTGACTGTTTGGTAAACTATTGCAGAGGGCCATTGATTTCTGGCTGCACTTTTTACATTTTGTCTCCTTAAAGTTGTGTGAATTTTATTTAATGTATTTTGAAGGTATATAATTAAGGTACACATACAATTAAGATTGAGTCTTCCTTATACACTGCTTTTATGTCATTAACAAGTTTTTTTACCTTCAAGTCTTCTGTGATAAGACTATTTCCCTTTCTTAGGGTTGTGTGCATGGCATCTTTACTGCCTTCTTCCTTGTTTTTGTTTTTTTTTTTTTATATCTAAGATGCTGGGTTTTTTTGTAGCAGCATGCTTTTTCTTATTTGTACAAAGCACTAATCTTCCACCTTGAGGTACTGCATCTGTATTGTTTGCATCGACTGCACCTCTTGGCACAGTGGCTTTTGCTGTTTAGTATCTCACATGAGCTTGTTTTCTGTCTTCCCCATTTCCCTCCCCTGTGCAGCATTTGGCTATTTCTTAAGAGTTACATTCTTATTTTCAACACTGGGATATGAATGCTTTATATATCTTTTGCCCCAAGTTGCCTTAGGTTTACAGTCTGTATTTTTAACTTGACTTCTGTTATACATCCCTTTTGAGGTTTTGAAAGCCTTAACAGTGTGCCGCTGTTCATTTTCTCCTCTCCATTTTCCTGTTGCTCCTTTTTTTCTTAATTTATTATAAATCCACTTTTATTATTTTTCTCTTTAAATGCTCAGTTCTATCTTTAAGGCAGTTTTTAAAGTAGCAAATTAGGGGCTGGAGAAATGGCTCAATGTGATTGGTTCTCTTGCAAGGAACCTGGGTTCAGTTTGAAGCACCTGTGTCGGGTGACTCAGCATCCTGTAATTTCCACTCAGGGGGTCCCAGGAAGCCCCTGCATACCTCAGACCCTTGCATTCATGTGCATACCCCCCACACAGACAGATACACAATAAGAATAAATATTGAAATATAAAACGACAGGCTCAGTCTTGGTGTCTTTTCCCCACATTTACCATTAGGGACTTTTCGTATCTTCCTACTGTTTAACCTGTTGTTTAAACTAATCTGTTTATTGCCAGCATCATTTTTGGCTCATCCTTTAAAAGTCTATTGAGCTTTAAAAGTGTAACCCAACATAACAAGTCATGTTACCTTTTTATGAAAAAAAGAAGTGTTATTTCAAATCCTCCATTCTTGAAAACATTTCACTTTGTGAAAAGTCCTACTTTATTTTGTTTTCCTTTTTTGTTGCTTTCTGCTTTCATCTTTTCTTCCTCCGTACGCATGTTTTATGTTGCTTACTTTTAGACTTTTTTCTTTTTGCACATTTATCAGTGTGATTACATAATAGTTTAGTTTTCATCATACTTGGGTTTTATTGATTTTATTATGTTAAATTTATAGCTTCAATTAATCTTCGTCATATTTGGTGATTATTCAGCTATTTTCTGCTAAATATTCTTGTTCTATTTCTTTAGCTATTTGGTAGAATTCTAGGGCAGTCCTGGCATTCATTCCAACTAATTTTCTTAATCTTTTCACATGAAAGCCAAGTAAAGTGTTGGAGTATTCCCCCCCCAATCATATTTTCCTGTCTGCTTCAATTTTGCTAGCTTTTAGTGCCCCATTTTCAAGATCACTAATCTTTTCTCTTTTTCTAGTAAGTTTGGGTTTTAAGTTCATCCTGTGGCTTTCTCTTCAACTCTACAAATATTAGGTCTTTCTCTTTTGGGGGCTTTTTTTCAAGGTTAGAACTTTATATTGAGTTTACTTTTAGAAATTATTTTAAAGACCTCAAGCAGTTATTTGATTCTGCTGGTCATCTTAGGTTTTTTCCTCCTTAACTGGGTTTTCTTAGTAACAGACAAATCTGCCTCTTTACATTGTGAGCATAGGCTGAGCTCAAATGTCACACATTGTCATTGTTTTGGTGATTAATTCCCTCTTATTCTCACTCCTCATGGGAGAGATACGGTTTATAAAAAATTAGTATCTTGTAAATTATGTTTATGATTCAGTATATTTCAGTCACCTGAAACATCCCACAGCTGACAGCTGAGGGAAAAATCAATTCTCTTGTAACTAACCAGATTTACTCCTAATTTGAGCAGTGAAGCAATTGTTAAGTAACCTTCCTGACAGTGTCACTTGTTAGAATTAGTTCTTGTTCCTGTCTGCTGATTTACCAGCTCATTCTGAACTTTGAAAACAGTACATGTTAATGTTCATAGGATAATTCTAGGACCTTCCATTTTGCAAAGAACAGTTTTCCATGAACTTACTGGAGGGTAAAATGGACTGCATGTCACCTCAGCAGTTTCTTATTCAAGAAGTTCAATTGCAGCCTTTGAAAAGGCCTTTTGTGCAATAAAATGTCTGAGTACTTTACAGTGGGGGGGGGGGGAGGAATTTTCTGGAGCTTACACCCTTTAATTTTGTAGATTTTGAAGTATTTCTGATAAATGTTTCCAGATTGACAGGTTATATGACTGGAAGAAGAGCCCTGATTCGGATGTGGCTGCTACTTTAAAAAAGCAGAAAAAGAATACAAAGGATGAATTTGAGGAGCGTGCAAAGGCTATTATTGTAGAGTTTGCACAGCAGGTAGGAGAATTTCTTTCTGAAGAACCTATCAGAATGTTTGTTTCTTTTGTTGTCTATTTAGTAAAGTCGCCATTTTCATTAATTCAGATCTGTTCTCCGATGAGTTGGGTATTTTTGTTGTTGTTTTCATTTTGGTATTTTGTTATTGCTGTTTCTTCTGAGATAGAATTTTGCTGTTTCTGGAATGATACAAAACTCGAGAGTTCCTGACTTTCCTTTCCTCGGCCTTCTGTATAACTGAGTAGTGTGTGTAATTCTGTGCTTGCCTCCTTTTTAACATCAGAAATTGGTAAACTGCACTGACTTAGAAGCTACTTTTTTTCCCCCTCTGAACATCTATATGCTTATTTCTAGATAGTGTTTGTTCAGAGGTTTTTTTTGTTTTGTTTTTAGTGCTGGGCATGGAAGACAGGGTCTTGTACATCCTTAGATAAGCACTGTACCACTGACCTGCAGTGCCTCAGTTGTCTGGGTCTCTGTGGAGTTCCAGAATATCAGTCATTTGTTCATCTCCCTTCTCTTTAGCCATCCTCTTCTACATGCCTCTACTCAACCAGTGTTTTTGGACTGATTTTTGCTTCTAGGGTTTAAATGCTGCTTTGTTTTATGAGAATAAAGATCCCCGTACTTTTGTGTCCTTGGTACCTACCTCTGCACATACTGGTGATGGCATGGGAAGTCTCATCTACCTTCTTGTGGAATTAACTCAAACCATGCTGAGCAAGAGGCTTGCACACTGTGAAGAGCTAAGAGCACAAGTCATGGAGGTACTCAATTATCAGGCTTCCTTTCCTGCCCTACTCTCTTTTAATAGTTCCTTGAGTAATGGATATGTGCTGCTTATCATATATGATTTATTTCCTTTCAAAACATCTCTGTTAGGTCAAGGCTCTCCCAGGAATGGGGACCACAATAGATGTTATATTGATCAATGGACGTTTGAAGGAAGGGGATACAATCATTGTCCCTGGAGTAGAAGGGCCCATTGTCACTCAGATTCGAGGCCTTCTTTTACCTCCTCCTATGAAGGAACTACGTGTGAAGGTAAGCCAACATGGTAAGCATTGGCAGGGGACACCATTCCCTTTGAATTGAAGGCTGCTTGGCAGTAGACATTTGTTCCTGTCCTTGTTTTATTGTAGAAGCGTACATAGGTGACAGGATCCATTTATTAGACTAGGACCACATAAGGATAGAGAGCCTGGATTGCTTGGATTGCTGCATGAATAGTACTGGATAACCAAATTTTAGGGGATGACCAAATCAAAGAGCAGTGTTGGAATCCAGAAGCTCTGCATACTTTTTCCTGATTGTAGTCTTGGCCTTTTTACTAATAGTTAACCCTAGCAGTGTTTTTCTGATAGTAAACCACAGCCCTGATTTTCTTTATAGTATCAGTTTCTGGGCATGTCTTGCTAAAAATGTATCTATGCCTAGTGTAAAAGTGGAGCCATTCTTGGTGCTTGCTGTTACACCTGGCCCTTCTGAACTGAAAAACAATTTCAGATTAATATTCCACTGTGTGACTTTGTTTTGCTGTCCATTGTTCTGGGCATGGAATGTATATGCTTCCGTGCTGTACCATGGACTTCCTTTTTGCACCTTCTGCTGAACTTGTGCGCATTTTCCCAGGGTGTGTGGGACCCAGCTCACTGCTGCCTGAGCAGGAGTTACAAGTCACACTTGCATTGCAGCTCTTCACTCTTTCATACCTCTGCCTGCTTTGCGACACCATCACTTTCAAAACTGTCATTAGTTGGATTACATTTACCTGTCAGTATTAGCCACTGCTTTATGTTCATTAGCTGTTTATCCCTCTACTTTCATTGTCCTGTTTTTCATAGATTTTACAGTTCAGATTGGTTGTCTGTTTTACTTTCTATATGTAGCATTATCTTCTATTCTGACTTGTCTTAAATTGAGTTTATCATTTGATTATGTTGTAGGTATTTCTTGTACAGAGCCTGAGAACACTTTCCTCTTTCCAAGGTCACAAAATATAGTAGTGCTGCCACCATTCAGATTATTCAATAAAAACTATTTTTGTCTGTAGAACCAGTATGAAAAGCATAAAGAAGTGGAAGCAGCTCAAGGAGTGAAGATTCTTGGGAAAGACCTTGAGAAAACACTTGCTGGTTTACCTCTCCTCGTGGCTTATAAAGACGATGAAATCCCAGTTCTCAAAGTGAGTTCATTGTGATTTTCTTCCAGTGATATTTACCCAGTTTCCCTCCCAGTGTCCTAGACTAACTTTGAATTCATGATCTTCCTGCTTCAGCTTTACATCTTTTTTTATTCGTTATATTTTAATTAAAATATAATTACATAACTTTTTCCTTCCTTTCCTCCAGCTCCTCCTGTATTCATCCCTCCTTATTCCTCCTATATAGTTCTCTTTATTCTCTGAAATTGATGGCCTGTTTTGTTTCACACACACGCACACATACTTGAATTTGCTTAATGTTGCTTGTGTGTGTGATGTCAGGTGTGATCACTTTGTATTGCATGACCAATTTGGGATTTGTCTCTGGGAGAGTAACTCCCCATTTTTCAATAGTTAGTGTGTAGTTCACTGTCTAGGGGTCAGACCCTTAATATTGCCCCCTTTCTTGTTATCGAGTCTATTGGTATTGGATTTGTGATTGAGTCTTTAGGCAGCCATTCTGTTGAGGTATTATGGCTGTACCTTCCCTATTATGTATAGGACACAGTCTCACAGCACACTGCTTGATCCTCTGATCCTTGAGCCTTTCCATCCCCTCTTCCATGATGTTCCCAGAGCTTGGGTACAAAAGTTATCTATTGAGCTGGGCTTTCCATGGTCCAGTGATCTTTGAATTATAACTGACTGTGCCTTTCTAATGGTTTATGTCTTGCTATAAAGAGAAGCTTCTTTGATGTGGAATGAGAGTTATACTTAACTTTGAATATATGGATAACCTCTAGAATGCTGTTGGGAATCATGTTGATCTAGTATAAGGTCCGTGTCCTCACTAGCACTAGGGAGTTGGCTAGGTTTCTAATATAAGGCATGAGTTCCCTACTGGTGAGTGGGCCTTAAGTCCACCTGATAGCTTTTGCTTACCACCAACATAATGAATGTCACTATTGTAAACCTTTAGGGACATCTTGTTATGTTGGTCATTGTTGTGGCTCATAGGCATCAAGGCTGGACAGAACTTCCATTTGCTTCAAATCCCCCCACGCCTTTGCATTGTACCTTCTGGTACAATGGAAGCTAGAACTCAGGGAGGCTTTCTAACCAGATCCAATTCGACTTTTTCCATGTCCTGTGTCTTAAGTATGTGGCACCTTCTGCAGTAAGGGCTTACCTTCAACCTCTGGGAGACAACCAAGGGCAGAAATGACAGCTTGTATTGTTTGGGAAGTCCCTGTACTGTCTTGACCAACTCATGCCTGAGACTAGAGTTCGTGATAGTCTGTTGCTCTTATAGGGAGCATTGTTAGCCCATGGGACATAATTTCATCTGTGTGCACATATATACATATTCATATGGATTTATTGTTTAGGTCCTGTTTAGGCAACCATACTGTTGAGGTATCCTAAGTATAACTTCTGTGTTATATTGTTATCATGAGCATGACCTGATTCTACCACTAAAAGTGGCCTACAGGGCTGGAGAGATGGCTCAGCGGCTAAGAACATGGACTGTTCTTCCGGAGGTCCTGAGTTCAATTCCCAGCAACCACATGGTGGCTCACAACCATCTGTAATGAGATCTGGTGCCCTCTTCTGGGGTGCAGGTATGCACACAGGCAGAACACTGTATACATAATAAAAGTGGCCTACAGGCTTGTATGAGTGATAGTTTATTGATTAAAACTACTTTACTCTTTCTTGCAGAGGAACTGGGTTTGATTTCTAGCACCCAAGTAATTGCTCACAACCATCTATAACTCTAGTTTCAGGATATCTGACATCTCTTTTAACCTTGATGAGCAATAGGCATGCATGTAATGTACATGCATGCAGGCAAAGCATTCATACTCATTAAATAAACCTAATTTTTTAAAGATACATATGAATGTATATATACTTATACATAATTTTAGGTTAATATAAAATATTCCTTAAGATTTTTAATCAGTTATCCTCCTGCCTTTCTGTATTGACCTCCCCCATCTCTAATTACAGCCTTTTTTTCATATTACCCGTATCCTGCTGTTTTCCTTACTTCCTGAGTTTTTTTGTGTGATATGTTAGGGATGCTCACTAAAATGGGTACCTTGTAAAGCATAGCTACTGTCCTTTTTCACAAACTTGTTTTCTAATTGTTTATAATCATATGAAGTTGCATACATTTATATGCCTGATTCTAAACGTGCATTTTATCCTAATTAAAAAAAATAAGGCAACGACTGGTGGTGCTCAGTTGTTAGCATGATTGCACACGGGAAGGCCTGGGTTTGAGCTCAGCACTGCATGAAAACTAGCAGAGTGGTGCATGAATGAACCTGGCAGGTGGAGGAAGTTAGGCCAGGAGCTCATGGCTGTCATTGTTTGCACCAGTAGTTCAAGGTGACCCTGGACTTCGTAATCCTATTTCAAAAATGGGGTTTGTGGGGGGAGAGCCACAGAAGTCCTTTAAAAATAAAATGTCCTGAGGAGGTGGTTCAGTAGTTAAGAGCATATGGATTGGATCTGAGAACCTACCTGGAAGCTCTAGGGGGATCCACTGCCTCTGGCCTTGAAGTGAAACAGCACTTACGTGTATGTATCCACATATAAATATACAAATACATTTTTTCTTTTTTAAAGCCAGATATTGGTTGTCTTGTTCTTGTATGTTTTATTTTTTTTCGTTAATAAGGCTTGCTATGTAGCTCAGGCCGGCCTCAAACTCAATGTTTAAGCTGGTCTTGAACTTGAGATTTTTTTTTGCTTCAGTCTTCTATGTGCTAGGGATGTGCTATTGGCTGTTTTTAATTTAGGTACTGTAGTACATGGATCTTCATTTCATACCAGTAGTCATGTTAAAGCCTGTTTGTCTTTGGAAAGATCACTTGGCCCATATCCAATGAAAAGCAGGCTGTAGTCATAGCTTAATTGCTTGCCAAAAAGAATATAGCATATAGATGCTAGGGACACAGTCATGTAGGCCTCCTTTAATA
Organism: Chionomys nivalis; assembly: GCF_950005125.1. NCBI lineage: Eukaryota > Metazoa > Chordata > Mammalia > Rodentia > Cricetidae > Chionomys > Chionomys nivalis. The sequence goes on from NC_080104.1 coordinate 32,758,413, forward strand.
TTTAGGCAGAATCAGGTCACAGCATAAGATAATACACCAGGCCTGAATGTGGAGTGGATTTGTCTTTAGTGAATTAATGAGGAGATTTCACAGTTGAAACAATTTAACTTTGGGGCTGCCTCATCTCTGCGGTCCACAAAAAGGATGACACTCTACCCAGTCATTTGTTCTTTTTACAAGTGTTGTTGAGATTTAACATACTTCAGGCAGAAAGATGAAATGAGTCAGGTTAAGACCATATAGTTTTTTTTTCCCCTATATCAGACTGTCGTGCCTTAGTTCCATGTTTTCAGATGAGTCTTTAACCAGAGGGAAACAGTTCAATTCTAGGCTGTGAGATGTAATTTGTCATGTTTGATTTCTTTTCAAGGATGAATTGATCCATGAGTTAAAGCAGACACTAAATGCTATCAAATTAGAAGAAAAAGGAGTTTATGTCCAGGCGTCTACACTGGGCTCTTTGGAAGCTCTTCTTGAATTTCTGAAAACATCAGAGGTGCCAGTAAGTAATTACCCAGCTTTCTAAGCATATGGTAGTCACGATGTGTTGTTCCATTATCTGCTACATGCAGATAAACCTGAAAACTCGCCTTTTACAGTATGCAGGAATTAACATTGGCCCAGTCCATAAAAAAGATGTTATGAAGGCTTCGGTCATGTTGGAACATGATCCGCAGTAAGTATTCTTTGCTTCTGATCATCTTCAGAGTGTTTGGTGTGACTCACTAATTCTCATTCAGTGATCTTTAATGTTTCCATGTTTCAGGTATGCAGTGATTTTGGCCTTTGATGTAAGAATTGAACGGGATGCACAAGAGATGGCTGATAGTTTGGGAGTTAGAATCTTTAGTGCAGAAATTATTTACCATTTATTTGATGCCTTTACAAAATACAGACAAGACTACAAGAAACAGAAACAGGAAGAATTCAAGTAAGTTAGTGTTTTTGTTTACTTCGAATCTTTGGTAATGCAGCTGGTGGAGAAGTTCCAAATACAAGAAATGCAGACAAGACAAGAATGGCATTAATGCCTCAGATGCTGCATCCCAAAGTGGTGTGTTATAGTCCGGGACAAATATTCCTCTGTGTGTTTTCAGATCTTCTCTGGGGCCTTTCAGTTTATTAATTTTCAATTTGGTGGGCTTAGGTATCCTCTGTGTAAACTGGAAAATAATCCAAAAGATTCTAAGGGAGACAAAGCCATGACTCCACAGACCTTCCAGGTTCATTGTATCCATGCTTCTTGAATACAGAGCCAGAGTTCGGCTTCCTAGTCCTGGGCCTTTGAGGGTATCTGTAATTGACAGAGGCAATCGATCTGGAAGTGTACAAGTAGAGATGAGTGCTGTAAAGAAGATTCACAGAATGGGCTGTGATTGGGGAGGGCATCTCCTCATGGCCTCTTATTGGGAGTAACAGTCAGAAGCACAACAAGTAGTCAGGAGTGTGGTCTGTGCGGGCAGAACAACACTTAAGACAACCAAGCCATACTGGCAAAGTATACTTCAGAGAATGTGGCAATTAGCAAGTTAGAGAAGGAACAGGGTTCACAAGTTACAGGAGTAATCACGTAGGTCACGGGAAAGATTGAACTTTTTTAAAATTTAACTATGGCCAAATTGTGTAGTCATGATCACATTGAGTGCTACTTTAGCTACATGTAGCTACATGGATCTGGGTGGTTAGGGAGTCAGTGGCAGTTGCCTTGTCGGGGGAGGCTGCTTGCTTCCATTATCTAGGAAAGAGATTACCAGAGTAACCCAGGGACAGTAGCCCAGGACTTGAACTGGCTGAATGTGCTTCCAGCATGTGATTGACAAGGACAGTTACCTCATGGCAACTTTTTGGAAAACTTGGGGAATATGATGGAGAAAATCATACAGATGGATGACTATACCCTTTCTAGACTAGACATTGTTTTAACATGTGGATATGACTGGCAAAAACATGCATCTTCTGGGGCCAGGCTCCATCCTTGATGTAGCTTTGAGAGAATGAGAACATAGGCTTTTCTTAACAGCCTTTGCAGAAAGTGCATTCATATAACAAACTTCACCTTCATTGTATTTGCTTTCTGTTTAATAATTTTAAGCTTGAGATATTTTGCTTTTTCTTTACTTTCAGGCACATAGCAGTATTTCCCTGCAAGATGAAAATCCTCCCTCAGTACATTTTCAATTCTCGAGACCCAATAGTAATAGGAGTCACTGTGGAGGCTGGCCAAGTGAAACAAGGAACACCTATGTGCGTTCCAAGCAAAAATGTAAGTTCCAGGCCTATATCAATCAGTGTTCTTAACATAGAAAAAAAATATAATTGAACAAAATTTTCCAATCTTAGGAAACTGTTGTATCTTCCCCCAGGTAGCTTGTCTGTTGTAATGCCTTATTTGCAATCGTCACTCATCCTCTCATGTGTGCTTGCTCCATTCCTGTTGGAGTCACAGTTCAGAGTACACCTCCTTTGTGAAGAGTCCAGCTCAAATGTGTTGTAAATTGTACTCACTTGGATTTGTCTGTTCCCTCCTCATTAGATAGACTTACTGAAAAGGAACCTGCAAGGGGGCACTTGCACTATGCAGGTCCTGTAAACATTACTTTTGCCCCAGTGAATATTGTTATAGTATCCATTACAGTCTTTGAATTATGTAAATAGATACAAACTTGGGTTCTCCTTCCACTCCTTGGTTTTCCAGAGTTCTCACTGGCCTTGAAAGGATGTCATAGTTACTCATTATGCTAATGCTTAGCGCCCAGTCTGGTCAATGGGTACTGGTCGTGGTGTTACTTGATACACAGCCTTTGAAGTCTTCATTTTGGGATAGTGACATGTGGCTCTGTAAATCAGACGCTTTTTCACTTTGTTTGTTCAAAGATTTTCCAGCTGCACAAACACCTTTCTGAGTCGGTGTATGCTGTTCCCTTCTTTTACAGCCCATGAGTTTATAGCAGGACCACAAAATGACACCAGATGTTTTTGCCATCTCATGAGTTCTTGCTAAGTTCTACTGTGGAGACTGAAGGGTTTAGCTGTCATGAGGCCTATGGAGATCTTCAATCTGACCTGACATTGATCTTTCTGTTTTTGTAGTTCGTTGACATTGGGATAGTAACAAGTATTGAAATAAACCACAAGCAAGTGGATGTTGCAAAAAAAGGACAAGAGGTCTGTGTCAAAATAGAACCCATCCCTGGGGAATCTCCCAAAATGTTTGGGAGACATTTCGAAGCTACGGACATTCTTGTGAGCAAGGTAAGTATTTAGCCTTACCTTCACACTGAAATTTTATGGTTTTGGGAACATCAGTGGTACTTCTGATAAGAGGGTAGTGCAACTGACAATCCATGGACCCCAGAGCCTCAGCTCACAGGTGTGGGTTTGGCCCCTGAAGCAGACTGGAAAGCACTGCATCTCTTTGCTTAATCACATCTAGGACCACTGGCTTTCATTGGCATACTTCACTTACCTTTGGCTCACCATGTTTGTGCCTGGGCTATTGCAGATCAGCCGGCAGTCCATCGATGCACTCAAAGACTGGTTCAGAGACGAAATGCAGAAGAGTGACTGGCAGCTTATTGTGGAGCTGAAGAAAGTATTTGAAATCATCTAATTTTCCCACATGGGACAGAATTTGGAGTAAATGTAATATTATGCTGTGATATTACCAACAGAACAGACACTTGGACGCTGATGGACTTAGGTGTATAAAATGTTTTCCATGAGAAACCAAGCAACTTACACTGGTTTGACAGTGGTCAGTTCCCCACCCCACAGTCCAGCGTGCCTGCACTCCCCCTCCCTCAAGACTTGGCTGCTGTTTTAAAGTTTGCCCTTCCTCAAATTTGGATTTTTATTACAAATCTAAATCTCTTTCAATTTTATACTGATTAAATCAGTCCTGCAGTATTTGATTAACCAAGTTTCTACAGATTTTGTGATTCTTGGAACCTTTTTGATGTAAGAAATATCTTTATGGGTATTCTCTCTACAGTGACACCCCCTCTCCAGCGGTTTTCTGCCATATGCCGGTAGGGATTTTTCTACAAAGGTTTAGGCAGTCAGTCTGCTGTTCCCTTATCTGCTTTGTGTGCAGCCATGGAGTAAAGCATAGTTGACTGCTTTTTTCTGCCTGTGCTGGTCATCAGAAAAGACAGTAAGCTCTGCTAGGCTTCCATGTTAGTGTAGCTTTCACTCTCAGCACCCACTAAAATGCCCTAGGAGGGGCGCTTTTGTAGGATAGTTTTGGTCTGTTTTATTTAGTTCACATTCCACTGTCTTCTGTTAAAAAGAAGTGGCAGTAAGTTACTGGAGGTCAGTGCTTTAGCATTGTTAGACCTCACTGTGACTTATTCACAACAGACTCATGACTATACCTAGATATAGCTATTCCTGGGGAAGAGGGTACTAAATGAGCCACCAAAATCCTTTCCTCCTGTTAAGTATTCACTACAATGGCATTTAAAGTGTCATAAAATACAAATAACAAGAGAGAGAGGGAGCTAAGAGAGAGGTTATGTATGTGAAAAATTTATTTTAGGTATTAAATTGAATAGTCTCAACACTTCCTAGGAACATAAAGTTGTTAATATCTGGACTTGTGTCCATGGAGATCGGGAATAAATCCCAGGCTAAGATTTATTTTACACACAGCCTTTCAGCCTTTTAAGTATAACAAATTGTTGCTGGTTCCCAGAGTTGATTTTTTTTTTTAAAGATTCACAAAAAAAAGCCTGTACAAAATATACATACAGTTCTTTATTAAACAACTGTAAACACTTCACTGTAAAAATCCATAAAACTTTATAAACAAACGTTTTGTAAATAGAATCTATGCTACAAGTAAAAGAATTAACACAATTATTTACATGCAATACTGACAAATTTGGCACTTTCTGAAAAGAAATGTACAAAAACACTTGCTTAAAAAGAAATTTAAAATTATAAAAACTCAGAGCATCACTATCATGCACTTTGCAAATACCTCACATCCTCACTGCTGGTACAGCTAGCAGAGAGCACCGGGCTCTCTGGAACATTTAGGTAACTTTCAGTGTGCTTCCGTAAGTCTGCTGTAAAACCACCTGAACATTGTCAAGAATAAAGTCGAACGCCATGTTCCAAACTGACTCCACCGACTGCTGCATCAGCCTAGAGGGGAGAAGACAACTATCATTAAAAAGAAAAAACTTCAATACACATTTTCTTTTCCTCCAAACCTAGCTTCATGCTTGGTTTTCTTTTTAATGTATTTAAATTTTGGACTAGCCAGTGTGGCTCACAAAGACTGAGGTAGGAGAGCTAGGTACGGCACTCATGTTCAACTTGTGCATTGAATATAACCTTGGGAGTGATTACATTTTTAAGTTACTAAGCTATCAACATATAGCATTTTTCCTTCTATAGTTAATTGCAAGATTAATTCAGGAAGCTCAAAACTTGCTCTAGATCCTCAAACAGCTTTTTAGTTAAAATATTTAACAAATTACCTTTTCATGTATTTTATAACTAGATCTAATTTTTCCAAATCTTTTTCCTCTATAAGGTCAGTACAGTATTTTACAACTTGCAGGATATCTTCTTCCATTGGATCTAGGAAAGAGGAAAACCTCAAATAAGGACCTCAATGTATTTTTAGAGAAAGGCAGAAATCTGCAGTTAACTGTAACCCCCTCTTCACCACACACACAATTTCAAAGCAAGTTTTGTAACTTTGGTTCATATGTTCTTGAATCAGGAAACTACTACCAGCTACTAGATGGGCCACACCAACCTGAGATAGTAGTTATCCATTCTTTGAGCAAGGTCTTCACATCACCGAACTCAACAGCTCCAGCTAAGTTGGGTGCTGCAGGTCTAACACAGTTGGTCTGCAAATTAGAGGGGTTCTGCACACCAGAGGTGGAAACTAAGAATTCTTCCTGTTGAAAGAAAGAAAATGCCTTATTCAGACAGTGTTAAGTACATTACAATCTAATAAAAGTTAGTCTTTAGTTTTTCCAGTTACCAGGGGTTTCTCGGCAGGCATTCCTTCATGTTTTAGAAAACCATCCATTAACTTCTGGGGGCTCCCATAGGCCCCTGGCAGAGATTTTACAGGACTGCTAAGCAGCTTATTTTTCAGAGGACTCTGAATCTTTCTGGGAGATTCACTGGGGTTCTTCTTGTTTCGCTTGTCTTTCCCTGATGGTGGCTTTAGCTGAAGTAAAGGATTCTTCGGCACTAAAAGAAAAAGTATGAGATCCTCATAAGGAATCTAGATAATACCATGGGTTCTCCATCCTTCTAATACACCCTACTACCAAGAGGCCAGGAATGTAGCAACTTAAGACTAGGCCCTACGATTCCTTCCAGTTGTACAACTTAGTACCCTGACCTCAGGTATGTGCAGTGGATTGGTCCTGAAGACTAAGAGATATCCGGAAGTTGAGATTTCATGTTTTCAAACTACACTGTTTGAAATAATTAGTCTCAGAGTACAACTAGCTTGACTTGTATCCCAAATATGTCCATCATTTCAGATTCTCTAGGATGAAGTTACAACTTACATGATGATACCATCGCTCTAGTCTTTCTTATGACTTATCAGCTGTCTTACCAGGTGTAATTGCTGTCTGTTGATGAGCGGTGTCCTCTCCCTGCCTTTGTATTTGATCATATGCTGTTTTCAGCTCTTTTTGAAGCTCAGCTGGAAGAGCAGCAAAGACATCAGGGTCCACCTGGAAAGAAAAATAACTCAAGTTAATTCTGGATGGTGGCTAGACTGTTTAGAGCGCAGAAAAGGAGGAAAAGGTTATGTGCTAACTTATCAGAACTCAGCCTGTGTTACTCTCCTTTTGCATTTCTACCCTATTCATGTGATCTATTGATCTTCATGGGTCAATAAAGGAGAGAAAGAATGTTTGTTTCTTCCAGATACTTTAGGCAACTATATACCATGCCACACCTCCAACTTCTCTACTCTCTGGTGCTAACTTGCCTACTTTAGAAAAGGGTCAAGTGGCCACCACTGTTGAAGATGTATGTACCTGGTGGTACGTACAGTGCAAGCTTCCCAGGAATCACATAAAGAGAAGAAAGTAAAAACTGAGTTAAAGATAGGTGAGAAAACTATGATAGAGGGTCTCTAACATTAATTTACTTGAGAAAATGCTGGAAGGGCTATGACGTTGATTCCGGTGTTACTATTAGATTCTTGAGACTCTGGTATTTGTAACAGAACTGTGCCAACAGGATGTGGCAACACTCCTGAACTGCAACCATTTACTGGTTCTTTCTTCTTAGTACTGTGTGGCTCTCCTTGTTGAGCAGCATAAACTTGTTGTATTTGTTCCCGGAGATCAGGTGGTAGTGCTTCTAAAACAGACTGATCAATCTGTAAAATACCAAATGAGAACCTGATGTGCAGAAATGAAATTTGAGAAACAAAGAAAGTGAAGACCATCAGCCTTCAAAAAGCTAGCCCCTGCCTAGGCTATCTTCACAGACACTACTGCTGAAGCCTGAGGTGTAACAGAGCCTGAAACTGAGTGTACTTTAGAAGTTGGTAGCACACACAAGGAAGTCCACATATACTCGGTGAGAACTCACCCATGGAAAGGGAACACCCCCCCCCCCAAAAAAAAAACTTTTCAGCAAGGAGATTTTCCCCAAATAGAAGTAGTTATACTTAAAGCAGTAAGATGGAAAAGTGTTTATAGCAAAATCCCTTGCTCTTTTGGCCAGTCCTTCCTTTCTTGTCACCATCAAGGGGGATCTAATGCAAGCATGAGAGCTGCACCTTTCACTAGACCCAGAGGCAGTATTTGTATCTGTCTCCATCTCTATGTGAACAGAAGCAGAAAAGGTAGTAGGATACCCGTTGACAAAGCACAAGGCAGGACTCACTAGTAGACAAGGGCACCTGCAGAAATGGGAGGGGAATGACAGACAGTATAGCAACACATGAAGATGACTATGCCAACCTACAAAATAAAGAATACTGTTTCTAAACATACCTGGGATGGGGATGGAACCTCTATACTCAGATTAAGTCTCGACTGTCCACTGACAGGAGAATGCAGACCATTCCATTTCCTTGAACACTCGCCTCTGTTAGTGTCAGTACTGACAGTGGCTGCCAGATGTGTAGAAAAGGGTGACAACAAAGTACAAGCTCTAGAAGCAGAGGATATTTCCAGATCCACAGCAGCCAGAAATACTACAATTTTAGGAATAAAAATAAAAATTAAATATGCTTTTTAGCTCATCTGAGGAAAAAGCAAGCCCCTCTCACATCACTAAATTCTTTGTTCCTTGCAAACAGTTATAGAAGGGATTCACAGTTCTTTTTTTTGTTTTTTAAAGTAAAATCACATTCTAAAGAAGGCAGAGACCTATGCTGATTTAAAATGAGACTACTTACTCCCAAAGGAGTTTGGGGAAAAAAAAATGAGCAGCTGCACATTAATGGCTACCCACCTTCCTTATGTTCCTCTTCTGTGGATTTCTTAGCTTTCTGAACTTGGAAGAGATCATGGACAGAATGTGATAGACCAGGAAAGAGGCTTGACTGAACTGATGGGTGACTTGAACATGTGGAAGGATTTGGATTAGTAGGAACCAACTGATTCACTTGAATCCCAACCTAGAAAGAAAAGAGAAATATTTTGTAAAAACCCAACTAAGCAAAATTCTCAGTTAATCAGTAATGCCATCTAGATCCTGTTTCTAGAATAAAGGAGTAGATGAAACTATGTAAACAACAGCTTATTCGTGAGTCATCCCACAAACGACTGGTGGGTGAGTGACTTACGTAGCTTTCCCTTACCCTGAGAGTATCTGATTCTACCCTAACATGCAAAGATCCCAACAAGTGGATTTCAGTATTCCATGGGTTTTTTGGTAGCTAAGGCTTTATTTATTTGAGGGGAGAGGTTGGTATAGTGCGAGGTGGAGAGCACAGAACAACCTGGGCTTGGGAACAAAGTGCCTTTATCTGCTGAAGTATTCCAGCAGCCCCAGCTGGGGTTTTAAATAGGATCTGTCTACAGCTGGTAGGCTGGTGTAGCTGAGTGTTCAACATGCACTTACTTAGCACAATCAGGGCATGAGGTTCAATCTCTCCCTACAGTAATAACTTTGTAAAGCTGGGGCAGTAGCTCAGAGATAAGGGTGCTTGCTCATTGCTGGGGATGGAGAGGGTAGGAGGGAAGAAAAATACAGGATTTGAATAATACTCAAACCTAAAATGACCAGGCTTGATGGGAAGTTCTGTCTCCCTTCTTGGACGGCACATAAGAAGCTAAAGACCTGCACACATGCTTGTACTGCACCATGACCAAGCTCAGGTGAAGTTCAGGCTTTACGCTACAGGAAGAAAGCTTAAGTGATACTCACCCCTCTCATATCTGATATATTTAGCTTCATTGTATGAAACATGTTGAGAGTAGCCTTTCCAATTACTTTTGCACTATCTGTTGCCTGGTCCAGAGTTACAGTCCTGTAAGTATTAGAATTACTTTCCTAAGCAAATAAATGTACATTCCATATATAGTCAGTAAAATGTTATAGAAACACTGCCAAGAATTAGTAGGTTTATAAAAATGATCGTCCTTATGATAAGCCAATAACACTACCCACAAACATAGAAAACATTATATAGAACACAGATACTGAAAACAAGACATGGAGACATGATCAACCAAAATTTGATTTAGGAAAAAAAAATTTAGATAATGTACATTAATATAAAGTATTGTAATTAAAAGACTTCATGGTAAGTAGCCAGAATAGTTGGATTCCAAGCAAAATTTACTTTAAAAAATTAAACTAAGGCACAAGTAATATTCACAGGAGAAATTAATAAGCTGTTTTGCTTGGGGGGGGGGCTGAAGAAATGGCTCAGTAGTTAAGAACACTTGCTTTTATAAAGGACTAGAGTTCAGTTCCCATCACCTAGTCAATTCAGTGACCTGAAACTCGTCTCAGTGAATCTGACACCCTCTTCTGTCAGAGCACCTGTATGCATGTATGCATATACAGATATGCATAATTTTTAAAAAGATGTATTCGTAACTACTAAACCATCTCTCAAACCTCTGGTTTTTGACTCTCCATTATATTTAAAGGAAAGCCACTGAGTATTTCCAACATTTAAATATCTTCTACTTTTCTCTCAGAGCTTTTATAAATGTGTAAGAAAAAGTATGTAGCTCTTATGTGAAATACTGTTAGAGCTTATCATAAAGAAAATATATGTAGCTACTACGTCAAATACTGTTATAGCCTGGCATAAAAGCCATAGAATGGAAAACTCTAGATCTGTAAGGAACCTTGAAGGACCTGTTATGTGGTGGCAATGATTTTAACTCATCCTAATATCTTTAATGCCATTGGGGATTCTTTTGCATGAGGGCACATCACTCCCAGTTCCTCCCAGAAACACTGTAAACTGGACCTGTTATTGCATCCCTCTTGCCTGCCCACAAAAACCAATGCTTAAGAACCAATTTCAGACAGACATGTTCCATTATCATTGCATTTAATTTCAATGCATAAAATACATTATATTTAAACATTTTATATATTATGTTGTTTGACTTTGCCAGTTTCCACAGTATATGTGGAAATTTGAGATTTTACAAGATCACAATACAATAAGCAACTTATGTTTGGTATGAGCTAATCTCTACTGAAAGCCTTTAATGTGATATATAATAATGTAACCCTTAAATATGGTTTCATTGTTAAAGATTTTACCACTTGGTTTGTCAGATGAACTGCAGTATGCTGAATAGAAGATCCACTCTAAAAAGTGATTTCCTGTTGGTCATAGACCTCACATGAACTCTAGTATTAAGACATACATCAGAAGTCAGGGTGTTGAAGAAAAGCTTTCCACAAGTTTTTAGAGAGAATGCTCATTTCACAAGAGATGCTAGTTCTCTGAATGATTTACTCATGGCAATCTTTCACACACTCCATCAGTCCCTCCTTGGCTCACTTATGGGCAGCCCTTTCCTACCTACACTCAAGTTAACAGCATGGAGACTCTAAAAAGAGTCACAGGCTTCCAGCTGGCTGAACTCAAGTGTGGTTGTGATTTGATGTGGACTGTTGAGTCATGCTGGAAATTGACACTCAGTATGATGACAGTGATTTAGAGGACCTAAAGAGACAAGGACAGGAGCTGATTGAATCATTGCTCTAGGAAATAAATGATGTTGTCATGAACACTTAGTTGAGAAGGTTGTTATACAGAGCAAACCTCGCCCTTGAGACCTGTCTAGCTTCCTGTTGTGTGGCCTATATTCCAGCCATTGTGATGTCATTGGCCAACAGAGAGTTCAAAATAGTGCCAGCCACTTGAATCGCCAAAAACTGAACTAAATCTTTTCTTTAAAAAGTACCCCTCCCTCAGCCGTTAGTATTCTGCAATAGGTATTAAAGCAAAGTCAAGTGACCATGGGCTGGCCTCAGGCTCTACAGTGTATTTAACAACATCAGGACTGGTAAGTTTAAAACTAATTTTATTTTATTTGACATACTTTGCACAGAATATAACTACCAACTTTGTTGTTTTTTTTTTAAGAAAAGAAAAAGGTTACCTGGCAATGTTATCACAAATTCCATGGCCTCCAAATTTTGCAGTCTCTACAGGGGCTCCTGGCTTCCGTACCATGATTTTCAGAGTAAGACGTTTGCCCTTCATGCCAGCAGCTTCAAGTCGTCTTTGAATTTCTTCTGAAAGACTCAGAAGGAAAGCTTCTGCTTCTTTTGGCTACCCAAAGACAGAGGGGAAAAAGCCACTTCCATATTATTTTTACTTAACCCAATAGTTCTTCTCAATTATCTTAGCTCTGAATCTTAAATATCTTATTTCCCTGTTGTATTTGTATACACCTTGAAATGTGTGTTACTATAAATGCTCATGTTTTCAGTGTACGGAGTACTAAGGCAGTTCCTTTCTTGCTTTTTTTTTCTTTATACTATTACTGACCTCTTGCAGTTCTTAAATTCCGTGATAAAATGTGAAATCCAACATTATGTCAGATTCTTAAGTGATAGTTCACAAGACCCACTGCTTGTCAGATTTCAAATCTTGATATGCAGTGTTTACAGAGCTGAATTCAGAGACATACCTAAATCCAAATATGTATTCTTAAGGAAAGCAAACCAGTCCATCTGTACTACCACCATCTATACAGTGGTTCTCAACCTGTGGGTCATGACCCCTTTGAGGGCTAAACAACCCTTTTACAGGGGTCTCCTAAAACCACTGGAAAATACAGATATTTACACATTACGATTCTTTAGAGTAGCAAAATTACAGTTATGAAGTAGCAACAAAAAATAATTTTATAGTTGGGGGGTCACCACAGTATGAGGAACTAACTGTATTAAAATGTCTCAGCATTAGGAATGTTGAGAACTACTGCACTAGGGGGGTAGAAAATGAAGGAGATCTATTTTTAACTATAATTTTAAAACTCAAAATATTTGTCTGGCCCTTTCCTCTTCATTGGTAATGAGAATATTTACGGTTCAAATCACTTCTGACCCCAAACAAAATATTTTGTATCTTTCCTTAAGACCTGGATTATTTCTCCCCCCCCCCCCCCAAGGTTCCTTGCCTATCATAGAACTCGCTTTGTAGACTAGGCTGGCCTAGAACTCATGGAGATCCACCTGCCTCTCAAGTGCTGGGATTAAAAGCATGTGCCACCACCACCCAAGACCTCGATTTCTTAACTGGAGATCTACCTTACAAGTCTCCAAGGTTTTGAGATCACCAATTAATCATCAAGAGCTTTAGAGGTTAAAAGAGGAGCATGTAAAGACATGTTACCTGGGTGAATCTTATTCCGTAGTTGATCTCAGCTGACACAGACTTCCTTTCCTTCTCCGTTCTGACAGGCCTATCATCCAGACCACGGCAGAACCTATATAGCATCTGACCCGTTTTGGGGCCAAATTCTTTCTGGAGTTTTGCCATAGCCATACACTGCAAATCTCCACAAGTTTTAATTCCCAAAGATGCTAGCTTAGATTCCATTGAACGTCCAACTCCTAAGAAAAGGAAAACAAAGACAGTTGTTGACAATTTTGGTCATTTATTTATTTAGGCATGCATGAAACAAAAATTTTATGTAAAAAGAATTTTGTGAATAATTCCAAGATTACAGACTCTTGTTTAAGAATTTATGGTCTGAGTCTATAGCACAGACACAAATACTACCGAGCACAGAGTAAGAACTGTACTGTGATAACTGCAAATATTCATGATGGTTTCACAGCATTTACTCTGGACTGGAACTAGGGGAAGTGATGATACAGGCCCAAATCTCACAAGGAACAAAAGTGGAACCAGTGACATTGGACTAAGGCTGCTAAGCAAAGAATGGTATAGTAAGGGAAGAAGACCCATTTCTCTTATCAAAAGCTAACTGATCACCTTAAAGAGGTGACATTAATTCTTCCTACAGCTGGGCCAGAGTACAGTCTCCATGGCCTCATACAATGTACACAATGTTTCAGTGCTACCCAGGACACTCAGGAGCTCTGCTGCCCTACACCATATCTAAAATACGTTAAAAAGAAATACACATTTGAGAAAGCAGTTTACAGCAACTCAGATAAACAGTAACTCTTACTTAAATGACTTTGCACCATAGTAGCTAGCAGTGAAAACCATGCGTTTGTATGCTTTTTGTACATAATCAAAAAAGAGCAAAGTCTGCTGCTATCTTTTATCTGAATATAGTTATGTAACTTTTTCTTCTATGCTGAGTAGTCTCCAATGGCAGGAAACACCCAAGTTATACTCCTGCCAAGAGAACCCCTAGAGATGGTAAAACAAGACACAGGTCTGGAGTTGATAAAACTTTAAATGCATCTTTGGTATGGAAGGTCAGACAAATTTAAACCATGAAAATATCAGTGTTTCTCAACCTTCTTAATGCTGTGACCCATTAATATAGTTCCTAATGTAGTGGTGACCCCCAACCATAAAATTGTTTTCACTGTTACTTTGTAACTGTAATTTTGCTGTTATGAATTATAAAGAATATTTCTGGAAAGAGAAGTTTATTGAAGGGGTAGCAACCCTCAGGTTGAGACTGCTGATCTATATCCTAGTAGAAAGGATGCTGGCACCTACTTGTGCTATTTACAGACCAAGTCAAAAAAACCCTGCACTGTGTATATGTAAATGTGATGTGGGAAACCCACTCCTTCAGAAATTATCTGTGACTACTCATATTTGAAATGTCACTAAGCACAAGCAAGCTAATCTAATGGAACCATCGTCTGAGGAAGAGAAGTTGCTCTATATGGAAAACTAATCTGGTAGAATGAAATGGTCTTGTAGTGGAGGTGGGGAGAGAATGATGATATTCAAAGACAGGACTAAAATGGTTACTGATTCAATGCAATGCACCTCAGAGTTCATAAGAAAAAGGGGCACCTGTATTATACAGGAAGTAAACAGGGCTCAGGGCCTCACCACAGCACAGCCAACCAAGAAGAAAGAAAAGATAAAAGGGGAATGTGCTGGTTTAGAATCTATTCTCTTTTTGACTCCAAACAAAATATTTTGTATCTTTCTTTAAGACCTGGATTATTTCTTTTTTCCCTCCAAGACAGGTTTCTCTGTGTATCTTGTATATCTATATACATATATATATATAAAATACATATATAAACAGGCACAGGGGTTGAAGCAATGCCTCCGCAGATAAGAGTATTTGTTGATCTTTCAAGAGGACTGGGGTTTGGTTTCCAGGACCCACAAGAAAGCTCACAAGTCCACAAACTCCCATTCCAAGGGACTCAATGCTCTTTTCTCACCTATGCAGGCAGCACGGGTATTCAGGTGAAAACATACAAACACGCAGGCAAAGTATCAGACACATAAAACTTAAAAATAATAAATAAAATCTAAGGATGGACATGTATTCCTGTAACCTCAGACAATGAAACGGTGGTAGAAGAAGACAAGGCAGATGGGTCTCAGGAGCTCACTAGCTAGCTACCCTAGCAAATGTTTTTCAGGTTCCGTGAGCGACTATCTTAAATAATACAGAGTTTTAAGATACCTGATATATTCCTCTGGTCTTCACATGCTTGGGCACATACACTCACACACTCTCTGTGCCTCCCAAAGAATCCTTTATGTTCTCTCAAACATACTTTGGGAAAAGATGTATAAGAAATACCATCTTCAGAACAGGGATGACATGCAGAAGTTAAGTAAGTCAACCCAAAATTTGGGGATTATTATTATCATTTATTGGTTTTTCAAGAGAGGGTTTCTCTGTGTATTCCTGGTTGTCCTGGCTGGCCTCGAACAGAAATCCACCTGTCTCTGCCTCCTAAGTATTGGGATTAAAGGTGTGCACCACCTTTAATTATATTTTTAATGTTCTTCCTCATTCTCTTTTGTTTCGTTGAAATAGGAGTTCATTCAGCCCAGGCTGGATGTGAATTCCTAATCCTCCTGCCTCCAACTCCCAGGTACTGATATTACAAACATATGCTACCATGCCCAAGGGTCCTTTTCTCTTCTGAATTTTTTTTTTAAAGCAGTGCTAGATGGGGCTATAGAGACAGCACAAAGGTTAAAAAAAAAAAAAAAAAAAAAAAAAAAAAACACAATTATTGCTCTTGCCGAGCACCTGAGTTTGATTCCCAATGCCCAAGGGACGTAGCTCACAATTACCAGGGAGATCTAAGACCTATGGCCTCCATGGTCAACTGCATGTACACATCCCCACACAGACACATTCATAAACACAATATAGAACAAAATCAATCTTTAAGTGCTGGGAATTAAAGCCAAGGCATCACACACACACACTACTGTACTCCAACTGCATTTCAGAAGCATAATCTCACAGAACAGATAAATGCATTTCTAAACCTTTGTTTTCATTTTAGAAATATACTATTTGGATTATGGGTTTAAATGATAAAGGTTGGCCAGGCAGCGGTGGCACATCTCTGTGAGTTCCAGGCCAGCCTGGTCTATAAGAGCTAGTTCCAGGATAGGTTCTGAAATTACAGTGAAACCTTGTCTCAAAAAAAGAAAAATAAAAAGAGGGGGGGAAGCTGGGCTGGTGAGAGGATGGTTCACTGGGAAAAGGCCCTTGCCTGACACACCTGATGTAATCCCTAGAACCCATAGTTGGAGAGAACCGGTTCCCCAAAGTTGTCTTTTTTTTTTTCTTTTTTTGGTTTTTTGAGACAGGGTTTCTCTGTGGTTTTGGAGCCTGTCCTGGAACTAGCTCTTGTAGACCAGGCTGGTCTCGAACTCACAGAGATCCGCCTGCCTCTGCCTCCCAAGTGCTGGGATTAAAGGCGTGCGCCACCACCGCCTGGCAAAAGTTGTCTTCTTACGCCAAGGCACGTTCATGAGCAAACATAGACATGATAAAATAAATGTTCTTAAAAGACTAAGTTAACTTCATATTTTCTCTAGAACTATTTCTCAGAATCACTGATGTTGTTACTTAAGAAATCCTTCACAAGACACTGGACTTTGGTCTCCCAGCTTCCACTCCTGGAATGCCTGGATTATGGGTCTCTGGGTAAACAGCTTGCTTTTATGAATGTGGAGCTGGGGATGGAATCCGGGGCCTCTAGCATGCTAGGGTGGCCACCTACCAACTGTAAAGGAGAATCCACTAAGCGAAAAGATAAAATATGTAATAAATCAACTGAAAGGATGTTCAATGTAGTACTTTGTTTTCTTTTTCATGACCATAAACAATTTATTAAAAAGAGACAGGAAAGACATGCATGTCATTCCAGCACTTGGATCCTGAGGGAGGATGATCCAGATAGCCTAAGGAAACCACGTTATCAAGGCTCTCTGCCTGCGAAAACAAATAGCCCCACAATAACTAAAACGATGGCATGAAAAGTACGTATAAATGTCTGTGATCTCTCACAGGCAAATGCTTAGTAAAAGACTTGTACTTACCTGGTAGGTTAGTAACAAGCTGACCTCTGATGAAATCATCTACTTCGTCTGGTTGCAGGTGGTACTGCCCATCTGGCTTTGCTTTTCTAGTTGCCATTCTAGCAAGAAGTATATTAGAACCTACGAAATTGAAAGAGGAAAAAGTACTCAAGAAATAACCAAAATTATTTCTTAAAATTTCATAAAGAGGGACACATAAAAAGACAAATATAAAATTTCATAAAAAGATTGTCATTCACTCATCTTAAAATGATGAAAACTAATTCAGTTTTGATAAATTTAAACAAGGTATATACTTAGTAGTTTCATTTAATATCCCAGGATTTGGCCAATAGGTTGCTGAATAGAGGTTTTCCTTTATTTTAAAGCAAGTATTTCAATGTTTATTTCCTCATGTAGATCAGAGAAAACAGCCCTGATCTTACAGGAGAAGGGCTAGGCTGGGTGTGGTGACTCATGTAAATAATTTTAATACTCTGGAGGCTTAAGTAGCCCACTGGTTATGAATCTGAAGTCAACATGGGCTACAGTGAGGTTACCCTGTCTCAAATCCCCTCCCACTCAGAAGTGTGGCAGACTTAGAGAAAAACTAAAGCTAAAATAAAATCCAGTTAAATCTCCAACCCCTGGAGAAAACAGGTTAACACACAATGGAAACAAAACTCCCAAAGCAAACATTGATGTAAGAGAAGGCTTTTAACGTCTTCAAAGTGGAGGTGAAAGCCAGAAATGAAAACTGTGATAGAAACATGGCCCACGGACATCAATATGGCTTAATATGGTGTGGCACAGACCATGGGCGTCCTCATGAACAACTGCATGGCCCTCGATGGTAATATGGGAAACAGACACAGTCCCAGGCCATGTTGATGTGGGTGGCCTTGGAGGCCGCCTGAGGTCATGTTGATGTCTGTAGTCTGTGCTGCCTATGAGAACTATCTCTGGGTTCCTGGTTCTGCAGCATCTGGGGACCATGTTGAAGTCCAGACCTGTGTTGTCACCGGAGGCTATTCAGGTATCTGTGGTCTGTGCTGCTGCCACCACCAGCACCATATTGGTGTACTTGGCCCGTACTGCCCTGAAGGCCATGTTGCTGCAGAAGGCTATGATGGTGTCCGTGATCTGTACTGCTGAGTCAATGGCAAGTGCTGATGCCAGAAGCCCATGATCTGTACCCCTGCTGAATGCAAAGGGCAAGGGAACTACTTGTGCAGTGGCATCCATGACCAAAGACTCACAGTTGAGAAACAGGGACAACTCCTACCCGCACCTCACTACCCCAAAGTGACGGCCTAGAAAGGAAAGCATCAAAGAACTCTTCAATAAAATTGTGGTAAGAATGTTGAAATGTAGCTCTCCACAACTGAGGGAATCTGGCAGGGGTTATACAGGTCAAGTCTGACTTCCTTAAAGGGCTGGCTACTGGGAGATTGACCATGTTCCAGTGGGTATACAGGTAACACAACACAAACTGGGGGAAGACCTGGGAGGATTGGAAGTGAGTGTTATTTGGTACAGGATGTGAAATCCCTCAAATAATCTATGTTAGGGAAAAAAAAGAAAATGATGGCAGAGATATTGTCAGGCACCATAAACAGCAGAGGGCCTGGGCCTACAGAAGGGCTGTTGGAGGCTGAAGTTTGAGTGACGAGGTGTACAGTCTAAGGTAAGCTTTTCCATGAATGAAACACCAAGATACCAGGGAAGTCCTGCATTAACATATGAAAGAATCATGTAATAACATATATTTTCCTGGGCTATATATATATTGGCTCTTGTAAGAAAGTTCAAGTTTAGGAAAGTCATACCAAAATGCTCAAAATGGTAAATTTAGGGTGAGAGAGACAAAGACAGGAGTGAATTAACAAATGGCATTTTAGTTTGAATTCCAATAACTTGTAGATTAGAAATATGATTAAAAACAAGGAATTACAACTGTGTCTGACACTGAAGTACAGAGGATGGTAGGAGAAGAAAGGCTGATAGGAACTTGTAGGTCAACAGTAGGGAGTCTGGGAGGCCAGACAGTACCTGTATGAATAATGGCAATGTATTCATCTGTTTTAATTTTCAGTATTCTGTGATGTTTCACATCTTAAAAATATTGCTGGAAGATGTACTCACTTGGTGCAATACTGGGAATGAATGCTATAGGGGTCAAACACTGCTCTCTGATTACATGTGATGCCTGCTCCACAGGACAGGATTCTAAATCTTTATACATCCCATAGCTGGGCAGGCCACAGACCAGGTGGATATGAGACTATACACACCCAGTATTCTTTTGCTAAATGGGCATATTATCAAAATACTTGTCACAAATATTTATGTTTATACACATAAATTATTTTTTGCTACTCTCAAGCTTGGTCAAAGAAGTTTCTTTCTATACTGGGCAGTGGTGAATGAAGAGACTTACTTGGTTGGAAGTACCAAGGATAAGTGAGTTTCCGAAGTTGTTCTTTCTTCTGCTTTGTGACCACCCTACTAGTTACCAGTGCTTCAGCAGCATGTTTGTCACCACATCTCTAAAAACGTAAATCACTGGTCCTTTCTCTCGCAAACCCCCATTTTGAGACATAGTCTCACCATGATTTCAGGTTGGTCTATATTCTCCCCTGCCTCAAATTAATGTAGGATTAACCTATCTATGATGTCACTGAGTTACCAATCTAAATCCTATTGATTCAAAAGACAAGGACTTAAGGGAAAAGGGTTTATGAATGAGAATGTTGGAATCAGCTGGAAACAACAGCATGCTTAGAAAGCTTTATTAATTATTTTTCAAGTCTGCAGGACAGAGTGTGAAGCGTTCTACCTGAGAGCATGGTAAGACAGGGTTTCCTGGTAGACAGTTTGGAACAGGCCGAGATAAGTAGGAAAAAGTGGCACAGAAAGCCTACGCTTTTCAATTCTAAATGGTACAGCATAAAGTCAACATAAGGAGGACAGGTGGCAGCAACAGCTGAATAAACGAAAGGCAGAATGGAGAGAGGAGGAAGTAGAGTCTACGGCTGCAGAGACCATGTGATACCAGGAAAGCAAAGGGAATAGAAGACTAAAGCTGAACTTCAAGTTCTATGCCATGAACCTGTTTTTAAGGTATAGTTTCTGTTCAAAGTTGAGGAAAAGAAGAATTGAAAGTTAATCTAACTCTCCTTTCTTGAAAACCAAGAATGATTCTAACTCCCTTAATGAAAAAATATTCTAACACTTTACTTCCATTTCCAACAATTTTAAGTTATTCACATCTGTAAGCAATGCTAGAAGGTAAAAAAAAAAAAAAACCACTTCTGCAACACGCAGTAAGTTATTAAAATTCCTTTAAGTTAAGGGATAGTAAAGGATTCCAAACTGAGTAAAAACAAGTACATAACAAGTCAGATACTAACCAATTCCAACAGAGGCAGCACATTTAGTCTTGTCTTTGATTTCCATTCGGAGGGCAGTTGCAAATTCATCAGGAGTAAGTTTAGTCTCTGCAAGGATGTCAGTAATGTCCATTAAGGCTTCATCACAACTGACAGCTTCAATGCTGTGTGTGTAGCTATCAATACAAAGCATAGACAATGAATACCTAAGGTCTGCTCTGGGAGACATTAAATGTTACAAAAAAAGACAAGGCGTTTTTATTGAAAAACAACAAAAACATACTTTTAATCTTTAATAACGCATCCAAAGGGCCACTATTTAGTTATCTAACTTTTGACTACAAAGTTAATTAATATTCCAATTTCATACTAAAACTATAACAGCTGGAATGACTTACTAAAAATTCTCTTGTATATACGAATGCTACAAAGTGGTAAATGGATCACAGGTACCAAAATATCTAAGAAAATTTCAAACACGGCTTATCAGAAACCTTTATGAACAGAAGTTTACACACATCAGTTCAAGAAGTACTGTTTAGCTAAAAGCAAAATACCACCATTAAATATCTAATACCCATTAAAATCCCTGAGATGCTGTAGGACAAAGGAACCATGGAACAGATCAGACCAGAGATAGCTGAAGAGGTCTCAAAATCACTATCTCAATCCACTTGATACACACCTTTTGGTAGGTTATAAAC
This sequence comes from Chionomys nivalis, assembly GCF_950005125.1. Classification (NCBI taxonomy): domain Eukaryota; kingdom Metazoa; phylum Chordata; class Mammalia; order Rodentia; family Cricetidae; genus Chionomys; species Chionomys nivalis. The sequence goes on from NC_080104.1 coordinate 32,779,448, forward strand.
CATATTTACTCATCCAATAAACAAATGCTACTCAGACTAAAAACTTAACAAAGGTTTTAGGTTTTTTTTTTTGTTTTTATTTTTAAAATAAAGACAATGTGTTTTTCTGAGAACAGAAACATCCAACTAAAATGTTGACATACTGAAATTAGAACGGGCCCTAGCTCTCTCTCAATTATTTAGTCCCCAGGCACAACCTACTCCACTAGTCTAACTGAGAAAACAACAGCACCTCTATTAGCCTATTCCCAGCCCTACTTTAGATGCTATCAATGCCCTCAGCTTTTAAACAGCATTTCAACACATTTAAAACATGGTAACGCCAAAAGTGCTGCACTGGCATTAAGAATAGTTGTGACTGATAGGTAACTGAAATCTTTCCTTATACATTTTTTTTTCTCCATTATTAAAACAGCTTCCACAAAGGCAGGGACTGGAATTGTTTCTTTTGGTGAGACTAGCAGAATCAAGCAACTACATGAACACACTGGTTAAGAGTGTTCAGAATAAAGTTTAACAGACACAAAGAACAAGGCAGGCCTACATGGGTGGGTCTGCACCAGGACCTCTGCATATATATTACAGTTTTCAGTTTAGAATCTCAATAGGACTCCCAAGTATGTAAACAACTAGGTCTCCGATCCTCATGCATGCTCTTGGGCTCTTTTCCTACTGTTGGTTTGCCTTATCCAATTTCGACGGAATGGTTTTTGCTTGCCTTATATTTTATTTTGTTATGTTTGTTATCTCCTAGAAGCCTGTACTTTTCTAATGAGAGACGGAAGGGGAACGGATCCAGAGAAGTGGACTGAAGAGGAACGGGGCGTGTAGAGGGAGGAGAAACAGTAAACAGGATATATAGTATGACAAACAGTCTACTTTCAATTGGGGGGCGGGCAGTCAGAAGTGAAGTCAGAGGCAGGTGTGTGCTCACTCTCGTGTCTTAAAGATGTTAGCAGGGCTCTTGGACCAATGTCCTTACATTTTCACCAGAGCAGGCCTGAGTTGGGGATTTACATTACTTAAGACTTTTTCAATTTACAGAATTAAGTACTTGTGAGAAAGACCTGTTCTAGTCCTTTACACAGAAACTACATGACTGACTTTAGAGCATGTACATGCTACTATATTATTTTATTCTTTTTAATACTGCCTTAGTATCTTAAAAACCTACACCAAAAAAAAAAATCCTTTATTCCTCAAGCTAACTAACCAACCACTGTAAAACAATTACCAGAGACTTACTTTTATAAAAAATAATTTTTTGATATGCTTAAAACTTTTAAGATGAACCATGTACAAAACTCAAGTCCAAATGGATCAAAGACCTCAACATAAAGCCAGCCACACTGAACCTCATAAAAGAGAAAGTAGGAAGTACACCGGAACGCACTGGCACAGGAGACCAATTCCTAAATATAACCCCAGTAGCACAGACACTGAGAAAAACAGTAAATGGAACCTCCTGAAACCGAAAAGCTTCTGTAAAGCAAAGGACACGGTCAACAAGACAAAACGATAGCCTACAGAATGGGAAAAGATCTTCACTAACCCCACAGACAGAGGTCTGATCTCCAAAACATACAAAGAATTCAAGAAATTGGTCATCAAAAGAACAAATAATCCAATACAAAAATGGAGTACAGACTTAAACAGAATTCTCAACAGAGGAATCTAAAAAGGCTGAAAGGCACTTAAGGAAATGCTTAACATCCTTAGTCATCAGAGAAATGCAAATCAAAACAACTCTGAGATTTCATCTTACACCTGTAAGAATGGCCAAGATCAAAAACACTGATGACAACTTATGCTGGAGAGGTGGTGGGGAAAAGGGAACACTCCTGCATTGCTGATGGGAATGCAAGCTGGCACAACCCCTTTAGATGTCAATTTAGCGATTTCTCAGAAAATTAGGAAAACAACCTTCCTCAAGACCCAGTAATACCACTTTTGAGTATATATCCAAAGGATGCTCAATCGTGTCACAAGGATATGTGCTCAACTATGTTTGTAGCATCTTTGTCATAGCCAGAACCTGGAAACAACCTAAATGCCCCTCAACTGAAGAATGGATAAGGAAAATGTGGTACATTTACACAATGGAGTGCTACACAGCAGAAAAAATAACATCTTGAATTTTGCAGGCAAATGGATGGAGCTAGAAAACATCATATTGAGTGAGGTAACCCAGACCCAGAAAGACAATTATCACATGTACTCACTCATATGTGCTTTTTAAACATAAAGCAAAGAAAACCAGTCCACAAATCACAATCCCAGAGGACCTAGACAACAATGAGGACTCTGAAACATTCATAGATCTAATCTACATGGGAAGTAAAAAAAAAAAAAAAAAAAAAAAAAAAAGACAAGATCTCCTGAGTAAATTGGGAGCATGGGGGATTTGGGAGAAGGTTGAAGGGGAGGGGAGAGACAGGGAGGGGAGCAGAGATAATGTAGAGCTCAATAAAAATAAAAAAGAAAGAAAAGAAAAAAAATTTAAGATGAAAAAAGATTTTTAAATGCTTCTCTGTCATTGGCTCATTAGTTTTAAATTTATTCAGCTACAATTCAGGGGCTTTCCTCCATTAACCTTGCTGGTATTGAAATTCTGGGATACAGTGCACCCTATTACATCTCATTCTGTGAATTCTAATTTTAAACAAATTATAATTCAAATGTAATTAAAGAGAAGAACCAAGTAAAACAAAAAACAAAATATCCAAATTCTTCGTCTATCTGGTTTCATGGGAAAGAAAATCACGTCCACACACAGATTTCACCTCACAATCAGAAGCACTTGAACACTGATGGAATGCAAAGTTTTCCTTGAGACTAAACTCCCAATACTGACGCTTCATAAAGCAAGGCACTTATCAAATTAGCAGGTGGAGAAAAAGCATCAAAGACAAAACCCACTGGCTCTCAAAATGCTAAAGAAAACTGGACTCTTTTAGGAGTCAAACAAAGGAGAAAAAGCAATGAACATGAGAATATTGTACACAATACCTTGCCAATGTTTCATACATTGCTTGAGCAACTTCCTTGTATGCATGAAAATCATATGGAACAGCTTTCAGATTAGGACATAACTGTTTAGCATGCCCAAAAAACATTCCGTTCTTAATGCCAAATTGTCTAAAAAGAAAAGAAAACACAGTAGAGATTACATCAGGAAGTCTTAAGCTGACAACCAAATAGCAAGTATGTTTGATTTCCCCATGCCACTAATATACAATTTCCATGTAGCTCCCCCTCTCGTTAGGGGTTAACAATAGGCATTAGGATAATTTACAAGTCTGTTGTCCCCCCAACAGAAAACAATACAATTGTCTTACTACAGTAAATGACATCTCTTTTGTCTATAGATAAACACTTCTAAAACTTGACCTCTGGCCCCTTTGCAGAGATGCCAGCATGCCATATGCTGGTGATATCACAACCACCACAGAGCAGGAATGTGCTGTCAAAATGCTTTTCTTCTTCTAACACGTGGCACAGTTTAGCCAGGGCTCATCCCCCAAAGACAAAGAATATGAACGAAAGAACTACACAAAACAGTGCTATGTGACAAACAGACAAAATGTACTCATCCTATTACCACCCAATTCCCAATTGACCAATTCCAATGCTCCTCAAGTGGCTCCGCAGTGGTTGAGATGCCAACAGCATTGTATGGTAGGACATCACTCTGGGCAGGAGCCAGGGTTCCAGAACTTTGAGGGACCTAATTGAAAATGGTAAATTTTAAATCTACTGTGTTGTCTCAATGCCCCACATTACCTTTGATATTTGGAGCATTCAGCATAAAACTACAATTATGGAATTATACATAATTAGTAAAATTCCATTTTATCACTCTGTAAAGAATCAAGAAAAAATATCACAGTAAAAACACAAGCAAAATAAAGCAATGTTTCACCAGATTACACAATATTACATAGAATGATCATGGTTATTCCATACATCCATTCAGTAACATTCACCAAGTATGGACTTATTGGAGGTATGATTGCTTAAGAAACAGATCCAATTATCTCTCGGCCTCTTGCCTACGATCAAGCGAATAAGCAGTCTTCTACTACTCTAACCTTGAGATCGCCACTAGAACTACAAAGAATTAGGAAACCTCTCAGGTTAATTCAGAGGCAAATACAAAGCTACAAGCCCTTTTTCATGTAAACAAAAGTAATGAACTATTTCAGTATCAAGTGTCAAATGGACAGAGTTATCTAGTAAGAAGCAAACAATGTTAGGAAAGGAAGCCATGACGTGACAGTAAAGGCAGCTGAAAAAGCTAGCTACATGCAGTTACATCATCAAGTATTCTGTAAGGTGCTAGGTATGTCTCACAAACAGACCTCAAGACGCTTTGTGAGCATGTCCTTGCATCTACTCAGAATGACCTGAGTTAGTCAGCGGGCCTTAATAAACCAGTGCTTATCCATACATGGAGAAGTACCAATACAATAGTTTAGATAAGTATATGGGAACATTAGGAATTTTTTCCCCTAAAGTTTAGCTTTGAAAAAGGGTAAAATTTGGGTAAAATAGTTATAAAATATGTAAGTTCAATATTCAAATTAAAAAAACCCAGTCTTAAAGGCATATGTTACAATGATCCTACAAATGTTCTTTTTCATTTCCTTTTTAAAAATTTAATCTATAAAAAAATTTCAAAGATGTTACTTAGAAAAATATGCTATTTCTACTTAGGTACTCAAGCAACTTTCACAAAGGAAACATTCTATGCGTTGCTGAGGATGGAAATTCTGATCCAATTGCTTCCACCTTTCAAGTGTTGGACAAGTGCAGGTGCTGCCACCACACCCAGGTTTTGCTATGTTTAAGGTTCTGACCCAGGGCCTTGCACATGCTGGGCAAGCATTCTTCCAACTGAGCTACATCTCCCATCATAGCAGAGAGTCTAAGGCCACTGGACACCATAAAGAAGTTCTGAACAAAAGAAACAAACCCAGGAAGTCTTCCCATAACTAAGGGAAAAATACATTTTCCATAAGTAGATGTATGTTCAGAAAATTAGGATTTATTTCACAGAAAATAAACCAATAAGGACAATCACAAAAGAAGTCTGCCAGGTGTCATAATGCAGTGAATCTGCAGCACCTACATGCTGGCAGAAGCAAGAGGATTTTGGGGGCAAGCTGGGACACAGAAAAAGTTCTAGACCAGTTGAGTTATACAAATGATACTCTATCATAAAACAAACAAATCCTGAAGTGGTTTGACTTTAACAGAATGATTCATGTGTTCCTCCTAACTAAAATCCATACATAGTGAGTTATCAAAGCTGTATTTTTAAATATGTGCTACAAAATAGAATTAATGCCCCATTTTAAAGTACACAGTACACATTCTTACTGCAATATGTTTCACCAAGATACAACTTTTTTTTTCTTTTTGTTTTTCGAGATAGGGTTTCTCTGTGTAGCTTTGGTGCCTGCCAAGCTCTTGTAGACAGGCTGGCCTCGAACTGACAGAGATCTGACTGCCTATGCCTTCCAAGTGCGTGAGCTACCACCACCCGGCATAGACAAAACTCTTTAGGGTGGGATTAAATATAAAAAGAAAAAAGCACCAAGTCGCTATTGATGTTCATTCAATATACTACATATCATAAATCTATATCATTAAGTAACAGTAAAAGGTTCTTATAAAAGTATATTAAAAAATTCTTTTTCACTTTAGAGGAGTATATTTGAGATATGGCCTCGAATGTAGAGAATGTACACCCTCGAATCAACAGAATGTACATCCTTAAATGTAGCAGAAAATGACACTGAACTCTTTTTCCTGCCTGATTCCCACATGTTAGAATTACCATCTCTTACCACCGTATCTGTGGCTTAAGAATAAAAATTTCATTTTCTTCATCATAACTATCTTCTCATCATGTATAACACGTGCTTTCTATAGTGTGTCCAGTCATCTCTATGGACACATTCGGTGTCGAGGGATGTCCACCATCTAGTCACATTTCATTCTTTGTAACTTCACTACTGTCTATGTCAAGTTCATCACTGCATAACTAGACCATCTCCATAATCTATAACTCTAATCTCAAACATTTCTCTGATAAAATTATTAAATTTGGTTAGAAAAGGGGTAAAAAAAGTTGTTTTGAAGACATGCATTGTAAAAAGCATTCTAGAAAATAGAAAATGACAAAAAAAAGGTGATTGTACGGACATGGGTTTACTTGGCTTTGGTTCTCAAGCTCATTTTCATCTTTTTACTCAAATCTGAAATAAACATGTACTATTTAACTAGCACTTATGTATCTTGCCACAAACTACTTGATGCTAATCTACTGCAACCCCTATTATTTTGATCTTCAGCACAGTAGTCACCACCTGTGGGTCAATACAAATACACCATCAAACAGAGACCAGTAAGTTCAGAGAGCTACCAGAATTAAGACCACACCTACTTGGGACAAAACCTTGGGACATTCATCCAGCATTCACCTTAGAAGTAGCTGGTATTAACCAAGACCCTAAAAAGGTCCGAGTTCTCCCTTTATCAACTAGCAAGGATGCACTCCTGGGCACTGTCACAACTGTCTACCTATTAGTTGCCAGGTTACCATTTAATACGCTCTATACACTAAGCTCTGAACTGCCTATGTTAAGAACATTGCCAACAATTCTAATGCATCTCTATTTCACTTTACTACTTTAGAAAGGTTTCATATTTTTGGCCACATCAATTGACAATAGTAAAACAGTTTTGTTAATGATAAAAGTAAACTTAGTGAGTTTACATTTGACATAGCATAAAATAGGTAATAGAACATGCTTTATATTTATGCATGTTTGAATAATTTATTTTAGTAAAATAGCATTTTAATAAAATTACAAGAATTTAAAAAAACTACTAACTACACTATGTTGAGCTCAAATATTTTATGTTCAGATCAGACTTCCTGAAATACCCCCAAACTTAAAAATACTGAAAAATATAAGTAATTTAACACCCTTCCCCACAATTATTGAATTCTAATATATATCAATGATACATGAGTGCTCACTAAATTATAAAGGTGAAAGTGTCTGAGTTCAATTACTGAAAAAGAAAAAAGATTCCTCTAAAGAGTAGTTATTACTCCTACTTTTATAACTTATTTTAAAATTTTCATTCATTACAGTAATGTAGATGATATGTATATGTAGGCATACAAGCCTTGGTATGCCTGTGGATGCAGGAGGACAATTCTGAGGAGCCAATTTCTCTTCTTTATATGAATTTCTAGAGATTGAATTTAGGTCATCATACTTGCGGGGCCCCTTAACCACTGAGCTGTCTCACTGGCCCTTACATAATTTTCTGACATGTAAGGAGCATGAGTGTACGCCTCTCATATTAAAAAGGCAGATCTAATTATGGTTTCAGACTGAGAGATAATTGCCTACACAAAAGTTAGTGGTAACAAATTTACACATTCTTACTAAGCTGAAGTGAGAATGTCTGATAGAAGGAATTTATGATTTAAAAGGTAATCAAGTTTCCACTTAATTTTATTTTCTTATGTTTTCTTGAATGTATGCCTGTGCACCACATGTGCGCCTGTGTTCACAAGGACCAGAAGAACTGGATTTCCTGGAACTGGAGTTATGAACAGGTGTAAACTACCATGTGGGTGTCAGAAATTGAACCTTAGTCTTCTGCAAGAACAACTGCTCTTAACTGCAGAGCCATCTCTCCCAGCAATTATCGGTTTTAAAACGTAAGAAATTTTTCTTACGTGTAAGGAAAGACTGAATTACTAAGGTCTGTCAACACCAGTTAAAAAAAAAAAATCTCACTTTTATTTTTATGCCTGAAAGACAATAAAAATGACAATGCCTAATTTCTTTTTGTTTCCATTGCAGGATCTATCATGAGCAACTATTACATTATTTAAAATTATTATCATGGTAATGTAAATGAAGGGACTCGCTAAAAATTTCTTTTCATAATACATATCTAATATGTTGAAATCATAGGCTTGACTTACAAGACTTAAAGTATATAAAAATAATTAACTATTCATTGAGAATTAGAACTCACTTAGCTTCTACATACCTGGCTTCATAACTACAAGAAGCAATTTCAGCTTTTGATAAAACAGAATCAATTCCATTTGTTTGTGTAGATTCTGGATTCTCCCATACTGATGAATCTGGTATATCTGCTTTAAAATAAAATTATTACATTAAAAATTTATTTTTCTTAATTTTTATTAAAGAAATGTTTTCTATTATTTTAAGATGCCAAGTGTTTAAAAAGTTCCAAACACCTATTTGAATTGGTATTATTTCTATATTTAGTACAAAACTATTAAAATTATTTTTTTGCATATTATATTCTTCAGCAACAGTCAGATAAAACGTAAAATAAATTCAAAGTATTGTTTTAATAAATGTAAAATATCCTGTTATCCTGTAAAACACAGTCGTTCAGGGTAGATAAGGATGAAAGTGATCAGGGAAATAAACTCCCAACCCTGCTTTTGGAGAATTTTGTACCTCACTGTAATGGAAAAAGGTTAACAGAAAATACAAGATTCTTGGAAAGATTTTTGTTATTTCCTAAGAGAACTATCTATGGAACTTAAAACTAATTATGTCAAAGAGAAATCAAATTTCTGCCAGCCATGTGATTAAACAGTAACTTACTAATCCTTTTTAGAAACTTTGGTTTCTTGTTCCTCAAATTTAGAAATTAAGCCAGTGTAACCAGATGATCTTATCTATATATGACATACATATAGACATACACGTACATAAATATGTATATATTATGTAAATATATCTCCATATACTATAAAGATGGTTCATATTAAACTTCAAGGTTTTTCTTTTAAACACATCAGGTAAAAACAACCTCAAGCATTATTTTCTACTTTTAACAATTTTAATTTAATTTCAATTTAAAAAACAAACTTGAGCTCAATTATAATCAATAGTAACTGCTTTACATAATTAGGTAATTCTTGCCTCAACAGAACAACAATTCACCAACATTTCTAATATCCAAATCAACTTTGCAATTTCACCCAAGCATATAAAAGTACACGCCCTAGAGAGCCTACTGACTACAGGACACCTGAAGCATAATGAGATTTACTAATAATTGAGAAGTAGATGAGTAAAGTTTTGGTCATACATCTTTGGATAATACTATTAGGTTAAAGATAAAGTTTGCTTTTACTGAACTTAATAAAAAAAAACTCAACATTCTTAAAATACAATCTCAGCCATGTCTCTACTTTATAAACAACATAGTAAAGCAAAACCCAAACCTATCAATAGTTAATTCCAAAAAAACCATATACCATAATAAAACAAAGCTAACAAATTCAGTACCTCTTTTCCATTTATTTGAGAGTCTCAATGCTCCATGAAAAAACAGCCAACCTATTGTACCACCAGGAAAACACAACACAGTATCTGGCTTTATAGGCTACAATAACTCTTCCTTATCTGACTAACTACCATGAACATTTTCACCCAATATGCAACCCAAACAATTATTTCCAGATTCTAGCACCTATACACGAACACCATGAATACAAGCCAAACTCAGAATTGGTATCTTGGTGAGAGTTAAATGCTATTTGCATCTAAAAATAAAAAGAATATGCAATGCAAGCTATGATTTCTGGTCAAATGTAAGTAATATAGGCCACTCTCTTACAAACTCAAGACAGAAAGTGAGTAGATTATTCAGTGTTTCTGCAACAGTCCATTATATAATCTATAAGAATTTAAGGATTGTCAGTAACAGACCAACAGAGGGTGCCACTAACCAAAGACCACAGCCACAGTCTGCTTTCTTTCAAAGTTATAACCACGAATTATGCTTTGAAAGGAAGTTACATGACCCTTATATTTGAAGGACTATTTAGCCTAAGTGTCTCATTTGGAAATTACAGATAGCTCATGTTTGAAGTGAGAATAGAGTGTGGTCCATGCGCCCCCAATGCCCTGGCCTGAGAGGCAGCACCGTGGTGTTCCTCTTCACTGGGCTGGCTGACCTGTTCCACAGTGCAGAAGAGTGCGTGGGTCTCTCCAACAGCGGAGTGAGTTGCTTCATGTGAGATTCAGGGAAATGCAGGGACACACTGTCCTCACTGGAGGGCAAAGTAGAGAACTGCTGATCAAAACTTGACAAACTAGACGGGCACATGGAGAATGTGGAGGAACGGTTGGAGAAATCAGAGGCCAGGACACAAGTCTGTGAAAAAGAAATCGCTGAGAATAAATCTATGACTAATACGATTTTTTCAACTGTTGCTCTTTAGAATGAAAACTGAAGCTGTTGAAGGGATAGAAAACATCTGCATCCTGGGAGTCCAGGAAGGGGTAAAAGGCCCCTACCATGAAGTGCAGAGCTTAAATGGTTCTGAATGAAATCATCAATGAGATGATTCAGGAAACAGCTCACAAAGGAAGTCACAGACGGATGAAATGCCCTGGTTACACTGACTTAGTTTCTGAATATAAGAAACAAGAAATCAGTTTCCAAAAGACTAAGATGCTTCTTTTTTGTTGTAGTATCTGCCTAACCACACAAGTCAAAACATTAGAACTGATTTTTACAAAGCTAGTACGTAAAAGTCAAAGAGTCTAGCTTCTAAACTGATCTTAGTACTTTTATTTTTGGTACTATGTCTAATAATGACCCGGAGAAAGAAAGATCAGGAAAAGTGGAACAAAGGCATTGGAAAACAAGTTCTTCTGGGCACAGGTCTGGCTGTAATCTTAATAAAAGACAATTCTTTTATGTACAGAAAATATTTTTATAAGCTCCAAATGAGTCAAAGGGCTTAAGAAAAAAAGAATATCATCAAGTTAAAATAAGAGTATCAAGGTAATATAGTCACTTTTTCTAAGGAGAGGAAAATCTGTTTTGTCAATTTTCGATGCCAAGTGGAACTTAAACATTTCCTCTAATACTTGGCTTCTGGAATAACACCCATAGAAGTGAAGGAGATATGAATTTTAAAAAGCTGCTAAAATACTATGAAAATCTGGTGGCTACAAAGATGAAGATAATTAAGTAACCAAAGAAAATATTCTGCTGCAAAATCATGTATGACCAGACAGTGATGGAAGGCAAGACAAAAGAAGACAAGCTCCCTGTTACTTTCAAAGAACAAGCGCCTGCCAAGGTCAAAATCTAGATGCAGACTGCTTAAATAAGCAGCAGGCTTAGATTCTACCCAAGAGAATCTGAGCACAATGGAACTTAGAAACGCCACCAAATATACTCATCTGGGATATTTTTGTTTTGATAGTTCGCTAAGTATTCAATGTGACAAGGACTGTGATTTCCTTCAGCTACATATTTCTTGGTTTCTAGAACTTAAAGTTTTATCTTTTTAATAATACCACAAAGAAAATACAGAAAGAAAAATAAAACCTTTTATAAAACTTCACTTAAGAAACTAACCACAGACCATGAAGCGAAGCCTCAACAAGTGCAGTAAGTTACCCCACGATCTACTGACACAAAACACGAAAATCTCAAAAATATCTGAGAACATTTAACAATAAAAGCCATAGGAAACCTGAGAAATGGGAACAGCTAAAAAGTAAATGTCTACCATTACCCTTTCCAATGACCACTGTGTAAGCAGATGATCACAATCAACAAAAGACTAATTCCAAAAAAGAAATCCACATGTCCAGACTCTACTCTTGCTTCGTTAGCATCCGTATGTTCAATGTTTTATATCTGACAATCAGGGAACTGAAGTGACTGGGATAAACCAAACAGATCCTTCCTACTGAGCTCTAGGTTTCTCTACTGGTTAATGTTTTCCTAAGACAATTTTTTTCTATTGTGTTTCCACAAGATATTCCACAAGGAAACCAATCAATGTGAAAGACTTTTCTCTTTTTTTATTCTTTGAAACTTTAAGGCAGGGGCAATCTAAAAATAAAAAAAGATCTTATTATTATGACAAGAATAATTTTCCAAGACAACTATGAAAATGTTTCTTTTAATAAACAAATTTAATCAAATAAGGAATAGTCTGGCTGGCATTTAGATTATGATTCCAATAGAGGTCTGTCTTCTTTCTTAATTCAGGGTTTCCCTGTTCTCTAGGCTTCCCTTGAAAGCATCAGTTGTCCACTACCATCTCCCAAATGCTGGTATTAAATACACTGTGCCTAGCTTTAAATTCTAACAACACTGAAGACGACAAAGTTCAGGGTCTTCACTGTAACATAAGTCAAATGGCTAATACCACAAGTCCAGATCAAAGTTTCTATAAAACAATCATGACTTTCATTCCCAATCTAGCAGATTTAATCAGTGTTTTAAAATTCACACCTGACTGAGTTCCAGGAACACCACCATCCAGTTTCAGAAAGCCAAACAAACCGTTTAGATTCAGGTTTTGGTTTGATTCAAGTTGTCACTAGCATCCTTAAAACCTTCAAACTTGTAAAGAGCTAATTATTCTAATTATGCTGTTACTTCTAAAACACCAATACCAACAGTAATATCCAGAAGTCATCCATAGGAGCATTATGGCTTCAAAGAAGTCGTTTGTACCTGCTTTTCCTTTCAGGATTTTATTCTGGTAATATTGCCACTCCAGCTGGGGGTTAGCACCAGGACGTAAAGGTGCCCTTCCTGTGCCTCTGTTACTTGTAACAGCCACTGGTTTTCCTGTGAGAAAAAGATTGAATTGTTTTCTAAGTTCAAAAGAATGTTAAGAACATGGAATAGAAGTTTTTCATGGGATTTTAATTACATTAATTTTTTTTCCTTTAATTACTTAGGTATTAAATCTTGAAGAAGCTATAATATACCTACTACCATCTAGTATCACCTAAGGTTTTCAGTTAGCCCCCAAAAGGGATAATCTCAGTGACACTGTTTTTTTTTTGTTTGCTTTTTTTTTTTTAAAAAAAAGACAAAGACTCTCTAAGTAGTTCTGAAATCCTCTATGTAGGCCAGGCTGGCCATGAACTCACAAAGATCCACCTGCCTCTGAAAGGCTGGGATTAAAGGCTTGTGCCACCAAAGCCTGGCCCAAGTGACATTTTTAATAAACTGACTCAACCTAAAAGCAACAATCAGTTATTCATGGCTTTTGATTTCTTACAATGAAAACAGGCAACTCAGATCCCAGGTTCAGATTGTAGGGGTGGTCAATGGAAGGCTAACTATAAACAGAATTTTATAGTTCTGGCATAAATAGGATCAACATCTGTACTTGTTTTTTTTTTTAATTTTAATGCAAAAGAAATAAAAGATTCATACATAGCTATCAAAATATTATAAATAACCAAATGTGAATTTTCAGTTCCCAGCTTTAGAATGTTTACTTTCATCAAGGAGGAGTTATATGAACAGGAGAAATAACTGAAAGTCTAAAGAATACCACAAAATTCCAGGTAACAATAAAAAAGGGGGGGAATATCCAGAGGCCCCCCATCTATGCAAGATAAAAGAGTCTTAGTTTAAGATATTCTTCTCTGCAGATTTCAACTTCTATCAAGTAGAGGTTTTCTAATTTCCCTATACCTGATAATGGAGTTCTGACAATTTGAAGGAACTGATCTAAACAAGGAAAATCAAAATATTTTTCAAAGAACACTTTGTTATCAATTAATATATATATCCTAATATATATTCATAACAATGTATCAATTTTCTTAAAACAAACAAGAATACAGACCTTTGAGATCTGGTCTATTTCGTATACCCACTGATACAAAGAAGCAATCCATATCAACATGCATTACACAGCTCTGATGTCTGGGTGAGCTCAATACTGACATATTGCCTAGAAGGAAAAAGAGAACATTCAAACCCAAAACTAACTATTATCATTAAAAGCAAGTCTAGTTAACTTTTAAAATCATATTTAAGAAGAATGGCATCTTAACACAACACAGAATACACCATGGAACACCTCTGTACAATCTCAATAGACAAATTTCAATTCCTCTAGTTTTCTAACCTAATTTTAAATCAAGTCTAACAATACCATGGTATCATTCTACTTTGTAATAGTCTTATCTTAAAATCATGATTTATTAGATACATCTATAATTATTTGAACCATTTTGGTGCCTACAGTTACTTAGTTACATGGAGCTAAGAAGCCTTTGACGAGCTCCATTTCCCACATTCTACAAACATATTTAATGGAACAACAATTATAGCGGCTACTACTACCCAGTGCTCCTCGTAGGTGTGAGGATATAAAAGGTTTACAGAGGTTAATCTAAATACTCAAAGCATTATGGGTAGAAATTACTGTCACACCAACCTTTCACAGGTTAGTAATTAAGTCTCACAACCAGAGAGCACCCAAGTTAGGATTTAAATCCAGTATGACTTCCCAAACTCTTAAACTATCATGCTGCAGTTCTAAACAGACGTGCTTCAAATAGTCATCTACAAAACAAAAACCTACATACAAAAGGAATTTTCTTACACCATTAGATGTTACTAGTTCGGCAGCATGTTTATTACTTTATGGAGATGAAAATAAATATTATCTCATAAGGATGATTAATAGCTTTGAATAACCTAAAATGCATTTGTTAAGGGTTATTATAACCCAACTATTAGGACAGTATTACTTTAAATAACATTATTACTATTGCTCATCCTGGTACTCCAAAATGGAAGAGTGCCTAAATCTAAGAACGGCAGGCTTGCAAACAGTTCTGATCTCAGAGAATATTCTTGATTATCAGCTTTATGATAGGTTTTTAAAAAACTTACTCCTTAGCAATTGTGCTACTTCACATATTAACTCATCACTATGTGCAAGGCACTGAATCTTTCTTCATGTTGTCTTTAAGCAGACAACTCATAAGTTGGACATCACTGATTCCTATCATTCCTCTTGCAAAGAGGAAACAGACAAGAAAGGCAAATACCAATGCATGTTCCTGCTGCATAAATTAGCAGAGTAAGGATTTAGATTCAGGCTAAGCGATGTAATTCAAACCCTTGCTCTTCCTTGCTACCCTCTATGCTACATTCAGAAAGATTTATCAAGTAGGTTTTCATAATCACAATCTTTCTTTACCAGTTTTAGGTATCAAATTTAGGGCCTTGCACATGTTAGGCAATTAACAATCACAATTCTACGGTATAAAAATATCATGAGCATAAGGTAAGCAACCAAAAACAGGAGATAGAATGTATAAACCAAATACCTACCAAATGTTTTCTTACAACATAAGTTTATGAATTTATTCCCATTAATGGACCTAATTCATAAAGGTATTTTAAAGCTTTCAAAATAAAGTGACCTTCAGGTTATAAGGATCAAGACATACATAATCTAACACCTATGACATTCTGAAATATTTTAGAAATACTGAAAAATCATTTTGACTAAAAACATGTTGGAATATATCGAACAATTAAATATAACAGCAATGAACACTCACATGGCTCTAAAACATCATTAGCATATTTTTCTTTATGCCTCCCTTTCAACAGTTATAAAAGATTATCATCACATAATCTTGGAACTTTCTTTGTTCCACACCCACAAAAGAAAAAAGTCAAACCTTTTGTCAAAAACAACTAAAAGTCTAAACCAGGTCTAAACTAGACTCTAGTTTAGTAATGCCTGTCACAGAACAGCTTCCTATCGGAGCTGGAGACAATTTTTAAGCACACACACAAATTATAAACAGTCTACGTAGACGTGAAAACAATCTCACTATGTTTACCACTCTAGTACAATGGTTATGTCACTGTTTAATTTTTAAAAATGTATTATGAAGTAAGCTTTGAGAAATTCATAATTATCCCTACCAAACAACTTCATTCTCACAGGAGATTAGGCATGGAATATAAACTGTTATATTCATACAGTTCAAAACTTAAACAATATATTGTCTACATGAGGAAGGAATACTTAGAATCCCAGTTCTGACAGCATCCCAGTTGATAACATTTTTAGTTATCCACAATTCAATCTAATATAAGTTTTCTGTCATACTTACTGTAATTTACATAACCTGGCATTTCTTATATTAAAAGGTTTGTAATGATTAGAATACCAATGAAAACATCAGAATAAAATCAAATATAACTGTTTTGAAGAAAACAATTTTAGTATCTACCTGTGTCAGTTACAATAAGGGAAGACCTGCCTGTTTTCATTTTTTTTAACTTTTCCCTTCCTGGAAAGATACCACTACTTTGTCTTTGTAGGGTATTGACAAACTCAGTCAATTCACACTTCCATGTTGAGATGTGATGCAGTCTTGAACGAGAATAGAAATCTGAGATAAAATTGCAGTCTGATGGTTTTGATGGCACTGAAGGCGCTACCTTACTAAGAGTCAGAACAGAAGAAGTGCTTTTTGTGCTTGAAGGCCCCTGAACAGTGGAGTGGTGAGCACCATTGACTTTAGTGTTACTGTGCAAAGAAGGTGAGAGGGAATTAGTTCTGTGTGGACTCCGCAAAGCATCTGTATTTCTGGTGCTCTGCTGCAACTGATGTACTGTACAGTCTCTGAAGTCAGTGCTGCTCTTCTCTGCCCTCTTCTCCTCCTGGGCAGAATCTAAAGAAAGCCTGCTAGCAACACTATTGCCCACAGGCACCAAGCTATCCTGTGTCTTTAAGGCACCATTAGAGCTATGAGCATGTCCATTAAAAATGACAGAGGTGTCTCTGGGATGCGATATTCCATTTTGTTTCCTTCCCGAAAATGTCTGTTCCAGATCCACAAAACTAAAACCATCATCTGCATCTTCTTCATTCCAACTGCTCAGTCCATTTGCTTTCACTTCATTTTCTGTCTCAATCTTCTTAATTATGTGATTTCTAAAGTATAAGAATAATTAATATATTATTAATATATAATTAATATATCTGACTTGAAAGCTTAAAATAAAAATTCTCTTTGTGATTTACTGTTTCCCCCTTAAATACTGAAAAGTTAAACCATTAAACATTATATTTTTGTTTGAACATAGGATAATTCCTGGCCAAACTAAAGAATCAAGATTTTCTTTCTTTTTTCTTTTTTGTTACTCAACATTTTTTTGAAAATAGGGTCTAAGACACCCACTGCACTTAACGCCTTTGACTAAGTTTATCCAGTACTGACAGCACAGGCATGCACAGGCATGCCCACTGGGTTCTATAACTTTTCCCACAGAAACTAACCAGAACCGATCACCTCTGAATCCCAAAACACAGCAACTGTCATTTATAAACTATGTGAACAACATCTACTTTTCATAAAATGAACAAAAGTTTAACCTGAGTTTCTACTCCTGATTTTACATTGTTTTCACGTCAGCCATGAAAACATTTTACTCTAACACAGTAAAGCCAATATCAGAACATGGGATTAAAGTCCTGACCCTAGTCAACTTTAGTCAGCGTGAGAGCTGATATGACCGTATGGAACCACAAACTGGTTTGTGTAAGAAACAAGTGTGTGGTAATAACTCAGTACAATTTTTAACAAGAAAAATGACAACACTTGAACAATTGACCAAAAAAAGTATATTTAGATGCCACAGATCTCCAATGGCAATCTAGATCAAATATATTGTCACAGGCTTAACAAATGCAGGATCTATGACATACATTATATTAAATTTATATCCTAGCTACTCTGCATTTTTAAAATAATGTTAATGAAGACAAACATCTAAGTAACAAAACCCAAGACTGGATTTCATCAGTGACTCATCCTTTCAATGTCTACAGCATTACTCCAATTAGTGTGGACCCCAAGTAATGGGGTAACACACACAACACCATAATAAGGGTCAGATTACCAGTACCACCAGATGTTGTCTTAAGGTCTTCACCCTAATGTCACTTTGACTTACTAGTAATGATGGTCTGGCTATATGGAAAAATCACACAAGTTGGATGCAAAAACAGATAAATCCCCACCCATTTCTATTTGTCTCAGGCTCTGGCTGTATCTGTACCGTTCATGGTCTATGGTACCCAATTCTGAGTATATCCAACTCTCATAAAAGGTCAATGAAAGAAGAACACAAACTGGAAACGAAAGAAAAGCTTTTTTAGAGGAAGCCTGCCCCTTAACATGAGGAAAGAGCAGGAAGTGAAGAACCACCTAAACTTATCTAAAATGCAAACTATAGCTAGCCCTTACCAAACTCTGAAAAGTTAACTAAGTAAAACAAAAACTGACAGCTAGATTTTCTGCATCAAAATTTCATGATTCTTTACATGCACAATAGTAGTGTATCCAACAAAAAAATGCATATACTACTGGCAAGAAAATATACTGTTAATAACACAAATTCTTTTTGTGCTGATAACTCATACTAGACAAATGCACATTTAGAGAACAGTTGTGTAAGAGATATAGTGAAACATATATTTAAGCAACTAAAATTATGTGTACTTGTATTAAGAAGCCAGATCTTAAAGGTAAATTTAAAACTGTCAACAGAAATAAATTTAAAAAGAAATCTATTTTCTACTTGTATTCAGGTAAGGAAAACAAGATGTGGATTTTCATCATGTTATTGGTGTATTTTCTGAAAGTATTTTGAAGATTCACAGTTCAAAGTGTATTAAAAAAAATTAGAGTAGAGTTCTAAATGATATTAGTTAAATAACAAGTGACAAGAACAAAAAAAAATTACAAAAGGCAGTAATAATGGATCCTCCCAGGTTAGATTCCTTATCTTTTAGAAAAAATTATATCCATCTCCCTAAGCAAGCAATTTAATAGCAAAGGAGAAGACTAGGGATAATGAACCACTTGATGTACAAGTTAGGGCAATACAACACTTTAACTGTGAAACCAATTAACTCAAGATTACTGCAATTAAAACTTAAATCATTATCTATTTTTAAAAACAAATAATAAAGTCTAGGTTCACTCTACAGCTATAACTGAGAATCGATAGCTAATATATTTATATACCTAAAATAACAAATTTTTAATTTTTCAAAAGTAATATGCAAATGTAAGCATTTTCATTATTTTGCTATGCACACAGAGCATAAGTTGGTACAGTTAATTGGTTTTTGGGGAAAGTTAACAATATACAAAAAATTGCTTATGAGGAAATACTTATTTTCATAAAAAAATCACAAAAAATGAGATGTACTAAGAGAATCTAGTATAATTAGAAAAACTTGCAATGTATCTCTGAAACTTTATTACAAAACTAGATAATTTATAGGAAAGACAGCTCTGCACGTATTTTAAGACGATTATTAAAACTGAATTCCCAGTTTTTATATTTACTCACTGCTAAAATCGTTTTTTGTTGGTTTTCATATCTACACAAACTTACACCCTGTTGTTGAGATGTTTGGCTATATTGCTTGGACCCGGCACTGGTTCCTCATGCTTGCAAACAGAACTGAAGTTGAGACTCTTTTGTGCACTGGATGGCTTGCTGTATAGCTGATAGGGAATGTAGGACAAGAGTCTCCCAGCCTTGATGCTGAAACAAAAAGGCAAACCAATCAGTTTCACAATAGGTGAAAATGAACATCAAGAAGTCAGAGAGTTAAGGGTTTCATTAGCAACAGGTCATGTTTCCTATTATACTTCTCCTATTTCAGTGGTTTTAATATATATTAGATATATTAGGAGGGCTAACTGAGAAGCGAAGGACAATGGCACTGGGTTTTGATCCTACTGCATGTACTGGCTTTGTGGGAGCCTAGTCTGTTTGGATGCTCACCTTCCTAGACCTGGATGGAGGGGGGAGGACCTTGGACTTCCCACAGGGCAGGGAACCCTGACTGCTCTTTGGACTGGAGAGGGAGGGGGAAGAGGGAGAGGGGAGGGGGAGGGAAATGGAGGAGGTGGAAATTTTTAAGTAAAAAAAAATTTAAAGTAAAAATTAAAAGAATTTCAGGACAAAATGAAGAATTTCAATATCAAAATAATGAATAATTTATATTTTTGTGTGTGTGTGTGTACCAGAGTTGTAAGAGACAAATTATTTGATATGATCTTTAGGAGGGCAGAAACATGTTTCTACAGCTCAAACACAGTGACTACCAATGTAAGTGAACTCTGGTACTCTAGAGCTGTAGAAACAGCTTGAGAGAAAAAAGCAAACTTTGTGGGAAATAACTAAACTGTGTCAACCAATTTTTAAAATTGACCCAACAACTAAAACACAGAAAATATATCACCCTTATGAGACACTCTACAAATCAAACTAAGTATCTGTACAGCCTATGCCTTTGTGTAATTATACTGGAATATATTTAATAATCCTACTGAATGTACTGCAGATTATATCCAAAATGTTGAAACTACTAAATCACAACAGTAAAGAACATACAGCTATAACGTATTTTAAGTTTCATTGAACTAAATGGATTATCAAACTATATCAAAATTACAAGTTAAAAAAATAATACCAGAACCAAAAATTCTGAAGCTAGACATTTATTTACTTTATTCTTTTTTTTTCCCAGGTTTTTTGAGACAGAGTTTCTCTGTGTAAAAGTACTGGTTGCCCTGGAACTCACTTTGTAGAGCAGGCTGGCCTCAAATTCAGAGATCAGCCTGCATCTGCCGCCCAAGTGTTGGGATAAAGGTGTGCACCACCACCACATGGCTATTATTTTATTCTTTATCAAATCAATTTCCCCTTTTATAATTTATGGTCTTAATTGCCAAACTATGGATTTACCCACTTACAGTTTTCTTTATGAACACTCACCTACTCCCGCATCCTCAAGCACAGGTACTTAAATGGAATCCTTATAACCCTCCACCCTTTTCATCATGGGCGATGAGAAAGGGATAGCACAAAATCACACCCATGTATACAAGTAGGGAGTGGGGTCAGTCTTAAGTGCTGGCCACATGAGTATGAGGACTTGAGTTTGGATCTCAAGCACCCACATAAAAAGTCCACTGTATAATCCTGGCTCTAGGAAGGCAGAGGCAGGAGGATTTCTGAATCTTATATCAGCCAGTCTAGCTGAAATGGCACCCAGGTTCAATGAGAGACCCTGTCTTTAAAATATAAAACAAAACAAAAGGGCGCCTTCTCATGTTTCTTACCTAACATCAACTTTTCAGCCTTTTACATACATACGAACATACATGAACAGGTACGCTGACAGGCAACACAATATTTTTCATATTTTTCTCATAGAATCTAATATTTACTGTTTTCTGCTTCACTTAAACACAAGGAACTCTATATTATAAACTATTCTTAACAAAAGAAAAAAAGGGAGGAGAGTCTAAATATTGAAATCAGAGAAGAGGTTATGTATTCTTCACTTTAACAGAAAATGCTACTACATATTTCCTTACAACAGTGAGTTTTCCATGTCATTTGATATTAAATTCTGGTCCTCAGTTAAACAAACCTGACCATTCCTGATCTCCATGTTCAGGAGTGTTAGCACTTAGCACAGACTAGCCTAGAACTCAAAGCCCTCCTGCCTCTCTGAGTGCTGGAATTTTAAGTACAAGATATCAGGTCCACCTTTAATGAGCCTTGATTCCTGTTTTACCTTCCATGTAGTCTGGGTAAAATTTTCTCTCGAAGTAAACTTTGTGTCTCAAGTTTTCTGAATCATTTTGTGTGTGTGTGGGGGGGGTGGGTTCAAGACAGGATTTCTCTGTGTATCATTGGAGCCTGGTCACTCTGTAGACCAGGCTGGCCTCAAACTCAGAGATCCACCTGCCTCTGCTTCCTGAGTGCTGGGATTCTAGATGTGCACCACCACTGCCTGACTCATATCCTTATCAACTGTTAATAATTTAAAATAAGCCATTACAAGCAAATTTGAAAATTTTTTCAAAAATTAAAATAAATATTCCGTGCATCTGTAACAGCGCTTTATTTGCATGCAAGAATTCTACAAATCAAATGTTGTATAGATCTGGTCAATGTTTGTAGTCATTCTCGATCAGAAAACCATCAATGAACACCTGCAAAGTCATTCAGGTATGAACATTCCCTTTTCAAAAGGAGACTTCAGATAACAAAGGGTCTAAGTATATGCCAAGAAAGTAACTACTAGTTACCTGACCATTAAGCAATCTCCCCCTCTCTATCCCTCTCTTTAAATGAGAGAAGATTTCTCTGTGTAGCTCTGTAGACCAGGCTGGCTGCAAACTCACTCAGATACACCTGTCACTGAAGACCTGAGATTAAAGGCATGCGCTGCCACCACCTGGCTCATTAAGAATCCTTATATATCCAAAACTGAAATCCAGTGCTGTGGGATAATGCTCTTGTACACTGTGAAGATTTGTCATTATTATTGATTTAATAAAACGCTGACTGGTAAGTAGCCAGTCAGGAAGTATAGGCAGGACAACCAGAACAGGAGAATTCTGGGAAGAGGAAAGGCACCAGACAGATGCAAAGGAAGCAAGAAAAGATACTAAGCCACAGTTAAGAATTATGGGCTAATTTCAGTTTTAAGAGCTAGTTAGGAATAATCATGAGCAACAGGCCAAACAGTTTATAATTAATATAAACCTCTGTGTGTTTATTTGGGCTGGGGGACTGGGCAGAACAGAAACTTCTGTCTACAATCCACTTTGCAAACCCTCAATCACCTAAACTTTCCAGTTACACATCAAGATATCACAAGCTTTGAAAAGAACAATATAGGTACAGTTTCCTGCTCTTTGTCCTATATATAGTACACATTGTTTTCTTCATTCTTTATGCTATGAAGAGAACATATATTTTACGTGTATGAATGCTCTGCATGCATGTGTCTGAATTGCATGTATTCTCGGTACTCATGGAGGCCAGAAGAGCGTGCCAAATGCCTTGAACTGGAATTACAGTTATGAGAGCAGCCAGTACTCTTACAGTTGACCCTCCAGCCCAAGAGCATAATTTCTAGTAGGGTACCACCTATAAATGGTTGATAGACACCCTGAAACTCTGGTGTTAATCTAGCAAAAATAATCTCAGAATAATGTTGTAGTGATGCAAAATAATGTACATCAAGATTAAATGTGGAATACACACTTAGATTTATATTGACTACAGTTACAAGCCCAAGTTTTAATCCATGTCAAGTATGAAATCTACATTATAAGTACATTATAAAAAAGTTAATATAGTACTGCTTGAGGATTTAGGAGGAAAAAAAGGATAAGCCTTGGGACTCAGTCTTGCTAACAAACTGCACTGAGTTGGCATAACTTCAAATAAAACAACACTTTCACCTCTCCCCATCCAGACACAATGTATGAACTTAACCACAGGAGACTGATTCCCATGGTAGGAAATAGAATACGGAGATTCTAGCAAAGAGAACCAAAATCAATCAGTAAAACACAGGACAAACTTTATTTGTGCTCCCATGCACATGACAGGGTAGATGGACCAGTAGGATATGTCATAAAAACATCTCTAAACTACGTTTCAAAGTTCACATTAAGTTTGTCTCATGGAAACAGCAAGACAAATATTTCAGTGAAAAATCGAATACTTTAATGTACACAGACCTCTCATTAAAGGACTCCCCTGTCTCTTGGAAGTCAAGGCATTATAATCACGTCTGTATTAGCTCAGGTTTAATGACACACTTAGGGGATTCTAATAAAAGCAACACTCGAAATACTTTTAAAACTGCTCAAAGTTAAAGAGAAAAACCAACTACAGAAATAATATGTACCAGCCATTAAATAACAAATATATGTGACAAAAATCTCATTTATATGCTGCTGAGATCAACATGTCTACAAGTAGTGTACAAAAATAAAAGTTCTATATAATTTAACCAAATCTATTTCATGCTATAATGACATACATTTGGGATTTACTGTATATACTAAGACTGATGCACCCACACATAAGATACATGTGAAAAATAATCGAGTTACACCGGAGTCTACTCTTCTATTCCAAGCCCAGATAAATGGTATGGTGTAGATTAGACACACACAGGAGTCAGAAAATCTGATTTCTAAATCTAGCTCTATTTCTTGGGTTACTGATTTTACCTTCTTATCCAAAAATGAGACCAACAGGCCATCTAGGTTACTTATAGTCATTTAAAAAGATGGTTGAGCACTAATTCTAAACCTTAATAAAACCCTGTTTTAAAATGTGTAACATCCCAGCTGCTTTACCTATTGTGCTATCTTCTTAGCTGTATTCAGCAAGGGCTGATGAAAAGAAAATAACTATAATAATGAAAAACATCACTGTAAGCAGAAAAAACCCCACTCAGCAAGAGCTCTCTCATCCCTGTTTCTCCTACTGTCAAGTTTCCCTCCATCTTTTGAAATCAAAGTGTTACAAACTCACATTCAAAATCTAGCCAGGGAAGAAAATCAGAACTTCCTGTGACAACCCATTTCTTCTCTGGAGTGAGGCTAATTTCTTACTCTGATTTAGTACTATAAGGAGACACATGGCTAAAAGTTACGATTTTCAATCCCACATAATAGAACACAAGAAGGAATGAGTGGGATGGTCTAGGGATAGGCCTTCATATTTAATTTCCCCAAAATTTTCAGACCTCTTAATCTGCTAGATATGGCTCACTTTCTAGTAGTAAAAGTGTTTTTGAACTTTTAGAATTTAAATTCTGTTATAACAGTTTACAGAATATAGGTTAATGACAGTAGCTTCACATAACCACAGATACATATATAACATCAGGTTTTTGTTTGTTAGAGAGTTAAATGTGTGTGTGTGTACATGTGTGTAGTTATAAGTGTGTGTCTGTGTGTCAAAGAACAACTTGCAGGAGTCAGTTCTTGCCTTCTACCACGTGAATCCATTGGGACCAAACTTAGATGCTTGGCCTTTATCTGCCGAGCCAACTCTTTGGCACCCACATTCTTTTACAAAAGAGGAAGCAAAGGTTTCAAATAAATGTATAAAGTTTCTAAATCCAGATTATATGGATAGAGAATTATTCGACTTAAAAATGAACTGAAACGTATGCCCAGAGCCCAAGGATAGCTTTTTCTACTATCAAGGTGCCTCCCTCTCTCTCTTCTGTTTTTCAAAACAGGGTTTGTGTTGTAATAGTACTATATACTACTTAGTTTGCTTTCTATTGCTGTTAGAAACACAATAACCAAAAGCAATTTGGGGAGGAGGGAGTTATTTCACCTTGTTTCCATCATAAAGTGAAGTCAGGGCAGGAATTCAAGACAGAAACTGGAGGCAGGAATTGAAGGAGAGGCCATGCAAAAGCGTTGCTTTGTTACATATGCCAGGACCACTTCCCAGGAACACACTAGACTTCCCAGAGTTTACACTAGACTGAAAATGTTCCATTTGCCTATTGCCAAGCTGATGGGGAGAACATCTGAACTGAGGTACCCTGTTCCCAAATGTCTAGCCTGTGTAAAGTTAACAAAAATTATCCGACATAAACACAATAAAAAAAGATACTCTGGATGAAACTGACTGTAAAGTCTCTCCTAATAGAAAGAAAGCTTCATGAGGGAGTGAGGTACAAAGAATTCTGCCCTAACACCTAAGTACATACATATTTGTTCAACAGATCATAGTTGCTTCCTGAGGCTTGTTTGTATTATCTCCTCTGCTTTCTGACTTCTGATGCTGCAACACATGAAGCTACAGTTTTGTATCTGAAATGCCCTCCAAGAATTACCTTGTGTTTAGACTTAGTCAGCAGAAACATGTTATTCAAAAGGTAGAACCTTTAAGAGGTAGGGCCAGTTTTCCAACAGAAATAATAAGCACTGTAATATATTTTTGTTTGTTTTTTCGAGACAGGGTTTCTCTGTAGCTTTGGAGTCTGTCCTGGAACTAGCTCTTGTAGACCAGGTTGGCCTCAAACTCCCAGAGATCCACCTGCCTCTGTCTCCCGAGTGCTAGGATTAAAGGCGTGCGCCACCACCACCCGGCCAAGCACTGTAATTTTTAAAGAACTCAATAGGCCAAACTAAAATTTAACCAACAATTAAACTTACCTTTCCACAATCCATTCTGGTCGAATTACTTTTTCCCCCTTTAATTCTTTAATTTTGGCATTAGGAAGGTTTGTAGCAATAATGTGTGTTGTTTTGGATCTAGAATAATATACATGGTATTGACCTCCATGCAACATCATTAGATTTCTCAATTCCTCAGCAGAAGGATCTGTTAAAAAAAAAAGGTATTAAAATACATTAATAGTTTAATGTACAAGGGGCAGAATGTTAGATTGAATAATCCCTTAAATAGGAGAGCTTATAGAACATAACTAGTTCACTTTCCCCCTGGCTATGCTGGGAGATAAAATAACAGAATGATTGATAAAGCTATGCTGCCTTGCACATTATTTTCTCCTGTCTGCAAGAGACACCAAAACAAAAACATCTACTCTTAAGAGACATCTAGAAGAGCAAACAAGTGCCTCAAACAAGAATCAAATACTAATAAGGCAAATGTTTGAAACATTTTAGAACATTTAACATTTTTATACTGAGATTTCATGTTTTTGGAAATTAACTAGCACCACCACTCTCTGTCTTCTCTACCTGGGGGTAGCTCTCCTGCCTTGACCCCTCCAAACCCAAGTCTCTGATACTGTGAGTTAAAATACCTTTTCCCTATCTCTTTAAGTTGTTTTCATCATGACTCTGTTATATAAGCCTAAGAAATTCTAAGAAGCCAACTCAAGCCTGCGCTCTACATGAAGTCAGATAAACAAGCATAAGTCTGGTACAATACATGTAATACAGGTAAAGCTGGAATAGGGCTCAGCAGCCGGAAGGCAGTCAGAGAGGGATTCCTTAAGGAATAACACTTTGAAGGGATGAGCACATCAAGAGAGAAAGTAAAAGAACAGAAAACCAAAGGTTCCAAGGTGCTCTCTAGTCTACCAATTCACAAAATGGGCTTTCCTGAAAGAAAAGATATGAAACTCAGGTTTCAAACAAAGTATTTCTAGCAATAAGAACATACACTTAAATACCATAGACTGGCTTAGAGAAAGGAAAACTCTGATTTAACCTGGGTCTTCATGGAAACTCCCAAAACCAATTCACAGAAAAGGGAGTGAAGGAAATTTTCATCAGAGGCTAAGAACAGAAACAAAACTTTACAAGTACAAAGACAGATTCATAAAAGCTGAGTCAAATTTATCAACATATTGACAAAGATTATAAAATTTAAGAGCAAGAATCCAAGTAAGACTATCACGCCTTTAATCATCACTCAAAGGCTTCCTATGGCATTTTTCCCTTTGTTCACACCTAACTCACAGATCATCTGTTGTAAAACCCAACCATCTTTCCAAACATATTTCCTAGTATTCAAAGAGAGTCTAAAGTATATTTTTTCAATCAGCTAAAATAGAGTAAGTTGAGGAGAAGATTCACTGGCTAGAAAACACAGTGAAGACGTCGATTCTACCAACTCATCTACAGGTCTAACACTGGTTATTATCCTAGCCCTAGCAAGGTATTTTGTACACATTAAATTCTGTTCGGCATCAAGCCTGACAATCTGAATCTGACTACAGAGATGCATGCGATAAACTGAAGAACAACTGATTCCTAAAAATTGTCCTCTGACCTCTAGACCTCTACAAGCAACCTCCAAACAACAAGTAAACATAAATTTAGAAAAAAGCAAACTTTTTTTTTTTTTTTTTTTTTTTTGGTTTTTCGAGACAGGTTTTCTCTGTGCTGCTTTGGAGCCTGTCCTAGAAAACTAGCTATTGTAGACCAGGCTAGTCTTGAACTCACAAGAGATCCTCCGGAGTACAGGAATTAAAGGCGTGCGCCACCACCGTCTAGCTTAGAAGTTTTTTGTTTTTTTTTTTTTTTAATTTATTATGTATACAATGTTCTGTCTGTATGCCTGCAGGCCAGAAGAGGGCACCAGACCCCATTACAGATGGTTGTGAGCCACCATGTGATTGCTGGGAGTTGAACTCAGGACCTTTGGAAGAGCAGGCAATGCTCTTAACCTCTGAGCCATCTCTCCAGCCCCTTAGAAGTTTTTTTTAAAAAGTTAAAAAAGTGGCTAAATTGAAACTTACTATTAAAATTATATTGACCCAGCAAAACAATGTCAAGATGAAAAACAAAAAACCCTGAGAAGTTAGCAAACCACAAGCACAACAGTAAGACCTAGAATATGTTTTCAAAAATCAAAAACACCATGGAGGGGGGAGCTCTTAAAAAAAAAATGAAAAAAAAATGTGCTGGGCATGATGATGCACATCTTTAGTCCCACCACTCAGGAAGCTGAGCAGGTGGAACTCTATGAGTTCAAGGCCAGCCCAGTCTGCAGAGTAAAGTTACAGGACAATCAGAGTTTTGGAGAAACCCTGTTTCAAAATATAACAACAACAACAACAAAATACTACTACTCCAAAATTGACATGAAGATGGTTTAGGAAAGATATAAATGAATGAATGAATGAATGAATGAATGAATAGTGAACCAATAAAAGACTGTCTGGTAAACTACAAAGTCTGAATATGAAATGTACTCCCTGAAGAGCCATGCACTAGGAACTCGGTAGCTAGTTGGTAGAACTACTTGTGGAAACTGGAAACTTTACGAGATAGGAGAGTATTCCGGGACGTAGTATAGTCACTGGGGAAAGGCACCATGTCCTTCCTATGTCTTCTGTTTCCTGAGCTCCACAGGGCACAGCTTCTCTCCCAGGCCATCCTACTGTCATGTTTCTCCCCAAACTTCTAAGTCCATGAACCAACAAACATCTTTCCTTCTTAAAACTGTTACTTTCTGGAATTATGTCTTATCCATGAAAGTCTAACACAATAACCACAAAGAGAATGCAAACTAAAACCACAATGAGGGCTAAAGTGACAGTTCAGTTTAATAATGTACTTGCAATGAAAAGGATCTATGTAAGTTCCATTTCCGGAACTCATAGGGAAAAAAAAGGCAGCCAGTCCAGGTGGCATACACTTATAACTCAAGCACTAGGGAGACAGCTTGGGCTCTTTGGCCAACCAGCCTTGTTATTTAGCTAGCAAATTAGAGAGTAAGACAATTCCTTCAAAAGCTCTTATGGAATAGCTGAGATTGTCTTCTGGCCATGATATACCAGAACACATCTTGAAAAACATCCACAAAATTAATAAAAACCAAGGACAGTGAGGATTTGAGCAACTGGAATATAAACTCAGGGTTAATGCTTTATCCATAAAACTTACAATTACAACCAGCATGCTCTGCCCTCACTAAGCCAAGCAAGCATGTCAACTGATTAATACTTAATTTTAACTCAGTAAACCTCTCCTGAAATGGTTAGGTCTAGTCACCACTTTGGCAACAGTACAATACAACAGTTAGGAAAATTTAGCTGTTACTTTTATATAACAGTGAACCATGCAAAGGTTTAATGAGTGCTAATATTCAGATACATTAAGAGCCATAACCCCAGAGGAACAATGTGAAATCATCTAAATCAGTATGAAGACAAACAGACAATTGATGTGGGACTTCCCTCTGTATGCTGTGATTATTACCATTAATGAATAAAGAACTGCTTTGAGCCTATGGCAGGGAAGAACAGAACTTAGGTGGGAAAAACTAAGCTGAATGCTGGAAGGAAGAAGGGCAGAGTTGGATAGACACCATGGAGTCACCAGTAGAAACAGACATGCTGAAACTCTGCTGGTAGGCTACAACCTCGTGGTGATGCACAGATTAATGGAGATGGGTTAAATTAAGATGTAAGAGTTAGCCAGTAAGAAGCTAGAGCTAATAGGCCAAGCAGTGATTTGGCAGTTTCTGTGTGATTATTTCAGGTCTAAGCTAGCTGGGCAGCCGGGACGAACAAACAGGCCCTCCTTAGACAGACAATCAAGCAAAAGTGATGTATGAACAGAGACCTTCAACTATAAACAGGTATCAGGCAGCTGAGCAGCAGGTTAAAAAAATAATACTGACATAAATATTAAGAACTATTCACTGTAAGAGGAAAAACATACACAAAAAATGATCATAAAAAGACTCAAAGAATTAAGAAAATTTTGGAGAGCATAGCCAATGACAAAGGACAAGTGCTAACTGATCAAATACCTAGGTTGGATAAATGAAACCCCAGGAAGAGGTTACTTCATGTCAAAAGAAAGGAAAATAAAATAATTTGGGGGAAAAAAACAAAACTTGATGGGACAGACACAATACATGTCCAAAAGTGGGTGCATAGCCAAGTCTTGAAACAGGAAGTTCACAGCTAAAACTGTATAAAAAGTAATTAGAATTTCAAGTCATTCATCTCCAAATTACAAACAAGAAACTACTCATCCATTCCAGATATTAGATTCAGTAAGAGCAGATACAGCTGGTAGAAGAGACAGAAACAACAACGAAAGGGTAAGTGAATACCATTTCTAAACTGAGAATTATGGCCTTTTCCTTACCTTCTTTGGCAACTAAAATGTTCTGTTACGTGTATACCCTTTTACAGACAAATATGAACATCAGATTCTTTCTCTGGGAAATCACATACACACACCCTAAAGGACTTCAGGGCCAACACTGATCTTGAGACCCTGCATGAAAGCACCTAGAGGCCATTTCATCAAACTATAAATATGAAGCCTAGGTTGCAGTCAGTCTAAGGTGCTGGAGGTCCCGAAGCTGTGAGACAACTGCCAGGGAGAGTTACATACAAGGCGTGGAACCAGCCTATGAGAGAGATATTTTACAGACGAAAAAGCTGGAGGGTGGATTCATCTAAACCTTCCTAATGCTGTGACCCTTTTTTTTTTTTTTTTTTTTTTTTTTGGTTTTTTCGAGACAGGGTTTCTCTGTGGTTTTGGTGCCTGTCCTGGAACTAGCTCTTGTAGACCAGGCTGGTTTCGAACTCACAGAGATCCACCTGCCTCTGCCTCCTGAGTGCTGGGATTAAAGGCGTGCGCCACCACCGCCCGGCTGCTGTGACCCTTTAATAGTTACTCAGGTTGTGGTGACGCCTAATCATAAAGTTAATTTCGTTGCTACTTTGTAACCAATTTTAATACTGTTATGAAACGTAGTATAAATATCTGCTTTCCGATGGTTGATGGTCGTAGGCAACCCTGTAAAAGGGTCTTGACCCACAGGGTGGGAACTGCCAAGGCAGAGGTTTGGTGTTTATCCTACTGTGTCTGTCAGTCTTGTTTGATGCAGCATTTCTTTACTATGATCCCATTCCTCTTTGTAGGAATATTCTGTGCCATTGTATGTTGAAAGTGACCTGCTTTTAGAATTCATGGGGTATTACTGAGTCTGTGGAACACTATAAAGGCTTTCGAAGTTGGATTAAATGAACTTTGCATTACTATAGTGACTACTAATCTTTGATGAACAGGAATGGAATATAGTGGTTTGGATGAGAAAATCTCCCATAGGCTCAAATACCTGAACACTTGTTAGGTTATAGAGTACACCTTGCTGAGGGCAGGCTCTGAGAGTATGCAGACTAGTCCTAATTCTAGTTCAAGCTCTTTGCTTCATGTGTGAGGTTGAAAATGTGATCTCTCAGCTTCTTGCTTCTGCTATTGTGCCTCCCTGACAATGAGTCTCAACCCTCTGGAAACAAGCAAAAATAAATTCTTCCATAAGTAGCTTTGGTCATGGTATTTTACTAGAACAAAAGAAAAGTAAACATACACATGATAAATAATTGAATAGAAGTTAAAAAAAAAAATCTCAATCCTAAAAGGTTCATGATAAAACTGGGTACCAAAAAAGTAAAAATAACTCAACCTGTGTATCCATTGACATAGATGGCAACTCCACTAAATATTGCAGATGGTGTCCCATCCTTCTTCTGCTTAGCAGCATCTGACCGGAACTGTTCCTCCAGCTTCTGGACTTTGGCAGCCATGTACCCACCCTACAATTCAAGAAAAGTGCGGCACATCAGTCAACAACAGTTAACACCTCCCTCCCACAAACTTGTAACTTAAAAAAATGCACCATGACATGTTTATGAACAGTCTCTTTTTTAACCTTAAAATAATTTGCTTCACTGTTTTGATTATGTCTTTAAAGTAAAGCTATAGGTGACAGTTTATAGTGGCACAGTTTGTTCAAACTGCAAATGACTTGTTTTTACTGTTTATTAAAATTGTACATGCTCACTATAATTGTTTTTCAGAAAATAGATATAAAAAGAAAATTAAGATTGTTGTAACCCCATTTACTAACATTTTGGAAGGCTAATCTCAAGCCTTCTTTCTATGTCTCACAACACTAAATCAGAATCATATGCAATATTCCTTTATTACCCACTAATTCAATCAAGGCTATCATCCCAGGTTAAAACATACAAAGCTAAGTAATAACTGCAGTGTTTTACTATATACAGATGATTAACTGACAACACCCTACTTAGTGGATACTTATATATTTTTCCTGTTTCTCAGTATTATTAGCATTAGTGAGATAAACTGTAATAAATTGCTGTGTGCAAGAATATTTACTTCCTAAGGTCAAAATTCTTGACAGTAAAAGGAAGTTTAAAGGTTAGAGTTTATCAACAGTGTTAAGGTTTTCAATACATTATAGAAAACAGAGTTGGTATAAAGTCACATGTTATACTGTAAGCCATATAATAAACTAAAAGAAACAAAAATTATCTAGACATTTAAATATCTTTAAACACACCCATTTTTCCCAGCCATCATTTTCAGCTCGCTTCCTCCATCCACCTCGCCTCATGGTGGAGCTTCTGTATCGGGGAGAAAAAAAAAATAAAGTCAATTTTATTCCGTAATGTACTCTTCATTGGTATTTTATCAAGGAAAATAGGAAATTTAAAAATTTGAATGTCCAATTAGTGCAAGACAAAAGTATAACGAATGCCAAGTAAACTTTTTCAAAATCATTTTCAGATTGCTAAGTGAAATTTGCCCATAAAACATTCCCCTTACAGGTTTAAACACTTTTCCACTGTGTGTGAAGGGTAGTTGGGGGAAAGATCTAGGCACACTCAATACAACTAACACAACTCCACTTACTTGTTACCACTAATTAGTTCAACAAGCTACTAAGGTTATTTCCTCTTTCATCTGTCCTATAATGGCTCTTAAATTGTGTCATACTAGACATTCAAGAGTGCATACACAGCTTAACAAATCTGTCCTACAAAATGCCCCCCAAGAAGTTCATTAAAAGAATACATCATAGGGGAATGATTATCCCGAAAACAAATTAATAGATCTGGCATTCTTTTTTAAAATAATTTTTATTGGGGCTGGAGAGATGGCTCAGAGGTTAAGAGCATTGCCTGCTCTTCCAAAGGTCCTGAGTTCAATTCCCAGCAACCATATGGTGGCTCACAACCATCTGTTATGGGGTTTGGTGTCCACTTCTGGCCTTCAGCCATACAGACAGAATATTGTATACATAATAAATATTTAAAAAAATAATAATAATAATTTTTATTTTATGTCCATTGGTATTTTGCTTGCATATACGACTGTGGGAGGGTGTCACAAGCCCTGAACTGGAGTTACAGACAGGTGCAAGCTGCCATGTGGGTACTGGGAATTGAACCCTGGTTCCCTGGAAGAGCAATTATCTCAACCACTAAGCCATCTCTGCAAGCCCCCAATCTGGTATTCTCAAGGCAGCACTTAGTCAACTGTACCATAAACCACCAAGATTATCAAATGATGTCTTGTCTCGAGCTTCAGGACAGTTAAATCATTCTTAAGTCAAAAGAGGCACTAAACGAATCCTTATAAAGTCGAATTCTTCTAGTTCTATAGTCAGGCAGTGGTGGGAGGCAGAGGCAGGTGTATTTCTGTGAGTTTGAGGCCAACCTGCTCTACAGAGCTACTTTCAAGACAGCCAAGGCTGTTACACACTGTCTCAATCAGAAAAAGGAAACCAAACCAAAAACCAAGTTGGGTTATCACTGTATTTTATTTTTCATAAATTAATACTTATGATTTTTTTCTTCAATTACAAAAATTATGTGAAGCCATATGTACACTATCAAAGTCAAATTAGTTTTTGTGTGATTTATAAGAATCATTAACACTTAAAACATATTTTAGCCACACAGATTAGCAGATACTTTGTTTCAAATACTCCTAGTTCTTGAAACATCCTATGATTTGGTTTCTCTTGCGGACATTTTATTAATAACATATTGTACACATAAAAAATGACTAAAAGATATCCAGAAATTGTCAGCTAAGTTCGAGTAGTGAGACATACAATTTAAATGTTTCAAGAGCATATGCAAAGTGTCCTGAGAATAAATCACTAATTCTGCAGACAGAAGAATTTTGCTTTTAAAGTTTAAGCTCGAGGTTGGTGCATGGGTGTTCAATGATGTATTCATTACCAAACCCAGAAATGCCATCTTTCTCTTAAATGTTTACTCCCCTTAAGTAGCTGACTTTGCCAGTCCTAAAGATTTCACCACTTAAGAGTCAAAAAAAAAAAAAAAGTAATACAAAATTCCTGGTGTCAAATTCTGAATCAATACATTTTTTTTTTTTTTTTTTTTTTTTTGGTTTTTCGAGACAGGGTTTCTCTATGGCTTTGGAGCCTGTCCTGGAACTAGCTCTGTAGACCAGGCTGGTCTCGAACTCACAGAGATCCGCCTGCCTCTGCCTCCCGAGTGCTGGGATTAAAGACGTGCACCACCATCGCCCGGCTACATGTGTTTTTATAAGCAAATAACTTGGGAATTCTGGCTACTATATGCTAACATGTATAATCACAATAATTAAATGCCAGTTTGGACTGCATAGAAGTTCCAGGCTCCAGGCTAGCCTGGGATACAGAACAGGAAATTATCTTCTATACAGTAGGTGAGAACAAAGCAAGGGAATAAATAGTGCTGTAATGAAATCCAAGGTGAAGATTTCCAGCATCATGGACATCCTCAAGCAGAGATAACAACAGGTGGCATTGCCACTTGATAGCCTCTACTATAAGGCCAAGCATAAAGACATATAATGGGATCAAACGATATGTGCATTTATTAACATTTCAGTTGATATTCATTATCCTAGTCAGGGTTATTATCTCTGATTAAACATTATGACCAGTAGCAAATTGAGAAGGAAAGCGTTTATTTGGCTTACACTTCCACTTTGTAGTCCATCACTGAAGAAAGGTGATACAGGAACTCAAACAGAGCAGGAACTGATGGCAGAAACAGTGGGAGAGTATGGCTTACTGGCTTGCTCAGCCTACTTTCCCAGGGATGGGATCACCCACAATGAGCTGGGCCCTCTTGCATCAATCATTAATTTAAAAAATACCGTACAGACTAGTGTACAGCCTGATCCTATAGAGGCATTTTCTCAATCAAGGTTCCTGTCTCTCTGATGAATGTACCTCATGTCACGCTGACATAAAACTGGCCAGCATACTCATATAATACACTTCATATTTCACTGAGACCAATAAAAATCTTGTTTCATATACTCAAATATTATAATGGAAATATAAAAAATTGCCATTAATTGTACAAGTGATTGATTGGGTAGTCAATAAATACCTGTTGAATAAAATCAATAAATTTACATATGAACTATAAAACATGGTAACAAGAGAAATACAATCCAAATATACTGTGGTCAAATCTTGGAAAAGATACTGTATTTCATCCTAGATACCATCTATTTATCTTGCTTTAAAACATTCTTCCACACCAGGTGTGATGGCACACACTTTTAATCTCAGTATTTAAGAGGCAGAGGCAGACATAGTTTTCTACAAGGCCAGCCTGCACTACATAGAGACTTTCAGACCAGACAGGGCTACATAGTAACAGCCTATTTCCAAGAAACTCTTTTTCCAAGACTTGAGAAATGGTTCAGGGCCTAAGAGAACACATTACTCTTGCAAAGGACCAGAGTTTGGCCAAAGCCACCACATCTGGCAGCTCACAACCACCTCTAACTCCAACTTCAAGAGATCTGACTTGAATTTCTGCATGCCACCAGCATCTGTGTTCACATTTGCACATGCCACCCCCCACCACCAAGCACATGCCACACACATACAAATACATATAACTTAAATAAAAACATGAATCTTTAACAAAAAATCTGAAAACTCACAAATTCTGTACTAATAGTTTAACAAATAGTATTACCATAAAAATCTCCTCTCCCAAGATGGGTACAGACAAAACTGGCAATTGGACCACATTTGAGACCAACTAGAACCACATAGTAGATGGGAATTAACTACAAATCACTTACAGGATTGGTAAGATGTTGTTAAACAAGGAAGATGCTAAGGAAATATATTTTTATAAGGAAATATATTTTTATAAGTTATAATGTGTCATGATATAAAAGCATAAATTTCTGCTAATCTGTAAAGATCAAATAAGTTGTTTATCAATGTCTCTGCATGTTTACCTATAGAAAGCTTCTCCACTCAAAGAAACTGGCTTATTTAAGCAAATAAGACTCTCTAAAGAGAGAAGAACAATAGATCAGGATAGTAATAACCTAATATAATAGTCCTCAAAAAAAAAAGGTTGTTTTTACCCTCTGTTCTAAGCAACATTCTGAGTTACGGCATGTTCTCTTTGCTATGCCTATCCATAAAGAAGAATGGCCTGCACTGACAAGTCATCAATTATCAAGTTAGACTTGTAAATGAAAACCACCTTGTTTTCAGGTGAAACTCTTGCAGATTGGGGTTTCCAAGCTAATTTCACAGTGTGTAATGATCTTGGGTAAAGTGCAAAAGTTCCTAAAACTTTATACAAACTAAAATAGTTGTAGACTATTTTATCTCTGTATCCTGCGACATTAACACAGAAAAGCTACCAATAAGGGCATCAAAAATTAAATTCAAAAATGAATAAGGTATAAACTCATGAATATAAAATACCCTTATTCCCAGCATTTGGGGTATGAGCTCAATAAACTTTAAGAGTTATTTATTACAGTACTCTACCCTTCCAGTTCAGAGTGAAAATCAAATTAGAACATACTTAGAAGTCTTTGAAAACTACATAGTGCTAATAATACTTAAAATGAGCAGCCAACCTCTACAACACAACAGAAAGGACTTAGCTATGCTAAAGTCCGGTCAGGGACTGCTAACTAGTTATGATACAGGGTGAGCGCAAGGGAGGTTCACACTTTAAACCCACCTTTAGCAGGCCTCTTTTTTAAATTTTGGATTTAGGCTCTGAATAAGGAATTCTCTCAAAGATAAAGAGTAAAAATAAATGCCTCTTGGAAGACTGGATAGATTTAAACTAATCAACTAAAAATCTCAGTTCTTGCTTGTTTCCATGAGACCCTATAAAGGAAGCCATAAATGCCAACCACTTAAAGGTTCTGCAAACTAAAACTTTAAGGAAATATTAAAAAAAAAAAATTAAAAAAACAGCTAAATTAGTGACTATCAAATATAGCCATGGTCAGCATGCAGCAACTTAGCCAAGTGTGGCAAACAGAAGCAAAATGCCGAGTAGCTGGGATTTGAAATGTTTACAGAAGAAGGCTTCCTGATTTACCCTGTTCTAGAAGTCTCACGAGAGCCTGCTTGCTTAATCTGTATGGAACAGGATTATGTAAGCCTATGTTCCTCTTGCTGGCACACCAGTAACAGCTCATTCTATATTTCAATGTGCATGTCAAGAGGCTGTTCACACCCCAACAAAAAACTTCATTTTATTTGCTTCCCATGGTTATTGCTAAATTTTATTTTTGTTTATTTTTTATTTTTCTTACACAGGGTGTATTTATTTAGCCCACAATGGCATGAAACTCACAGCTATCCTCCTAACTCAGCCTAAGTTCTGACATTAGTCACATTTGATTCTTTTTTTTGTTTGTTTTTTGTTCTTTTTCGAGACACAGTTTCGCTTTGGAGCCTGTCCTGGAACTAGCTCTTGTAGACCAGGCTTGGTTGGCCTCAAACTCACAGAAATCTGCCTGCCTCTGCCTCCTAAGTGCTGGAAGTAAAGGCATGCACCACCACTGCCTGGCCACATTTGATTCTTAATTTTAGTATTTACCAAAGGAATGATCTTCATCAAGAATAATAATTTTCATGCAGAGTGGTATTTATTTTTATCTATTTATAAAAAAAAATATACTAACACCATAATAGTTCATCACACCCTGGCAAAAAATCTCCCAAATACATACGTATCATTAATCTGATGGTTACATATTCGTAACTCTAAATATGTGAGCAATTAAATTAATGGAACTGAAGTGTGATGGTACACATCTGTAGTTTCTACACTCGGAAGACCGCGGCTGAAGGACAGCCAGTTTGGGTTACCGAGTAGCAGTAACAGCAGTTGGGTGGAGAGAGAAAGGAAAAAAAGGCAAGCAAGCCAAGTGTGGTCAATCACACCTGCAATCACAACACTCAGGAAGCTAAGGCAGGAGGATTTTGAGTTCAAGCCAGAAGAAGCTTGCTATGTAGCCAGATCATGTCTCAAACAAACCAATAACCAAAGTAAATGCAATTGCCTTTGAGTGACTTTTATTAAGTCTCATTACTACAGTCATATTCAGAAATAAAGTGCTATCTTACCTTTATTTAAGGGTCGTAAGAGATATTTGCTGACTAAATAAAATATATAATGAATTAATGAATGTACACATTTCAGTAACAGGACATAATTCAAATGTGATACAAATACAAAGAAAGTCACCTGTGGCCACCCTATTTCTAGGAAAGGCTAAAATAAACTTAACTTGGTTTGGGCTCACTCCCATCTCTCTACTCAATATCTTTCTTTTTTCCTTACCTTAGCCATCACTTTTCTTTCTTTTTTTTTTTTTTTTGGTTTTTCGAGACAGGGTTTCTCTGTGGCTTTGGAGCCTGTCCTGGAACTAGCTCTGTAGACCAGGCTGGTCTCGAACTCACAGAGATCCGCCTGCCTCTGCCTCCCGAGTGCTGGGGCCATCACTTTTCTACTTACGCATTTGCTTACAACTGAAGACCTATTTAACAGCTTAAAGTATAGTGGAACCCAGGGGTATCTGTATTTAAAAAGACCTCCCCATAAGAAATCAATGGGGAAAGGACCTTTTAAATGAAATAGTGTTACTGAAACTGGAATATCATGTGCAAAAGAAGGTAGCCCCTCAACTTACACTCTATGTAAAAATTCATTCAAAATAGATTTAAAAATGGATTTCAAGAACAAAAAATTTTAAACTCTAGAAAGAAAAATAGGTGAACATTTGACAGCTGATTGTTACATCCAGATCGTGGGGTCCCCCCAAAATCACTACAGAGTCTGCACTCATATGTAAAAGCAAAGAGCCTTTAAGCTTAAACTTGGACTCTCTGTATGTTCAACGTAGCAGTTGAGAGCAGAGAGGGATATATATACACATATATAAATAATATCACATATATATCATATAAAAATACGACATATAATATCATAGTATGTATATATATGTAGTATATATATGATATATACATTATGAAAATTCTATAATAAAACCATTATTATATGCTAACTACAAAAAGTAAAAACTGGGGCAGAAGAAGTGGCTCAACATTTAAAAACACTTGCACAGAAAAAAAAAACAACAAAATACAAAAACAAACAAAAAGCTTGCACAGGACCCAGGTTCAGTTCCCAGCACCTACATGGCAACTTAGAACCATCTGTAACCCCAGTTTCAGGGGATAACAACCTCTTCTGGTCTCTGCAGGGACCAGGCACACACACTGTACAAATACATACACTTTGCCAAATACTCATACACATAAATCTGTTTTATGATAAAATTGTCAAAGAACGCCGGGCGGTGGTGCCGCATGCCTTTAATCCCAGCACTCGGGAGGCAGAGGCAGGCGGATCTCTGGGAGTTCGAGGCCAGCCTAATCTACAAGAGCTAGTTCCAGGTCAGGCTCCAAAGCTAAAGAGAAACCCTGTCTCGAAAAACCAAAAATAAAAAAATAAACCTGTCAAAGAACACAGTAGTAAAAAGACAACTTATAAAATAAGAATATCTGAAATCATATATTCAATAAAATATAGACTATTTAAAACTAATTTATCATTAATGACAAAAGCAATCTAATTAAAACTAGGTGCAAGATTTGATGTACAGATGGCCAATAGCATATGAAGACAAGTTCACATTTACCAATCATACAAAACCCCCAAGGAGATGCCTCTTCACATTCAAAGGGAGAGGGTACAGAGGAGATTCTGATTGAATCCAGAGCCTTGTGTACCCCAGGCAAGCACTCTGCCACTTAGCAACATT
Source organism: Chionomys nivalis (assembly GCF_950005125.1). Lineage (NCBI taxonomy): Eukaryota > Metazoa > Chordata > Mammalia > Rodentia > Cricetidae > Chionomys > Chionomys nivalis. The sequence continues at coordinate 32,819,596 of NC_080104.1, forward strand.
CTCAACCCTTAGTTTTATGAATCGGAGTCTATGTAGCCCTGATAGTCAAGAACCCCTGATCCTCTTGCTTTCATCTAACAAGAAAGAAAATAAATGTTGAAACCGGGAAGATACTAGAACCCCTTGTGCGCTACAGGCGAGAATGTAAAACGATGTTTCTGCTGTGGGAAAAAGTGGCAGGAATTCAAAGCATTACAGTAGAATTATATTATCTCTCTGTGCACTTCTGAGTAGGATAACAAACAGATTTATCTATACACCCATATTCACAGCAGCAGCGTTCACAATAGTGAAGATGGAAACAACCCCAAAAGTGCCTTGGCCTAAAATGACATAAACAAAAAGTGGCATATACACATACAAAATAATAATAAATAATATTTAGACTTAGGAAATTTAACATGATACAAGTCATAAAATATAATGCTAAGCAAAAGCAGCCATTTGTAAAATTAATGAAGATAGCATAGTATTTAAAAAGCAAAGCAGAAAAGTTAAAGAAAAAAGGTAAATACTCCCATTTATACCAGATACTTCAAGTAGTTAAATTTAGAGACTGAAAGTAGAATGGTGTTTTGAGGGTGAGGGTAATAACAGGAAGCACTTTCAAGATGAAAAGAGAGCCGGGCGATGGTGGCGCACGCCTTTAATCCTAGCACTCGGGAGGCAGAGGCAGGCGGATCTCTGTGAGTTCGAGACCAGCCTGGTCTACAGAGCTAGTTCCAGGACAGGCTCCAAAGCCATAGAGAAACCCTGTCTCGAAAAACCAAAAAAAAAAAAAAAAGATGAAAAGAGAACAAGAGATAAATGGTGGGGACGGATGCTACACACTGTACTAATGTTGCTGAACTTCACATTTAAAAATGGTTGGGACTGAAGAGATGACTGAGTAGCCAAGAACACTGACTGCTCTTTCAGAGAACTGTGGTGGGCTCCATCGCCAGCACCCACATGATGGATCACAAATGTCCCAGGGGGTATTCTCTTCTAGCCTGAAGCTACCAGACACAAACGCAAAACAACTTGACTCATAAAATTTTAAAAATTAAAAAACTTCAACAAAAATGTTCAGTTTTTATGTTTTAAGTATTTTAGCATAATTTTAGAAACTTTTTTTTAAAGCAGGAAGTTAGAAGCATGCCACAGGAACAGAGACTCTCAAATAGGAAGGTGGACAGCACAAAGCTAGGCAAAGAGTCAACCTCTCCAAGAAGTGTGTGCAATAGTGCCTATGACTTTTCTTGGAATCAGGGGCAGCGGGAGATCAAACACAGGCAATTTACAAAGACCATATGCTGCCCTTAGGAGTGGCTAAATAAATGGAATACAAACCCACAGGCCTAAAAGAGTTTTCAGAGTGCCTGTACCAATATACTCTTATTTTTTTCAGAGAGTAGAGGTTTTAACACCAGATCAATGACCTTCTGAGATGAATTTAAGTACAAATGTACAGCTGCTTTTTATGGCTTTTTTACACTCAACCACAAAGACTATCAATGTCTCAGGGTTATGATTCTCAAATTCCAAAATTTTAAGAGCAGTACAAACATTCTTCGATTCCATACCTCATGAAGCATAGCAAATCTAACCTATATATTAATGTTAGGTTAATTTGAAGGAATATACATCAAGCTACTTAAAGTGAAAACAAAAGCTATGCACCCAAGTGAAAGGCCCTAGTAACTATTTCCATAAAAGCACAAATACTAGCTTTCATTTCTAGACTTGTCTTGAGGGATTCTAAACCAAGATAGCATGCATTCTAAGATGAGTGTTATGTGTAAGATACCCTTTAGGAAAATGTAAGTAGTACAATGCCGGGATGCTTTAGTCAAGTTTTATACTGACTACCTCTCCCGTTCTTTAATTATGAGTTTCCCCTCCCCTGCCACCTTCAGTATTCTGTGATTTTTCCCTCTACTAAAATATAGCAATTCCTATACTAGATGAAATACCTTTTTTCTTTTAGGTTTTAGGTTAGGGTCTCCTGACACCTACCCTAGTTTCCAAGCAGCTGGGACTCAGACAAGTGCCTCCACACCCAACTAAGGCACATCTTGATCAACAGCAGGTGAGGACTTTACCAATTAGAGTGGCTACAAGCACTCTTCAAACCAAAACTAAACTAAGAATGGTATTTGGCCTTGCTCAAATCCTTTTCTGAAAGTGAGCCTGATCTATCCTTTCTTGGGAATGATGTAGAAAGTCTTTCTGTATATGTGTTGCTTTTATTGGTTAATGAATAAAGAAACTATCTTGGCATGTGATAGGACAGAATAGAGCTGGGGGGAACTAAAGTGAATGCTGGGAGGAAGAAGGCAGTCAGGAACACCATGTAGCCGCCACCAGGAACAGACTTTACCCAGTAAGCCACAGCTTCGTGGCAATACACAGATTAATGGAGATGGGTTAAGATATGAGTTAGTCAGAAATACGCTTAAGCTATTGACCAAACGGTATTGCATGGTTTGTTTGATTATTTTGGGGCTGAGCAGCAGGAAACAAACAAACGGCCTCCCTACAACATTTGGAGTATTGTTAGACTCCTCCCATTATTGTCTGGTGTTCATGAAGTTCACTATCATGTTGACAAAATATTCAGTCCTATGTATTTCTTATTAAAAACAATTTCCCCTCTTTTATTTGTATTAAAGCATAATTTGTAATAAAAATTAGAAAAATAGTAACAGGGAGAAGCAGAGCAAATTACCCATGTTTCTACCTTATAAAAAATTAAAACTTTGTAGTTTCTTTCTTTCAGTATTTCTTTTCGAGACAGGGTTTCTCCATAGCTTTTGGTTCCTGTCCTGGAACTAGCTCTTGTAAGACCAGGCTGGCCTTGAACTCACAGAGATCCGCCTACCTCTGCCTCCCGAGTCTTTAAGTATTTCTTAACTTATTAGCATTTAAGTTCTTTACACCAACTATATTTTATTTCAATACCTTTTTCTAAGGAGGGATTCTTTATCTACAACTGATCTTTACTAACTGCCTTCTAAGATAGAGAAGCTAGAATACTGAAGAAGTTAACTGACAGTTTATGATATAAAATCATACTTTTGTTTTTAGAAATGGGATCTCACTGACCTGGAAAGTTCCCAAGATGCCCTAAAACTCATAGATCCACAGGCCTCTACTTCCTAAATGCTGGATTAAAGGTGTGATACCATGCCCAGTACGGGAGCCAAAAGAAATGGGTCTGTTCACCTTGACCAAAGGTCAGAGAATTCAAGTCTATTCCTGCTCCTTCAAGGGGAGGGGATTTGATCCAGGGAGTGATTGCCTACAGGATACTTAGCCTAAGGTGTGGTCCTTAAACGCCCTGCCTCAACAACGGAATGCTCAACTCAGGATTTAGTTGCTTGGCGTTTCAGGTACAGAAGTAGGTGATTGCTCTGTGTGTCCTTTACATCCTGGTGAATCAGTCTTTTGCCTCCCTCCCCCCCTTTTGGATTTGCATAGGCAAATTCGGTATTCACTGGATTCCCTCCCAGTTCTATTCTGCGTCTCTGTTCCTTGTCTTTCATTACCTCTGTTCCTCCTGAAATATTTTTAATCCTCACACACCTCTACCCTGGAAGGTGCAAACCCCGACAGCACGGTTTTATTTTCTTAAAAATTAATGTTCCCATATTTTTCAAAGGAAAAACTAACAAAGGTATTAACATGAATTGCTATAGAGGACCACTTCTACCAAATTAAACTAGTTTAGTACAACTCAATAAAAACAGATACTCAGGGAACAGAGAAATGGTTCAGCAAGTAAACATGCTTATTCTGATAACCTGAGTCTTACTCCCTTGGGATCAAAGAACCTTTTCACAGGGGCCACCTAAGACCATCAGAAAACACAGATATTTACATTATGACTCATAACACTACCAAAATGACAGTTATGAAGTAGCAACAAGAATAATTTTATTGTGGGGAGTCACCACAACATGAGGACTGTACTAAAGGGCCACAACATTAAGGCTGAGCGACTGCTACAGAGGGAGAGATCAGACTTCCACAGGTTGTTCTCTAAGCTCCATACACCACACACACAAATTAAGTATAACTTTTTTTTTTTTTAAAAGAAAACAGACGCTTTTCTACCAGGGAATTTAGTACCTATTTGTGGTAGACACATTAGTAGCCATATTTTTAATAGGACTAAGAAAGAAAACAGGCCCTAAATATAAGGCCTGCCTAGACTAACTCCAACTAGTCCATATGTATGAAAAGTAGAAGCACAACTTGATCCTGAGTCACTGACTTAAAATCAGTCAGCTAAATCTTAGTCCTTTAATATGGACAAAGTTGACTGGACCAATTCTACAGTCTTCTACAGTGTTTAAACTACCATTTTAATATACTTGCTTTTTTTTTTTTTAAGAGTTTGAAATGGACTTTATTCAGAACTCTGATCTACCAAGTTAGCGTTTTCCACCAACTCCGGGAGCAGAGACAGACCTTCACAGGCTTCACAATCTTTTGTTTAGGTGCTGCTTTTGTGGGGGCCTTGGCAGCAGCCATTGCAGTCTTCTTGGATGCCTGCTTAGCCTTTTTTGCTTCCTTGGGAGCCCTGACGGCCTGCTCTCGCTAGGCTTTCCTAACTTCTGGTTTCTGATTCCTCTTGGCCATTATATCAGCAAGGGATGCACCATTGATGGCCCGCTGGAATTTGACTGCGCAGCGGGTTCTTTTCTTTTGAATTTCTTCCGACTGTCCTTTTTTGTGTTTCCTTCTGTACAGGACAGTCCAGTTTACCTGCCGGGGATTCCTTTTGGACAGGAATGCGGACTCGCATTTTGCATTAAGAAACTGGAAAGCCGGGCAGTGGTGGCGCACGCCTTTAATCCCAGCACTTGGGAGGCAGAGGCAGGTAGATCTCTGTGAGTTCGAGACCAGCCTGGTCTACAAGAGCTAGTTCCGGGACAGGCTCCAAAACCACAGAGAAACCCTGTCTCGAAAAACAAACAAAAAAAAAAAAAAAAAGAAAGAAAGAAACTGGAAAACCTTCCCGTTGGTCCTGGCGTAGCGCTGCCCGTGTCCGGGGTAGATCTTGTACCCGCTGAAACTGCACAGCTCGACCTTCATGATGGGAGCTGCCGCCCGGCCGGAGGAAAGATGGAAAAGAGCTTGCTTATTTAAAATACCAAACAAACAAGCAAATAAAGCCTTCACAGGGCTGGAGAAATGGCCCAGTGGCTCTACGGCTTAGAATACTGAGTGCTATTTTAGAGGGCTAAGGTTCAATTCCCAGCAATTATATGGAGGCTCACAACCACCTACTACAGTTCTACTGGATCAGATGCCCTCTTCTGGCTTCCACAGGCATCAGTGATACATGCAGTACAGACATACATGCAGGCAAAACATCCATATAAATAAAACTAATTTTACAACTCTATTAACAGATATACTTTTCTAATGTATAGAGAAATTTAACAAAAAAACTTTTAAGACATAAATAAGCATATTATGAAACCTTTTCTATGCTTTCAAAAAATAAGAGATGCGCCTGTCCATAACATGGCTACACATTAAAAACTAACTTTACCCAGAGGGGTCTTAGTTCTTGAACATGTTCTACATATCCTTGGGATTTGCTATTAAACCATCCTTTTGGTGGGAGGGGGGACGACTTCAAATAGTTTAATAATCTGGTTTGTTGTAATAACTTTGGGCCCTGTATTTTCAACCTCCTGAAGAGCTGGAAAATAAAGGTCAATCACACCAGCAGCTATTATATCTAAAGTGTTCAAATTCCAATAAATTCTCTGGATAATAAAGCTTCATGAGTTCCCTTTAGTCCTGCATATCACTGTCATAACTCTACCCAGAAAAGATAAACAAAATCCTATGGAGCTCTTCTATGTGCTCCTTGGCTAATTTTCATCTTATCTTTCACTACAACAAATCCAAGCTCAAGAGCTTTCATGTGTTCTGAGCTCATCCAGAGACTTACTGAGCCAGAGTAGTACAGACAATTCCCAAACATGCAGTTGGCATTAGAAATGAAGACAACCCACCCCACCTCCTTCCCGACCAAAAAACAAGGTTATCTAGACCAAAAAAAAAATTAAAATTAAAAAGGCATTTTCTAATTTTCAATCTTCCTTTCATGTTTCCTACATCTTTAGTGAGATATAGTTAGCAACTATAAATTACATTTCCTAAAGTCAAGAGTATTCATGCTACTAAGCTCTGGGCATAAAATATGAACAGAGCATAGGCAAAATCTGCCATATTCATTTTACCCTCCCTAGTACTGGGGCATCAAATGCCCTATATTCTTAAAGAAAACTGCTTAATTAATGCACTTGTGAAGTAGCAGTTTCAACTGTGACCCTTACAGCTAAAGCCTGAGTGGGCAACAGAGCAAGACAAAGAATCCAAAGGAGTAAAATACCACTAACCATGATGGAAGAGCATCAAAGAATTATCTGTAGGACACTTCAAGGTTGCAGTAAATCATAGGAAACTTTGAAACCACAGGATTTCAAAGGTCATATGGAAGTCTAACGGTAGAGACAGAACAGGAGAGGAACAGAAGTAATATCAAAGAAGGTGTTTCCTCTGGAGCAGAGGTTCTCATACCCGGGCATCAAAATCATAGAGCAGGCCTAAGAAACAAAAGAGACCACTGAATTCCAATTCGGGACTCAGAAACTACAGGTATTTGGTTGGGTAGGGCTGGGAATTTATAGTTTTAAAAGTTCCCAAGTAATTTAGAAGCTGTTGGTCATGGGCTGATTCTGCTGATATTTAAAGTGTATGCAGTGGGGAAGTGGAGTTAGAGACTAGCACAGGAGCACAGGTAAAGAGTGCATGAGGAAAAGAGAAAATGCTGGCACACAGTCAGTGCCCAGCCTGGAAAAATTCTATAGGAGTATATTACAGGTGACAGTCTCTCACTCCTCCTCCCTTCAAATCCAGATTAACAGTCTCCTTCATACTCACCGTCATTTGCTGTTTTCAAGGTAAGTAAAGTAAGTATAAACCACAATGAAAGGTTTATCAAAGATAAAAGACTAACATAAAACTGAATACTAGATTCTACATTAGACACTGACAGAATGCAATCAAGCACAGAGAAAGCAATAAAAATCAGGTTGGAGAAGAAAATCGACAAAATAACATGTAAAAGCAGATATAAGCTTCAGGCAATAATGAAATAACGAATGTGCTTTTAAAGGTAGAAGGGAACAGGGAAGGAGGAAGCAGTGATGTTAGAAAGAGAAAAATTCTTAAAACTACAAAAAAATACAGAGCTAAGGTAACATTCTAGATGTAGATGAACAGAGATAGCTGAGGAATGTCACAGAAAGTCTTGAGTATTAACCTTAGAAGCTTAAATTTTACTTTAAGGAAACAAATAATACAGAATGTTCGCAGAAATCTTCATCTTGTGTATTCCATCTACACATTTTACTATCTTTCTAAAACTCACAAGGTAAATGAACACCAATGATACGTAACTAAAAATCCCATGGAACAAGTGAAGTTCAAAAATATGCTCTACCTTGTTATTAGGGAGATGGCTCAGTAGTAAAATGACTGCCCTTCAAGCACGATGCCCTGAGTTGGGGTCACCAGCACCCACATAGAAAAGCCACGATAGCATGTACCTTTAATCCCAGAACTGTGAAGTGAATCTCTGGAGTTCACCGGGTGTCTGGCTGCCTAGCGTAGCTGAATGGATGAGCTACAGGTTCAGTGTGAGTACCTATTTCAAAAATTAAGGTTGCTGAGGAGGACAACAAACACTGACCTCTAGCCTTCACATGTACACAAACCTACATACCTACACACTACACACACACACATACACACACACACAAAATCTATTTATGTATATACACAAGTATATATGTGTATGTGTGTGTGTGTGTGTGTGTGTATACTTTCCTATCTGTTCCATTTTCTGCAGGTCTCTTTTCTCACTAATCTTTAAATTCAATGTTAATTGCAAATGAACATAAAAAGAAAATTTAAATTGTCAAAACTTCTGGACTCTTCCCTTGCCTTCATGCTGTGAAGTTCCCATATTTAGAAAGAAAATCACTACATTCTTCAAGATACTGAAACTATAATTCAATTTAAGTTTAATACACGATGCTTGTTTTGTTGGAGTTTTTTTGGCTTTGAGGCTGGTTCTCATGTAGCCAAGACCCCTAGGGGCCTCAAATTCACTAGGTAGCTTAGGATGACCTTGATCGTCATCCTCCTACCTCTACCTCCCAAGTACTAGGATAATAAGGTATCTACCACAACAGTCACAGTGTACTATACCTTAGCTAACATTCCAAGAAAGCTAATTTCAAGAGAATTTAAAATGCTCTCTGAATGACAATTAGAAGTAAGATTCCCTAAAGGCATAAAGGACATGAAGAATATTAGCCTCCACTATCACAAGTAGTGAACGTGTCAGTGTCAGTACTCCCTCTTACGTACGAAAATTCCAAATGGCCATCTTCAGAACATTTTCTAAGTCTAACAGATGAACACCACATCCATCTCAATCACAAAAAAACCTGTTTTTCCACTCAGCAGCAGTACACTACCTAGATCAAAATATGTGATTCAAAGGAATTCCAAATACCAATATTTTCAGACAACTGAGCTTTTTAAAAACAGAAGTATTTATAAACACAACTTACAATAGAAACTATGTAAATAAAACGTTTGACTGAGGGGCTGGAGAGATGGCTCAGAGGTTAAAAGCACTGACTTCTTCCAGAGGTCCCAGGTTCAATTCCTATCACCCTCGGTAACTCCAGTTCCAACGACACCCATAGCAAAATCACCAATGCACATAAAATTGAAAAAAAATTAAAAAAGAACAAAGGTTTTTTAAAAAATTGGCTGAAATGAACATCATCCCACGTTTTAGATTCTACTGCATCAATAGAAATGTTATAATCCTCAACAGACGGCAATCCTTTCAGATTACAGGAGGCGGGGATAGCAATTTCCTCTGAACTCAAACAGTCCCTTTTGGAGAGAGAAGAGGCCCTTGAAACTCAGGAAGTAAAGCTGAAACTTGTAAGTTTCAGAGGACCTTTCCCCAAGGTTGCACAAGCAATTAATGATTTACTAAGATGTAGATCAGTGGGGAAGGGCAGTTGCCTACCAGTCTGCTTAATATTAAATTTAATTTCCAGCATGACAGAGAGATCCTGAGCCCAAAGAATCAAAATCAAAATCTCAACTCCATAATTCAGTCTAGTGCCTAAAAGATAAAAATGATTAAGACCATTCTTAGTAATCTCAGAGGTAAGAATGATGGAGTTTAGAAAATATACAACCACTGTCTTATGACTAAACCTTCTAGAAGTTCCTCCTAAACCTTCAGTGTGATCAATCAGACTTTTTGTCCACCCCTGCTCACATGGAAAGTCACGGGGTCAGATGGTAAACTTCAGTTCAAACACCAGAACCCACATTTAAAATAATAAAACCTGGTTTGGTGACACCCACTTGTGTTGGAGAGGGCAGAGGGTTCCATGTCCTCCCTAGCCAGCCAGCCTAGCCTATTTGTCCAATTCCAATCCAGTGAAAATCTGTTTTATAAAAATGGTGGATGGTACCTGAAGAACAACACTCAACGTTGTCCTCTGGCTTCCACAGATGCAAGCACATATGCAGAGCCATGAAGCCAAACTGGCTTTAAAAAGGATTTCCATGAACCAGTGAGACAGCTCAGTGGACCATGATTTTTGCAGCCAAGCCTGATGAAATGAGTTCAATACCTAGGAGCTACACAGGAGAAACCTGACTCCTACCAGCTGTCCTCATACAAGTCCCCAAACACACAAACAGATGTAAATTGTTAGAGGGGAGAAGGGAGACAGTCAGTGGGTAAAGCACTTGTCATCAAGCATGAGAATCCAAGCCTGATGCACATTCAAACACCAGAACCCACGGGGTAGGAGGACCAATTCCCCCACAAATTGTCCTCTGACTTCCTTAATATGTACACTTACACACATAGATACATGTACACAAACTAAATGAATGTAATTTTAAAAAATAAAAGGTTTCTTAAATCATCTCTACCTGGACAGATAAGAAAGCACTAAATTTAACATTATATGACAAAATTTTTAACTACTTCCTATTTTCTAAGGAAGTGCCAATTTTCTAAGACTACAATTCTCAGGAGTGCAACTTTAAAAGCCACAAAATTATATCATCCATATAACTGTTAAGACATTTAATGCTGACACCCTTAAGAGGCCCAGACTCACTTCTGTCTTATGTTTACCAAGCTCACTTGCATGTTTGCCCGCCCTCTCTTGCCATCTCCCTCATGCCTATTATGACTGTGTGATCCCCCTCCCTTAATGTCCACGTTTAAATCTGTACTTATAAACTACAGTTCTGGGGCTAGAGAGATGCTCTGTGGTTAAAAGAACTTCTGCAAGCATGAGGCCTGTTGTCCAAATCCAAGCATCTGCAGACACCTGTAACTACAGTTTCAAACAGACACCCTCTTATTAGGTAGAAATAATGAAAAAACTGCCAGTAATTCGGAGGAACATAAACTTACAAAATATATGACAAAAAAAATGCAAACCTTTGTCCTTTTTAAATGTAGCTCACAAAAGAGTTAGGACCCTGGGTCATGAATCAGGTAGAAGTAGGTAAAAATCCTGGATTCTTTTGTAACATGAGACCCAGCCAACTAATATCATTTCTGCAAATCTGTTTCTTCATAACTGAGCCTACTTTATATGGTACTTTTGAATATTAAATAAGAAACCACTTAGCAAAGAGTCCTGGAACATAGTCCATACTCAATAATTTACCAATTATTAAATTTTAGAGTAAGTGTTAAGCAGACAAGTAGTATTTAATATTCTTTTAAGTTTCAGCCACAAAGCTTAGAATCCTATGACCTACAGTTGAGATGAGATACAAAACAAACTACAAAAAGCCATTTTGCTAAGGATAAATACTAAGTGAAAATAATTGTATTATACAAGTGTAAATGTCATAGGCAGAATCTTAAGTTTAGAAAAATAACTCAACAAGCATTAGCTCAAGTATCTATTATTACAAAGCCATGGTCTTATTTATTTCTCTAATCACTAAAGAAAAAACCAATACATTAAAAAAAAGTCAAAGGCAGGCATGTAGAATGTTACTAGACTGCTTTAACCTAATTAAGAACCAAAATACATCATGTAGGGAAAACTGTGTGAAAGATGGCAGAAAACCATCACACAAAAGATGATAAAACACCTCTCTTTCCTAAACACTACAAAAATCAGACTTCCATGAGATCTTCAGACTTTCCTGTCAGAAGACAAAAAGCCCCTAGCAAGATCTTTCATTGCCACAATCATATTTCCAGTAGAACAAACCTCAAAGCAAAACCTATGAAAACCACTCTGATGGGTGGTTGTTGGGATAATCATTCTTAGCCATCTTCTTCAGATTGGAAAATAAAACACCTGACATACATATTAAGACTAAGCAGTGGCCACCCATTCTCAGTAGTTTATTTTTATCTTATTCTAGACATACAGAGAAACTATTTAAAAAGTCAAATTCTGGCAGCCAAAAAACTTTATTGAAAAAATATAAAAACTAATTCAAGTTTATCTCATGCCAACAATAAAAAATATCATCAGTATGTGAAGCAAAATTTTTAAAGGTTTTTTTTTTTTTTAAGGCGGGGAGAAGGCACACAGAAGTTTGCAATCAGGAAGACCTGAGTTCAGATCTTTAGCCAGGGTAAATGTGATTAAGGATGGGTGCAGCGGTGCACATTTTTAACTCCAGTGCTTTGGGGTGATAACAGACAAATCCTAGGAGCCAGCCAGTCTAGTCAAAATGGCAAGCAAGCCCCAGGTTCAGTGAGAGATCGTGACTCAGAAGCTAAGATAGAGAGCAACTGCAAGACACTGGACATAGACGTCTGGTCTCCATACAAAGTGCAGAAAATTCAGACTACTGTACTTTACACGCATTCACTCAATCACTCACTAGCACTACAGGTAGGTGACACTACAGTCATCATATGCAGATGATTAAAATGAGGCACCTGAAGTCACTAACCTGTCCAGGGTCAATCAGTAATGGTAGAAGACAGGATCTTGACTGAAGTTGTCAAACATTCAAATCAACTACAACATTCATTCAACAACTTTTACTAGGAGCTTATTAGGTACTAGGCACAGTTCTAAATACTGGCGATAAAATTACGAATAAATCTAGTAAGATCTCTAACTTGTAGTTAGGAAGAGCCAACAAGTCTAATGGAAAAAAACAAGTGAAAATGTATATAATAAATACAACGGAGAAAAAGAACAAAATCAAAAATAAAACAATTTAAAAAGCAAACAAAATAGTCAAACAGGAAGAGAGAGACTTGCTTCTATTTCAGGGACATGAAGGTCCCCTGAAGTAAAGAGACAACAACTGACATCCCCCAGAAGAGGTGTCCAGTTAACTGCCTAGGCAGCATCCTGAGACCAAGTCATAAAGAGTCATGGATATCGGCAGCTGTCAAATCATTTGATGCCCTGAGGGTGGGGATAAGGGGCTTAGATTCAATTCTGTATGTAACCCAGAGCTTTTGGAGGATTTTAAGAAAAGATCAATCCAAGTTCTTTTTCAAAAGATCACTCCGATTCTTATGTGAAGAACAAGCAAAATAAGGACGCCAGCACCAACCCCACAATCCAAGGAGAGCAACACTCAAACCTAAGGCCTGAATCTGTGTGCAGTTTACAAGTAGATGAGATAATAAAAGAATCTGTGACTTGTCTCCAAAGACTTGAATTATCATACTCTCATATTGTGTTCAAAAGGTAAATTTGTAAAACATCCATTAACATCCACATGTTTCAGTTGGCGCCATTATTTCTTATAAAAGAAAAACACATAGTAGTTTTTTTTTATCCATTTTTCAATATTCTGTTTAACCTGCCCTGTGATTTATTTTGGTTTCTGTTTGAGGTGGAATCTCACTATGCAGCCCCTAACTGGTCTGAACCTCACTATGTAGACAAGATTGACCTCAAATTCTCAAGAGATCCATCTGTCTCCCTAGTAGTGCTGGGATTCTGGGATTAAAGGTGTGTGCCACCAAGCCTGGCTTTTCTGATGTACAATCCCTTACATTCTAACAAAGCAAAAAGAATCACATCAACAACCTTCACAATCTGCTCACTGGGAGACAACAGGTTAGTTTTCTTCTCGTGCTCTATCTCTAGCATAGCAGGCCCTGCTATGCTACACTGTGAAGAGAGTACCACAGGAAACAGGGAGAACACATCGTCTCTTTAAGTGTCTTTCATTTAAGAACTAACTTACCAGTCAGCTACCCAAGCTGGAAAATAAGGTCTTCAAACTTGAGAGTGAAAAACTCAAGGTCATACAACTGTCAGAGACAAAACTCCAAACCCCTATCTAAATCCTTTGATTTTTTTTCCATTTCAGAAGCCATTAAAGACGGTATGTATAACTTCAGTAAAGGCAGTATGTAGTCACTGGAACTTACTAACAGTGACTGGTTGTTGAAAGATCTTTTTTCTTATTTGAATCTTACTTTTCAAAGGGGTTGAAAAGCAAATTAACTTTGAAAATTATTTTTCTACTTGAGATGACATAAAACTCAATCCTAAAAATGATTCCCATTATTTTAAAAAGTGAATAATCTTAAAGGTGACCCCCATTATTTTAAAGCGGCATACAATCATTATTTACCATAAAAAGGAGTAAAGTTTCATGACAAGATACACGAATTGGTACCGACTGACCTCAAAGAACCTAAAAGCCACAAACAAGAAATCACAGTAATTCAAGAAAAACGGCAAATAACTAGCCTAAGCAGGTAACCAAGTGCGTTTTTATAGACTGTCCAGTTGGATGGAGAGCTTAAGGGAAGCTTCCAGCACAGGTACTACTGGGAGGGAGGGGCATTCTAGCAGCATTTGCCTGGGCAAAGCCCTGCCAAAGTGAGAAAGCGGTCTCCTACGTTTTAAAGCCCATGGAGGGCAACGTTAGGCTGAGCTAATGTACAATCCACAGGAACAAGGTTACAGCAGGTCTCACTCTACCTAAAAGAGGTACTGGTGTGCTCGGAAGACTAGAGAAGCCAGAGACCAGTCAGATATTTAAGAGTTATTACACAGCCCTTAACAGTTACAAGTCCTTTTTATGATGTGTTTCTATATCTATATGCCATTTCTACTCTATGCATGGCCCGAGAAAAAACTGGAGTCTAATTAGAGTGTATCACCTGTCATGTTTCTTAAACAATTAAGGAACGCTGTTATAGAAAGGTCGGCGCTTTCCAAACCGGGGACAGGAAAGGGAGAGCCTCCAAACACAGACAAGTGGCCCTCTCCATCGACCCCTCGGCTGTTATTTTAACGGCACGTCCAAGAGTGTAGGGAGCGCCTGTGGGGACACACTTGGGACAGGTGTCCTGAAAACGAGGAAGACAGACAAATAACAAGGAAAAGGGGAGTGAGAAAAACACTGCCTCCGGCATGCCTGCGAGCAAGGGAGCGGGAGAAGCCGGGGCACAGGGGCCGAGCGGTGAGCCCAGGCCGGAGGACCGCGACGCCGCGCCCGGGCGCCCGTGCCACGTTCTGCGATCGCTGGGGGAGCGAACACTCGAACGCGCGAGTGAATGAATGGCCGGCGAGGCGCCGGAGCAGCAAAGAGTGAGTTGCGGCGCCGGCGGCGGGACCCGGGAAGCAGGGCCGTGGGCGCCCGTGGGCGCCTGGTGACGGAGCGCGGGAGGCAGCACCGGGGTGGCCGCGCCATGGCGGAGAGGGAACGGGAGGTCACGCGTTACATAACCCGGCGGCCCGAGGCGCAAGGGCGGCGCGACAGGCAGCAGGCCTCGGAGCGGCGCCGCGGGCTCCGGGCCTCCGTCCCCCGGCGCCTCAGGCCGCGCAGGCGGCAGCGGCTCGGCGCCCCTCCCCCACCCGCCGGCCCGGGGTCGCTCACCTTCCGCGCCGCCCCAGGCCACCATGCCCGGGCCCAGCCGCTTCTTCGGGCCTCTCGCGGGGGCCGACGCCGCCGCCACACACTGCCCTCGCCGCGGCCGGGACAAACGTCGGGGAAGGCAGCCGGTCGCCGAGCCGCACAGCGCCGCGGCCCACGCTCCCGCAGTCACGGCGCCCGCCTCGCGCCTCCCGCCCCTCCCCCTCCGCCCCGCTATCCAGCTACAGCGCGCGCCCGGCCGGCTTCCCCCTCCCGTCCCTGCCGCGGCCCGCCGCCCGGGATCAGCTCGCACTCACCGGGCGCGGCGCACGCGCGCTGCTCGCGCCCGGCCCGAGGCGACCCCGGCCCCGCCCTCCTTTCGCGCCGGCGCCCGCAGGGGGCAGCGCCTCGGCGGCACGTGACTGTGTCGCGGGCTGGGCGGGGGGAAGGCGGCCCGGGACCTGCCGCATCACCACGCTGCCTCCGCCGCCTCCCGCCGGGGTCGCGGCGCCCTGGCCAGCTGGCTAATCCTGCTGCCGCTGCAGCGACGCGCGGCCTCGCCCCGCCCCGGCTTCCCAGCCGCCGAGGGCGCGGGGGCCGGGACTAACCCGGTTTACGGACGCTCGGGGTCTATGGAGGCTCCAAACGCGCCGCCGTACCGCACCTCACCAGCGATTGATTTGCAGCGCCACCTAGCGGCAGCCAGGACGCACGCAGCCTGGCACATGCTCCGTCCCGGAGCGGAGAACCGCGGCCCACGCCGTTGAGCGGGGATGCGCGCCGCACCACGGGGTCGCTTGCTGGCAACCAGCTCTGGCAGAGCCCAGAAACGACCCTACCTCATCTTTCCACGACCGGTTCGGCATTCCCCCTGCGACCACTAGCCTTTCCCATATGCAGCATACGGACCAGAAGAAAATCGCTTTTCCGTGTCGTGTTAAAAACACCCACGTACACATAACACGCATTTAACAATTCCATTTTCCAGCAAAAAAAACAATCGTCTCATAAGGATCATTTGGCCCGCCTCTGCGGTGTCTGTTCAATGACAGACTGGTTATTCTGATAGTCTTTATTGTGGGAATGCTCAAACGCTCAAACATGAAGCCAACCAACCTTGCCAAGGTTCAACACTTTCCGTTCCTCCACCTTAGACATCTGAAGACTTTGCAAGCACTTAGAAAACAATCAGTCTTGAAACTTGCCTTTGCAAGCCTGAGGTTCGATTCCCAGAAAAGAAAGATATTTAAATAAAATTGATCTCTCTCTCCCAAATAGAGTTCCTAGCTGCAACACCAGCAGGTCGTGTACTAAAATGCCACACGAAAACAACAAAACAATGAGACGTAGGAAATTTTTTTGTCTCTACATGGCAGTTATTTCACTAAGGAAAAATGGCAAAACTTGGTTTTTGAAATTGAAAATTAACCTGTGAACGCTGTAAGGAATGGGCTATTGTATGTCAATTTCAGTTTAGTTCCTACTCTTCCATAATCAAAGGTGACTTTTTCTGTATTTTCTCAAGCAAAAATAAACTGACTGTCTCAGTTTGCTTTGCTGTCACAAACATTATCACCAAAAGCAACTTGGAGAGAAAAGGATTAATTTCTTACAACTCACAGTCCACCATGAAGGGAAATCCGAACAGGAACCTGGAGGTAGGAACTGAAGCAGAGACCATGGAGGAACCCTGCTTACTTGACTTGCTCCTTGAGGCGTTCCTCTCTTATATAACTGAGACCCCCTGTGGGGGGGGGCACCGCCCATAGTGGACTGGACCCTCCCACATCAATTACCAATCAAGAAGATGTTCCACAGACTTGCCCACAGGTTCCGTCTTCCCAGGTGACCCTAGTTTTTGTCAAGGTGAGGAGAAGATGCCAGCACACGCGTCTTGGCAGCGCCTTTGTAGAATCCAGCCACACAGTCTAAACTGTTCTTTAGTACTTAGTTTGCAACCACTTAGAAAAGAAAAACGTCTTTTTCTGTTAAAAGAAACAGAATCAAGAGACAAGCAGAAATACAATGTAGAACTCTAGAGTCCTTGTTATGAACAAGTCTGCCCAGGGTTTGTTCTTATCTATTTCAGAATGTTCTTATTTCACCTTTATCCAGTCATCACGCATTTAATTATTCTTATCAAGACTATTCTTCTCTAAGGTGAGCTGGGCTTTGGAGACAGTCACTAAGATGGCCAATCTGGACCCCCACACTTGGAAGTTCTTTGGAAATTTGTACTTTTTTCTCTCCTTTCTAAGCTTCATTAAAATAGATTTAAAAGTAATCACTACTGGCACCTTAAGAGACCCGTAGGCATGCAGGCCAATGGCCCCTTTAGGGTCGTAGATAAAAGGACATGATTCTGCTGCTCATTCACCTTGATCTTCAGCAGGAAATTCCTCGGGAAATGCACACCTCGCCTTGAAAGAGCAAGAAACTTTATAAGGTTTGGACTCAAGCCCCTGGGGTGGTCTGCTCTCAGTGGCTTGTGTTGCCATAGGTTGCGTTGATTATTACAAAACATTCTATCCATTATGCTGAAAGATGAAGTAACAAGAGCCCACATGCCCTGAGGATGTTGGAAGCAGAGTTGAGTTGCCAGGACTTAATTCCTTCAAACATACGTACATCTTGCAAACGTGCATACATGTTCGCATCCAGCCAACACCGTTCACAAAATTCATTGTGATCCAACAATTCGTCATAGTGAGCATTCTGTACGCCACTTCCCGTGCCACATCTCTCGTGCTTGTGGACAAACACATTGATCTCCTGTTTTCAGAAAGCCCTTAGTGTGGTGCGAGAGGCAGCAGCTGCGGGATAGGTTCAGGGCTACCACCTGAAGGCCATCTGTGGGCCCCAGGGGGAACCTGTCAGGAAAGCTGCCGTTTGGACTGCGATTGGTTCTGTGAGGGAAACACCACTCTCAGAGGGAGCTGCATGTGCACAGGCAGAGAACGGAGTACAGAGAACATTCTAGGAACTGTGAAGGATGAAGTAGAGTGTGGCATAGGGACAAATCATCCCAAAAGAGAAGCCAGGAAAGCAAAATGGGGGCTGGGAGAACGAAGGGCCCTGTAAAGGGTGGTGATGTGTTTTACCATACTCAGGGCAAGTAATCAACGAAAGGGTTAAGCAAGAAAAATGACTTTCAAAATCACCTTGGCTGCAGCCCTGAGAGGCAGTCGGGTTCAGGTAAGCCAGGAGGTTGGAACTGGGAAGGACACGGGAGTTTGCAGAGAGCACTGTAATGGGAGAGGAAAAGACAAGAGAGTTGAGGGCAGAGGCGGTAGAGAGATTAGATTGATCATAATAGAACCTAAACTGAGGAGGAGAAGGGACACGCCTGGCATGGCCAGGTAAGTCTAGTGATAGTTTTGGTGGCTGGTCGGGAAGCTTTCGAAGGATTTTTGAGTTAGGCACTTGCATATGATAATAGGATGAAGGACAAGGTCATTATAAGGAGAAGCTCAAAGATAAAGGGTCAGAGGGGTCATCTCTGTACTTATTGAAACCACCAGGAACTGGGGTTTGAGAGAAAGCTTAGCGGATCAAGAACTTGCTGTGTACTTATAAGGAACTGAGTTCAGATCCATAGGACCCAAATAAATGCCGGGTAGGAGTTTCAGCTCTCAGGAAGTAGAGACAGGATCTCTAGGGCAAGCTGAAAAGTCAAACTAGCCACATCTGTGAGCTCCCGGCCTGGAGAAAGTGATTCAGAACCATTTGATGACATCAGGTCAGAAGAATGAATAGAATCTGCTGTGCTCAATTCTAATACAGTGATGGCCCTACAGGCAAGGGTTCCCACACGCCTTCTGTTTCTAGCAATAATGGCACAATTTTTTATCTCACCCATAAGCCAAAAAAAAAAAAAAAACTAACACTGTTATTAAAAACAGATAAAGCCAAATAACTTAAGTATTTGTGGCTTTACAGCTTGGTTAAGAAGCTTGGGGAAAAGTAATAGACTCAAATTGAAAGCAAAATAAGATTTGAATTTACTAATGGAACATCTGTAGCCTCTGGACAATGTACCACTTCTCACACTTGGGGCCGTATCACTATTGTTTCTAATTCTATATCAGCAGGAAAACGCCAGGCACACGCTCTACACTTAATAACCTAGCGTAATGAGGGGAAAGAGCTCCTCACTTTGAGGAGAATCACCTGGTTGGGTGGTAACAGATTTTTCCTTAGTGGAAATATATTTCCCCCTGTATAAGTTGTAAGTTGGCAATGTTTCCATCAACCTAACGTCCTCTCCAGAATCCTGTCATCTAACAGTTTTTACATCTGTCGGCAATCTTGTCTGAATCAACTATTTCATTGAGTTAAAAAGAACAGTTTTTTTTTGTTTTGTTTTAGGGGGCATTGTTTAGAGATAGGATTTCACTGTGTGGCCCTGGCTGTCCTGGAACTCACTCTGCAGACCAGGTTGGCCCTCAGCTTACAGAGATCTCTCTGCCTCCTGAGTGCTGGCATTAAAGGTGTGTGTCACCACTGCCCAGCCATCATTTTCTCTCTCTCTCTCTCTCTCTCTCTCTCTCTCTCTCTCTCTCTCTCTCTTTCTCTCTCTCTCTCTCTCTCTGTAACCCTGGCTCTCCTGGAACTCTCTCTATAGACCAGGCTGGCCTGGAACTCCAAGATCCACCTGCCTCTGCTACCCAAGTGCTAGGATTCAAGGCGTGCGCCACCACACCTGGTCCTGTGGATTACCCTTAAAGTCATGTAGGTGCAAAGTCGGTTGGAGAATGAATAGAGACAAAAAGACCTGTCAAGACTGAAATTTGAAGAACCCTGTACAGACGTTGTCAAGATGATGCGGGACCAGCTAGGCCGACTTGGAAGGATGCACTGTTAGAGAGGTAGAGAAACAGGAAAGGAAGGACATTGGTCTCCTAAAGAGGGGAATGCTTCAAGGAGGAAAGACCCACTGAGGCACGCACAGCTGTTGAAGTAAGGACTGGAAATAGGTTCTGCTGAGAAGAACGACAAAGGCTGGCTTGAAACAACAGAAAGCAAGAAACAAAGAGGCAGCCCCAGGTGATTCTAATATTAGCACTGCAGGGCAGGTCACATACCCAGGAGTCTATGGGCAGCACAAAGCGAATCCAGTGGTATTTCTGGATACTTTGTGTCACATTTGGATTTCTTTGGGCATTTTTGTCTTATTGTTTTGCTTGGTTATTTTAACTTCCTTTTTTTGGGGGGGGGGTGTTTCTTGGTTTTATTTTTGTGTGTGTTTGAAAGAGAGAAAAAGAACATAAAATTGAGTGCATAGAGAGATGGAGAAGATCTGGGAGGAACTGACAGGGGGAAAACATTGATCAAAGTATATTGTATGAAAAATGTTTTTACATAATAAAAAATAAGTCGACACAGGAGAGAAGTAATGGTGTTCCTATCTAGCAATTGGAGAGGGTGACAGGACTAGACATTCTGTTTTGTGGTTTGTTAACTAAACGTATTATGAAGATGGCTTCGGGACCCAGTCAATAGGGTTTGCTAATGGACCACCTATAGTGTTTAAGGTAGATAAATAATTGCAGGCTTGAGGCCCAAATAACCAGAATAATGGGGCTGCCACAGGGAGATGGGGCAGAGAGAGAGAACGGACATCCAGTGGATGTCCTGTTTTCGTTTCCTCCTTATTCCTGTACTCAGTGAGACTCCGTGTCTGATTCTCAAGGGAAGGTGGGAGGCTCTGCCTGCTCCTCGCCAGAGCCCTCGGGCTGATTCTCCTATCAGGCAGGCACGTTGTAGGTGCCTGAGTTTCAGCTCCCACACTTCTGTCAGCTTCTCTCATCTCTGTTGTTCTCCCTCCTGTGTTTAAGTTTCCTATAGTTAAGAAGATTCAAGGCTGGAGGGACAGCTCAAGAGTTAAGAGTACTGCTTCGACAGAGGATTGGTGCTCAGCTTCCAGCTCCCATACTGGATGACCCACAACTGCCCATAACGCCACTCCAGGGGACCCTATACCTCGTCCTCCACAGGCACCTGAAAGCACATGCGCACACCCATGCTGAGACACACACACGCGTGCAACCAAAACTAAAAATAAAATACTTTTTAAAAAGAATCCACTTAAGGCCATTCTTTTGGTATTTGCAAAGCACAGACAATACCGTGTGTTCTATACAGAGTTCAACTGGCAGCCTCCCTCGTTTGTTTCTCAGATACGAACTGTGATTATTAATATTTGTGATCAACTTGATTGCATTTGGGATTGCCTAGGAGAACCATCTCTGGGCCAGTCTTTGAGGACATTAACTGAAAAGAGAAGGACCCATCCTGATCGTGGGAGTGGGGTCGGGGTTTCAGTGGGATTAAAACAGGAAGGAGGATAAAGCCAGGTGAGTGGCAACAATCATTTCTTCCTGCTTCCAGACTGAGTTCAACATGCCCCAAACTCCTGCCACTGTGCCATCCCCCATAGGATAGTCAGGGACTTGGTCATAAAATTAACAAACAAAAACATAACACATACAAACATCCTTCCATTCATCCATTTCTGCGCTTGCTTTTTGACAGAATTGATCACTTTCAATTGCTCAGTCGGTCCTCTTGAAGCTCACCTTGGGTATTTCAGAGTTTCTGCTTCCTGGGTGAAATGATTGGCATAGGTTTCCTTTGTCTTCACTGATTCTCCCTCCTCTGCACGAAGCACGGCATATTATTTATTACTTGCCTGAGCACTCTCTTCAGATATCAACTTGGAAAAGCCAAAGTATGTCATATAATCATTTTTAAACTGCAAAGTTTCGGGCTGGGGCAATAACTCAGCCCGAATTAAAGTATTTTCCACATACACATGAGACCTGAGTTCAGCCTCCAGAATCTGTCTAAGAGTCAGGCACAGAAGCAGAGGGGATCCCTTGCTGCAGTCAGTCTAGCTGAATCGGGGACTTTTGTGATTAAACTAGAGGCTCTACCTTAAAAATTAGGTGGAGAGAGATTGAGGAAAACATCTGACATCGATCTTCTGGCTTCCACAAGTTCGAAAGCACGCGTGCGCGCACACACTTCAAGGACCACTACTTAGACCTTATGTGTACATATAAATGTTTGTGGGTCTCTGGGGGCTTCCACAAGTGCAAAAGCATACACACACACACACTTCAAGGACCACTACCCAGACCTTCTGAGTACATATAAATGTGTGTGGGTCTCTGAGCATTTGAATTTGAGCCATACTGTTGTGGAAGTTATTGATGAGAGTAGAGTCACACACAAATCCATATGTGCATTTGTCATTATTCTGATGTCATTTATCTTAAGTCTCAGTTGAATGAGTATCTGACTCACCTAGGAATCTCTTGGGACCTCTTCATGAAATTTCAGGCTTGGGGGTTGGCAGCAGGGGTGGGGGGGGCAATCTAAAAAACCTATTCTTGGAATGTCTTACAGCAAAGGCAATCCCTCAACTTCCTGCAGAGAACGTCCTAGGCCTGGCTCCTTATTTTAGTGCAGATTTCCTGAACTCTGTGACCCACGTCTAAGTCCAGAGTAGATCCACCTCCCATTTCATGCCTGACTCGATTTGGTTTCAATTCCTTAAAGGCAAGAAAGACTAAGATCAAAGATGTACATACAGCATTTCATCAATCAGGAAGGCTGATCGAACTTTATGTAGAGAGTTGACGTGACCCCCTCATTCTCTACTGCCAGACCAAGAGCTCTCATCTCAGCTTTCCCTGGGGACAAGCACATCCCCATGACCCTGGAACACTCATTGGGCCTGTGTCTGGCTGTCCCATCTCACAGAGAAATGCCACATAAGCTTAGAGACCTTGTTTATCAGCCTTTTCTTCATCAAAACTAAAGAAACAAAGGACGAGAGGGAAGGAAAGAAGGAAAGAGGGAGGGAGAAGAGGAGGAGAAGGATAAAAGGAAAAGACTGAAGTGATTGATGAAGTTTAGAAAGCCACCATTAACATAAAAGGCATAAGGATCAAATCTGTGCATTAAAAGTAAGTGCATTTTCCTACACTGGATACCCTAATGACGCGGAATCCATGCTTTAGATCCAAGGGGTCTTGCGCTGAGTCTTTCTAGAACTGCAATGCAACACAGAAGAAAAGCCCAAGGGGCAAATATCCCCAAAGTTATACACCAGATGAAGGAAGAACTGGAAATAAAACCCAGGGACTTTTTACTGCCCATGTTGTCAATAATAACTCTGGGAGCCTATAGCGACATTGAAGGATGGAGTCTATTTCTGGTTTTTATGGGAAGATTTTTCTTTTGTGGGCATTTCAAGCTCAAATACTAAAGGAGAGAGGGGGAGGGGTGCACATGGTATGAAAATAACATACAGACAGACAGCAAACACGAGCAACCCTTTAAATGGAAGTGCAGCTCTGTTGTACGAAGAGCCACAGACAGGAAGTCAGGAAGCAGGCTTCCAGTTTTGACTCTGCCACTAATATGCTGCTAGCTTTTTGGACAAAAATACCTTGATTGACTTCTCTGGGCCGCAGGGTCCTGTTCTGCAAAATGAAAGCGCTGTCATAAACAATGTCTCCTCCGGCTGTAAAACTCTATGAGAGCTTAAAGTTTTGATAGCAAATTAAATTAAATCAAAGAGATGGTTATATCATGTGGTGCTGAAATTGCCAAAATAATATATCTAATACAATTTTTAGAAAGCCAAAACGGTCACAGGAAAATATATTTGATTAAAAGTAGATAGAACAATAGAGGGGTTTTTGTTTCTGGCCTTTAAAAAAATCCTGGGGAACCTAGTAAGAATAAAGATAAGGGAATTACAAAAGACAAGCAGACTTAATCATTATATGAATTTAATCAGGGGAAGATTAAAAAAATCAAGAGGCTCGATATTGCAGGCAGCATCCATAATCATAAGCTTTTTAACCACACACACAAGACATCAAACACATCACATAAGGAGAAAAAAGGGTTCAGAGTACAAAAGGCATAAAGGAAGGAAGACTTTGAAAAAAACAGTTTCATTACTCACAAAGGGAGAGGGTGGTGAAGAGCCAAATGAAGAGCCTTGTGTTGGGAAGCATCGCTGACATCCAGGCGGCAGAATTAGGGGAGTGTGGTGGTAGAAAGGATTATTAACAGGCACAAGGCATTCCAGCTGAGCAAAGCACAAGCTCAGATGTTATTGTCTCAAGAGTGTTCAGCACATAAGCAGCAAAATAGATGAAACTTGTAAAAGAAATTAAGAGACAAGAAAGTAATAGGAAACAGAGACCGACACAATGTAAAGAAACATTCCAAATTAGAAGAAGCATATTTACCTAGATGAGGGAAAAACAAAAACAAAACAAAACAAAAACCCACAAGCAATGCCAAAGGAATCAACAGAAAAAGTATAACAATGGAGACAGACTGTAGAAAAATGACCAGAAAGAAAGGAATGTCGGTGGAACCTTCTAGAAGTATCATTTATTCTCAGTTTTAGACATGAGCGAGTCTCATTATCCCAAACTTCCTGTGCTTCCAGTTGTCATTGCTGTAATTACTGAAGGAGACATTTTTCACACAGTGATTTGGGGCAAGGAGAGGGGACAGCAAGGATTACTTACAAAATACTAGATAAAAAATTATTTTCCAAGAACGAGCCAGGACCTAGAAAGGGCTGACATCGGCTGGGCAGTGGTGGTGCACACTTTTAATCCCAGCACTCGGGAGGCAGAGGCAGGTGGATCTCTGTGAGTTTGATGTCAGTCTGGACTATAGGACAAGTTCCAGGACAGGCTCCAAAGCTACAGAGAAACTCTGTCTCAAAAATTAAAAAAAAAAAAAAAAAAAAGCTGATGTCAGAGTCAACCCAAGATCCAGGAGAGAGGAGGAAGATGGCTTCATCAGTAACTCTAGGGTGAAGACACTGGGTAATGTCGGGGAGGAACCTCAAGAACTGAGTCACACTCCAGACTGGATGTTGTCACAAACCAGGACCTTCTGGGACTGAATATCATCTACAGGGAGAGGAGATCAGAGAGAGGCTAGAGTCCCATTGGGTGAAGAGCAATCTGAGCCTTTAGCTTGTAAAGAAGGTGTTTGGTATTTGGTGAGTGACAAAGAACCTTTGTTTCTTTCTATGCTCAGACAGTGTTATGAAATGACCTTGATTGTTCATGATTTATGATTGCCCTAGAGTGTGTTGCCCGAGACTGGGATTCTGTGAGATGGTTTAGATCTAACAGAAGAACGGTGGGAACAGCGTGCCTCCCAGTGAGAGTCTGGCCTCCTTTTGACTTCCAGGAACTGGTTCTCCCCAATTGCCGTTTCTTTTCTTATTTCTCCCATTTTGGTCAGACTACTGGATATTAATCATGATATACATGTTTATTCTACTCTCAAGATGCTATTGATCTGAGTTTTTAAGTTACATTCATGTGATTTTTCTTGATGTTGTTTTAACATAAGATCTTTCTATATAGCCCCAGGTTGGCCTGTATGTCATGGTTTTCTGCCTCTATATCCCAAAGGAGAAAGAAAAAAAAAAGCTTTGATGCTATTGATTGACATGGGAAAACTATCCTTTTCATCCCATGGAAGCATTTATCTTCCTGTTGTGATAACAGTTGTTGAAACTCTGATTTAACAATGGCCACAAAGAAACATTTAATATTGGTTAGAACACATCAGTCAACGGCAACACAATGATCAGGAGCAAAATGACAATTAGTCTTTATAATAGAGTTTGAAGCCATCGGTCTAGATTGGGAAACCTAGGCAATAAAAACATGGCCCATAATCTACCTGAGAGAGACAGATGGCTTTCTCTTTCAGTGTTGTTACAGGCTGTACTCTGTATCCATAAGTACTTATGTGGGTGATGGGAGAGCTGGCTGCAGCCCAGCAAGCCTCCCGCTTGGTTGCTTAAGAAAATATAATCGAGGGCAATACAAGTGCCCGTGACAACCAATGAATTTAAACTGATTTCAACTCAGTTCTCTCATTGCTCCATTCCCATGGTGGCGTTCATGGCTGACACAGTCTGTCCGAAGAAGGAATAGGCTCTATTCCTCCTCAAGTTCTCCCAGCTGATTTAAATCGATCTTCTTTAGGGGCAAGGGGAGCAGCTAGGTTTTCTGGCCGAGGAAGCATGGAAGAATAGTAATTTAGATATTGAAGACCCCAACAATTGCTCCAAATGCACAGGATCCATGAATATTCGGTGGAGAAGAAGAACTAACGTTCTACGGACGGACAGACGCCACCTGTGGAATCACACAGGCCCCCTTGCAGATGGAAGTTTCTGCAAAGGTGATACACTGTCATTGGCAGGTAGCCGCTGCCCCAGTTCTTACTCCTGATCATACAGGCTGGGCTGATCAAACTGTAAGGATTGCAGGGCCAATGTCTGTGAATTTAATAGTTGGAATTGATGATTTGAAGGAAACTTGAGTACCAGAAAGTTACAGCATCAGTTAAGGGATCACAGATTCATAGATCCACTGGTACCAGAGCAGTAGCTGCAGTCTGGGAAAAAAACGGTGGAATAGAATTTTGTTCTGTGGTGTGGGAGGTCCTTCTGTCTATGTGTTGCTTTTATTGGTGAATGAATAAAGAAACTGGCTTGGCCTATAGCATAGGGAGGTGGAGTTAGAGAGCCACCATGTACCCCCGACGGAGACAGATGCTGGAGCTTTAGTAGGTAAGCCAGAGCCATGTGGCCATTCATGGATTAATAGAAATGGGTTAAATTAATATGTAAGAGCTGGCTAATAAGAAGCTAGAGCTAATGAGCCAAGCAGTGATTTAATTAATACAGTTTCTGTGTGATTATTTTGGGGCTAAGCAGCCGGGAACCAACAAGCTGCTCTCTCCTTACTACAGTTCTGATTAAGGGACAGGAGCCCAGGGTATCTGAAATAAAAGGACGAAGGTAAGAGAGACCTGTTCTAAGAGGTCTCGTTGTTGATAGAGAGAGCGTGAAGACAACATGGAGAGAGAAGGGAAATCAGAAAACAGTTGAGGAATCTGAAAATGTATCTTGTTTCATGACCATGGATAAAACCTGTCCATGCCAAGGGTCTCTCTTTGTTCCACCACCTTGGGAAGTCCCTGTCCATCTCTGAAGTGGGAAATTTGTGGCAGACTCCCGAGCACCCTCAGTTTCAGGTCTGAGACGGTACGGCAGTCTGGGGCCAGGTCTGTCTTTTGAGACATGGAATGGGGATGGAAGAACCATGACCTTGGAGTTGCACTGCTGCGGTGTCCACTAACTATGCCGGATCAGGTCCTTTCTGAGGGGTAGCGGCAATTTTTATCCAGTGTCTTTCTCAGAAGTCTAACGCTTTGTCGTGCACAGGCCATTTAGAAAGGGCAGTCTCTGTCTAGGGATATTAAATCTGGAGCGTTGGAACAGGCCACGAGACCTTAACTCCACTGACACCTTGTTAGGGGTACCACTCCGACCTTACCAGCACACAGGTCTCAACACCCGTACAAATAGGAACAAAGACCTCATCCATCAAAGACTCGTCCATAGTTCCAGGAAAGTCCTTAAATGTACCGGGGCCTTGCTTTTTGACTCCTGTAGTTCGGTTTCTCAATGACTAACTGTTCCTGCTAACCGAAGTGTGTCAATCAGGATACGGTGTTGTACATAAAAGAAAAAGAATGGGGCCGGGTGGTAGTGGTGCACGCCTTTAATCCCAGCACTCGGGAGGCAGAGGCAAGTGGATCTCTGGGAGCTTGACGCCAGCCTGGTCTACAAGAGCTAGTTCCGGGACAGGCACCAAAGCTACAGAGAAACCCTGTCTCGAAAAACCAAAAAAAAAAAAAAGAAAAGAAAAATAAGAAAAAGAAAAAGAATGGTCATGTTTGGGGCTGCATGATTTGGGCAAGTTCCCCGTGCAGTCACCAGCCGGCACTGTTGATTTTTCATCTGGCTTTCAGAGGGTCTGTGTGCTCTCTGGTGAGATAACCCTGTAACATTTTCATTTGTAAGTTCCTCAGAGTAATTCATTATATCTGCTTTCAAGAGGGCAGTTAGTTTTATAGGGCTGCTATAACAAAATGCCACAGACTGGGTGACCTAAGGCAACAGAAGGTCATTTTCTTCCACTGAAGCCTGAAATTACAGTACCTGACTCAGAGCCATGAGATGTGTGGAGGACCAAAGAAGGATCTGCCCTTGCCTCTCCCTCCTTCTGAGGGTTCCAGGCAGTCACTGGTCACAGGACCTTCCTTTCTATGTGTGCCTTGGTGTACATATTTACAAGGACACCTGAGCTTGAGGTTAGGGCCCACTACTCCCTAGTGCAACCTGAGAGTAACTGGATCACATCTGTTTTGAATAAGGTCACACTGCCAGGTTTGGGCTTGAATAGATCACTTTAGAGGAAACAATTCAACCTGGAATAGGTAAAAGGTTATGAATAAAATTTCCAAACACAGAACAATTGGTTGCTAGAAAATTCAGGGCTGCTCTGTGGGGGTTTGGGGTGCTTACAGACATTAGAGGTGGTGCTAATGCTTCAGGGTGTAGGTGGTGGGGTTTGTGACAGCCTTGTTGCCTGCATTTTAGGATTCTGTTAGTTCTCTTCTCCCTGGGGACTGTAGATGATGCATTTCAGAGTAAAAGACAAGTTTTTGTTCTTTATTAAAATTACTAGTAAAATGACAGTCCCTTTCAGTTTGGGGATTTCCAAAGCTACAAAATCAAAAGTGAGACTCCGGGGAGACAGATCAGTGGGTAAGAGCCCTTGCTGCCCAAGCCTGAGGACCTGGGCCTGAATCTCTAGAAGGCACAGAAAAAGCTGGGCATGGTTGTGCCTGTAACCCCCGTGCTGAGGGAGAAGGGTAATCTCTGGGACTTGTTGGCTGGTCTCCAGCCTAGCTTCGGGTTCAACAAGAGGCCATGTCTTAAGGGACTAAAGGCAAAGAGGTCCTCCTCCAGCATCCCTGCATACAGAGATACAAGCACCCACCCGTGTGCGCACACACCACACACAAAAGAATTTATCTGTTCTCATTTTCTCCTTTTTTTTTTCCACAGTGAGACTGGCAGTTCTCTGGCAAAGAGAGGCTCCACTCTGCTCTGAGAAAAATGGACAGTAACCAGTGTACACTCATAACCCAGTGAAGGAGCACTCCTGTGAAGTCCATCTGGAGTGTTCAGGGGGCCCTAGAAGTTTGATGCTCGTCCATGTCTAGTCTAAATGGTTTTGCCAAGATTGTGTCACTGACAGGTATGACATGTTTTGGAAGCATCCTCGGCAATACCTCTAAAATTAGCCTGCTTATGTTAATCTAACACTATTGCCAATTGATTTCTGCTATTATGTGTAATGTTAAGAGAAGCATTTTTGTTAAATTCCATATTCAGTTTTTTTGACGTTATGAGTCAATTATCTCCAAAAGAGCCAAATATTTGATATTTGTCTGCAATGAGCATCTTATTTTTTCCATTTGTTTTTTATTTTATTTCAAATCAGGAGTTTGTTTCTGAAGGTTAATAATACCTTCTTCAAGTCCCTTTTTCTGTGTTGTTATAGGGACACTTTCTTGGTTAATGTGGCCTACTTTTTTTTTTTTTTTTTGACATAATCGTCAGCTGAAGTATTTCTTGAAATTCAGGGATTTTGCATTTTGAATGCCTTTCCACTTAAAACATTTAAACAATTATACCTGTGTGTGTGTGTGAGAGAGAGAGGGGTGGGGAGCACATGTGCAGGTGCCATAACAGTTGAGCAGAGGTCAGAAGAAAACTTGTGGAAATTGGTTCTCTCCTTCTACCATGTGGGTCCTGGGTATTGAACTCAGGCTGGTGGATTGGTGGCAAGTGCCTTTACCTGCTGAGCCATCTCCCTTGCCTAATCTTCTACTTTTGTGGTAGTTCCCCCACTTAAATAAAAGGATTTATTCTTTTTTTTCTTTCTTTCTTTTTTTTTTAGTGATGTGTGTATGTGTTTGTATTGGGGTCTGTTCACATGCTACCGCAGGTGCCTGAGGAGGCCAAAAGAAGGTGATGGAAGCTGGGCAGTGGTAGAGCACACCTTTCATCCCAGCACTCGGGAGGCAGAGGCAGGCAGATCTCTGTGAGTTCGAGGCCAGCCTGGTCTACAAGAACTAGTTCCAGGACAGGCTCCAAAGCTACAGAGAAACCCTGTCTTGAAAAACCAATAAAGAAAGAGGAGGAGGAGGAAGAGGAGGAGGAGGAGGAGCAGCAGCAGCGCTGGATCCCTGCAGCTGGGCTGTAGGCAATGGAGAGCCACTTGACATGGGTCCTCTACAGAAGCATTATGTGCTCTTAACTGCTGAGCCATCTCTTCTGATCCATTTAAGTCTTTGTTCTTTTCCTCTTTTCTAGTTAGTTGGTATATCTAGGAATGCACAATTAATTTATCTTTTTGAGCTGATTTGATTTCTAGAAGTACTTTGTATTTCAAAGGTAAATTCGGGCTTACATCTGCATAACCTGCCTGATAACTTCCAATTTCTATTTTTCAAAAGAAACTACTCACAGTTAGAATTAGGTCAGGGTTGTCTAGCGACACCGTAACAAATCTGTATAAGATGTAGGACAGAGGTGACTCTAGTACAGACCTGAGCAATCGTGCAGCCCCTTTGGGTGAAGGAAGGGAAACTGTGTATCGCTGGCACAGTGATATTTGATAGAAAAATCAAACCACTGCGTGGACTGTCAGGCAGCTAGCTGAGAGATGCTTCATTTCCTCCATTGGGAAGAGGGTGTGTCCATGAGGTCCATTCAACCGAGCGGAGAACCTGGCTCAGCCTCAGGTTCAGGCCTCCAGAACTTCACTGGTGTTGTTGCCAGTGCTGTCTAATTCTGAAGTGAGGTGACCGTGTCTTAGCGGCTGAACCAAAGGAAAGACTAAAGATCGCAATGGTCCTTTGAAAGCTGATTCACAGGAGTAGAACAGAGGTATCCGAAGCTTCGGAGGACAGGGTCAGGAGAGGATGGGGACACAATGACCAATGCATACAGAGTCATAGTTCAGAGAAGTGACTGCTGCCGTCTAGAGTGGATAACAGTACTGCAATCCAAATTTCAAAATTCCTAGAAGAGTGGATTCCAAATGTTCCTGCCACTGAGAATTGAGAAGTGGGGGCTGGAGAGAGACTGAGGTTGAGAGCAAGCACTGTTCTTGCAAAAGACCTGCGTTTGGTTCCCAGCATCCTCATCGGGCAGCTCATGACCGCCTGTAACTTCAGCTCCAGGAGGTCTGATACTTTCTTCTGGTTCCCCAGGCTACCTGCAATCGGGGGCATATACCCGCTGCCACACACCTACATGTAATTAAAAAACCTAAAAATGTTTTACAAGAAATGATAAACGTCTGAGGTGCTGCATTGTTAAATACTCAGTCTTGATCATTTCACAGTGTGTGCACACATGCACACACCACTCTGTGCATCATTAATATCTGTGATTGTGCCAATTAAACAAACTAGAAGAAATGCAAATGGGCCTCAGCTGAGTCTCGTGTAATTGATCAATACTCACTGAATTCAGATCGTTGATGAACAACCAGGGAAAAGGGATTATGTTAATTGGGCACCCCTGTTTGGGTGCCCAGGCAGAGCTGTATCTGGGTCCCTGAGGGCTTCATGCTTATTTTCCTCGGGCAGAGTTCCAGGAACTAAGGACATAATTCATGGAAAGGGGATTTGGTGTGAGAAAAAGTTAGTACCAATTTCCTGGGACATAAAACCCCACCCCAAGAACGATCCAAGTCATGTCGTCAGTCTGGGAAAATTCTGAATTACATCATGAGGTTTGCCTCCTGTGGCATGGCATGCCACAGACAAGTAGACTTCTGTTGCTATTGCAGATTTTAATTTCTCCTTGAAGGCTTTATGTCTCTCTCCTGAACTTAGCTATGTAATAGAATGCAAAACAGTCTTAAACCTTTACTTGTTTTTTTTTTAAATAGCGAAACATCATCTACACATATTAGACTCATGAGGAAATCTCAATTTCTTGAGTTCCCAATTAAGAGCCCGAGAATAGATAACACAAGAGGAGTCTTAATACATGCCTGAGTGAGAGGCCAGGTGCCTTGTGATTTTCCTATGAGAAGGGAAATAAACATTGACTACCTGGGTCTAATAGGGTGCTAACAGGCATTCAGAAACTCATGCCAGTGAAGAGAACAGCTTGGGTAGTATTGAAGACAAATGGAATTTGGATTAAGGACCACTGGAAAAAAAAGAACCACAACCTTACGTATGGACCGTGGTTTTGCATGAATTGATATCTATGCCCTTGAGGGATTTTTTTTCTTTTTTTGCCTGGACAACAACCAGAAAATTACAAGGGCTGGTGCAAGGAATAATGAGTCCCTGGTTTATAAAATCCACAGTGGGCTGTAGCCCTTTCTGAACTCTGCTTTGAAAGGTATTAAACAGGAACAGGTAAGGACATAGAAAAGTCAGCTCACACTTTGAAGGGTTTGGTCCTTAGAGTTCTTTATAAAACTCATGTCCAGAGGTAATCAAAGGCCTGACATACCTCCTTAGACTAACTCTGGGTAAACTTTCCTTGACTAGCAAAGCACCATTTAAATTACACCACCGAGAGAGTGAGGATGTGGCTGGGGGGGTGGGAGCCCTTGGCTAGCGTGACCGAAGTCCTGGATTCCACGTCCAGCGTGATAAACAAACTGTGTTACTAGAGAGATTGGTGAGAAGCCTTGCCTAGCATGTGTGAATATCCGGCTTTGGTCTCAGCCCTATCAAATACATAAACAATTCATAAATAAACGAGCGAGACAGGAAATATGTTGTGCTATTGAAGGACCCTGCATGAGAGAGTTCCCAGCTGTTTTCAGAAACCGGTCATCTGCAAAGCATTTGTTTAACCGTGCTGTTTACACGAAGGATCCCTCCTAATGACACTGAGTAGTGTGGCAGAGAGAAGTTTGTGTTGACTGGCAGAGGGCCAGGAGTTAGGGCCATGGATGAGGAGAGGGAGATTCTGAGCACTCTTGCAAATCCCTGAACAATGCAATGGCTCTGAGGAAGGTGGGTGAAGACCCTGGCAGAACTGAGAGCCGAGCAGGGCTTGCACCCACCAGAACGGTTTGCCTCTGTTGTTGCTTTGTTATTGAAGCCATTTATCCTTGTTGACCTAATGCAGTCACTGGAAATTAACTGCAGGGTCTCTTGATTCCACTTTGGAATAACAAGAAGGAAGTGGTAGTTTGGTTTCTTTTTTTCCTTTCCTTTTCTTTCCCTTTCTTTTTCCCTTCTCTTCCTCCTTTCCCCCCACTTCCTCTTTCCCCTTCCTTTCTTTTAATAAAGTCTCACTGTATATAACCTAGGCTAGCCTCCAATTCACGATCCTCCTGCCTCAGCTTCGTCAACATTGCTAGCATTAGAGTTTTATCCCACCACTCCCAGCACTTTTTCCTTTTGGCTTGGATGAGCTGGTTATTTTGCCAGCACACTCCCTGAATATTACGGGAGGGTAACTAGTAAATGCCTGTGTCAAAGGGTGAGTTTCACATTATCCCCTAGCCTTTGACAGCAATTTGTCCTCCATTTCTAAAACTTAATCTTTTAAGAAATGGCATATGCTGTCATATATATGTGGCTCTTCATTCAGCAAAATCCTCTGGAGACGGGGCTGGAGAGATGGCTCAGTGGTTAAGAGCATTGCCTGCTCTTCCAAAGGTCCTGAGTTCAATTCCCAGCAACCACATGGTGGCTCACAGCCATCTGTAATGGGGTCCAGTGCCCTCTTCTGGCCTGCAGGAATACATGTAGACAAAATATTGTATACATAATAAATAAATAAATATTTAAAAAAAATCCTCTGGAGACTTCTGAGCTATAGCGTGTGTCACTGATTGGTTCTTTCTTATTGATGAGTCTATATTTTTAATATTTATTTGGGGGGATGATAATATAATTACATCATCTCCCTCTTCTGTTTTCTCCTTCCAAACCCTACCATGTATCACTGCTCCCTTCCACCTCTGTTAACAGCTTCCTCTGTGGTTAAAATATTAACAACTCAAAATAGCTTCAGGAAGTCCCTGAAACCAGCCAGATTGCCTCCCAGCAAGAGTAAGCAGTAAATGCTGAGAGTCCCTCTGAGCTAGAGGAAGGGAGCAGCAAAGAAGACTCTGCCACCAGACCAGCTGCCTGGGAGAAGCAGCAGTGAGCTGTCCAGAAGAGGTTCGGATCAACTGAGTCACTTGGAAGGGGTGCTCTCCAACCTGTGGAGCTGCCTGCAGGCTGTGCAGTGTGCTCCAGGGTCCCAGCTCTGTCAACTGTCACCCATGCTGAGGTGGATTTTAGTCATGTGGCTTTCTTTGCGTCATTTCTGTTCCTGTAAGTAACCTTTCACCCATATTCCTGTATGTAACCCCAATAAAACTCATTGGTTCACCAAGCTGGTCTTCACCATGGTCTTATGTTGTGGTATTTGGTCTGTCATGGGTTCCCTATGCCATATACATGTATGTTCTTAAATACATGCATAGAGCCTGCTTAGTCTGTATAATGTTACTCGCACGTATGTTTTCAGGGCTGACCATTTGGTGTTGGGCAATCATATGATGTGCTCATCCCTGGGGAAGACCCTTCCTTTTGCTCTCAGAGCTCTCTAGTTGCCTGCGGTTCTCTGTCTAGGGTTGAGACCTGAGCTAGGCTGTTCCCAGTTATTCTTTTATTGAAGGGGAGCTAGGCTGTTCCCGGTTATTCTTTTATTGAAGGGGAGCTAGGCTGTTCCCAGTTATTCTTTTATTGAAGGGGAGCTAGGCTGTTCCCGGTTATTTGCTAGCATGAAAAAATGGATATGAACAATCATACATAGATTCTCAAGGGACACTGGCCCACTGGAGCACGTGGCTCTGAAGGACACTGGCCCACTGGAGCACGTGGCTCTGAAGGACATTAGCCCACTGGAGCACGTGGCTCTGAAGGACACTGGCCCACTGGAGCACGTGGCTCTGAAGGACATTAGCCCACTGGAGCACGTGGCTCTGAAGGACACTGGCCCACTAGAGCACGTGGCTCTGAAGGACATTAGCCCACTGGAGCACGTGGCTCTGGCAGGCCTTGCCCTTCTCTCCCATTCTTTCTGACTAAAAACCATTAGATCACATCCCTAAAGCTAGCCACCAGGATCTATCCCCTTATTTGGCCACTTCCTGCTCCTGAGGCTGACCACCAAAGTCCAGCAATCAAGAGCACCCATTGACTCACCTAATTAACATGCCCAATTAAAATTAAACACCTCATCCTAACATGGGGTTTTCCCCGTTTACTTTTTTTTTTTTTTTTTTTTAATTTTTTTTTTATTTTTTATTTTTTTTTTTCCCCGTTTACTTTTATAAACTGCCCTTTGCCTGTGTGCCACACCCGTCTCCCCTCTACCCAGGGGCGGTCCTTTGTCCTTTCTGGACAAATACCCCTGCCCCTTTCCCCCTGCCCCCTATTTCCTTTACCACCACATCCTAGACTACTCTAACATAGACCATCAGTTTTTCTCCTATTAAAAATCACACCTGCAAGGTCATTTGCTACCGTTTTTCTGCCCGAGTCCGAAAGCAGCCACTTTTAACTTTTCTGTGATAACAGGTGTTTGGGTGTGGTTTGTGCCCCCCCACCACTGTTCCGGGGGGTGGGCCTCCTTCAGATGCTTATGTAAACATGTTTTCACTTAAGCAGAATAATGCCCAAGGGTGCAATTATAGAATCATGTGTCAGTTGCATGTCTAGTTTTGAAGTGAACTAGAGTGTGTGTGTGTGTGTGTGTGTGTACACATGTACGCTCACACACACTCTTGGGAGCATGCATTTCACAGTGAGCATGTGGAGGTGGGAGGACAGCCTTGTGGAGTTGGTTCTTTCCTTCTATTTTTACATGGATCCCAGGGATGGAGCCATCTCTCCACTCCACAAGTCTAGTTTTGTAAGAAACTACCAAGCTATTTGCTAGATTTGTTGAGCCATTTTCTGCTGCCATCAGCAATATGTGTGTAATGTTTCTTCACATTTGGGTTCACATTTGGGTCCACATTTGGTGTTTATTTTAGTTTTCTGCTATGTGTGAAATTGTACCTCACTGTGATTTTGATTTTTCAGGGAGACTGTGGAGATTTCTAGAGCCTTACAAATATTGAGCATTCCTTTATTCCCGAGCTAAGCACCCAGCCCTTCAAATGATGATGAACTCCATGATTTTATTAGGCTGATACTGTTTTTCATGACATGTCTATTCCTATCTTTTGCTAAGGTTTTTTTTTTTAAAAAAACATTTATTTTTTAGGGGGCAGCATGCACATGTGACTGTAAATGTTTGGAGGTCAGAGAATAACTTGTAGGAGCTGATGCTCTCATTCCACCGTCTGCATTCCAAGATCCAGCTTAGATCGTCAGGCTTGGCAGTAAACACCTTTAACTGCTGAGCCATCTTGCCAACTCAAATTCTGATTGGATCAGTGGGGTGTGTGTATGTGTGTATGTGATATGTGTATTGTGGTATATGTGTGTGTGTATCTGTTTGTGGTGTGTGTGGTGTATATGGTGTATGATGTGTGTGTTATATTGTGTGGTGTGTATATATGTATGTACGGTGTATGTATGTGTATTTGTGGTGTGTGGTATGCGTATGTACATGTGGTATGTATGGTATGTGCATGAGTCTAGAGTGTAGGCTTCTGAGTGCACAAATATTTTCTTCCAGTCTATAACTTGTCATCTAATTTGAGTCTTTTTCAAAGACTTATTTCTAATTGTGTGTGTGTGTGTGTGGATGACTATGTACACAGGAACACAGTGACCTTGGGAGGCCAGAGGCATTGCTTCTCCTTGGAGCTATAGTTACGGGTCATTCTGTCTCGCCTCTGGGGGTGCTGGGAACCACAATTGGCTCCACAGAGCAGCTGCTCTCTTACTGGCCAAGCCCTCTCTCCAGCCCTTGTTCTTTTTTAATAGAATATAAACGTTTCTTCTGTGCTTTATCTCTTATACAGAGATTACAAGATTTCCTCCAATATTTATCTCTCAAGATTTCTTGTCTTGTGTTTTGCCTTTGATATCCTGATCTGTCTGGAATTACTTCTCAGATCAAGATCAAGGCCGAGCCCAGGCGCTCTGCTTTGCTTTTCCTGTGGACCACGATCACACCTATACCATTTGTTGTTGAAGCTAGCTTCCTCTGCTTGGGAAGAGGGAATAGCTGGGGCTTGCTCTGGGCTCCTGAACACTAGTCTGGACAGAGAGAGATGCTGAGTGTCCTACCCTGTCATTCCCTGCCTTGTGCTCCTATTCGCCTGCACCCTGCTATTGTTCGGCTAGGCTGACTGGCCAGGGAGCCCCATCAGTCCTTGTTTCTCTACCTCCCCTAGGGCTGGAGTTACAGGCATCCAAGACCACACCTGGCTTTTATGTAGGTGCTGAAACCTGAATTCAGGCCCTCATGTCTGTGCACCAAGTCCTCTTAGCACTGAGCCATCTCCCCAGCTCTAATTTTTTTTAAAAAAATTGTTTTTGATCCATGGTTGGCCGAGTCAATGGATGTGGACTGGAGGGGTGATTATATTTAATGCATTGTTGATTTTGTGTAAACTCTTTTTTTTTTTTTTTTTTGGTTTTTCGAGACAGGGTTTCTCTGTGGTTTTGGAGCCTGTCCTGGAGCTAGCTCTGTAGACCAGGCTGGTCTCGAACTCACAGAGATCCGCCTGCCTCTGCCTCCCGAGTGCTGGGATTAAAGGCGTGCACCACCGTCGCCCGGCATGTAAACTCTTTTTATATGTATTTTTGTGATTCTGAGGATCCCATCCAGGGCCTTATGCATGTTAGGCAAACATTATACTCTGTATTTTTAAGTATTTATTTATTATGTATGCCTGCATGCCAGACAAGGGCACCCGATCTTATTACAAATGATTGTGAGCTACCATGTGGTCGTTGGGAATTGAACTCAGGACCTCTGGAAGAACAGCCAGTGCTCTTAACCACTAAGCCATCTCTCTGTATTTTTGTACTACTTCACATCTAATAGGAAGGTGACACCAGCTCAGGGAAGGGCGGGGATTAAGTGTCTCAATTCTCTCAGGAGCATCGAGGACAGCTCCCTTCCACCACAGGGATGGTGTGCATAAAAGTGAAGAGAATTCTGTCATAGCATCCACTTAGCTGGTGGAGACAGTGTATTGCAGAGGCAGCTCAGAGAGCAGAGAAGAAATGGGCCAGTCTGAGGGTAGAGCGCAAGTCTGGTGAGAAAAGGGTGTGGGGAAGGGGCGTTCTGATGGCACTGGCCAATCACCAGTGACTTTCTTCCTACACATTCACAAGCTGCCACTGCTAGGAACATGTTAGGTAAAGAGACATTTGGGAAAGTCCAGAGCAATGGTTCTCAACCTTCCTAACGCTGTGGCCCTTCAATACAGTTCCTCATGTTGTGGTGACCCCCAACCATAAAGTTATTTCCATTGTTACATCATAACTGTAATTTTGCTACTGTTATGAATTGGAGGTAACTATTGGTGTTTTCTGAAGGTCTTAGATGACCCCTGTGAACGGGTCCTTTGGCCCCAAAAGGGTCGCGACCCACAGGTTGAGAACGTCTGAAGGAGCATAAGTAGTAATCTCAGAGAATGTGCAACAGAGCCTGGGATCCAAAGCTAGGCTCCGTCACTGAGCTAAACACTAACATTACCAACATGACTGACATACATTATTTCTATGAGAGACCAGCGCTTATTTGTAGGGCTTAATTAATGGACTTCTAGAAATAAAAGTGGAACCCAGAGAGCAACATTTCCTACTCTTGCCACATTAGCGAAGCCTCTGGCTGCTTCCCTTCCTCCCTTTGCTCAGATTCATTTACTGGCCATATAGTTAGGCCAGAAATGCAAATGAACAGATGAGAAAGTCCTCAGCCTCCAAATCTAACTCAGCCTTGTAGCATTTGAATTATGCGCACAGGTAGTACAGGAGCAGGCAGGTCACATACTTCCAAAGCATATGGCACAGGATATACATTACCATTCCAAAATGCAGGGAAGGCAACATAGGGAGGAAATAATGGACAAAGGCAAGACCAAAAAACAGGCTTGGCAAACTCAAACTCCGAAGCTCCATGTCTGTTGTGAAAATGGTCTTTACATCTCCAATTCCATTCAGCTTTGTTGACTGCGGCACACTTTTTTCTCTTGGGCTGGTCTACTCCCTGTTAGCAGCTCTCCTCAGCAGCTCTCCCACAGTTCTGGCATCTCTAACATCTTGTGTTCTCCACAGCAATCAGGCTTCTACTTTACAGCTTCACACAGTGGCCTCTCGACTAGACCTCCTGACACATGCCTGGCCTTAGCAGCTTTCCTTAGGTACTGAGGCAAATTCCATAACCCATTTCTTCTATCCTTAACTCTAAAGCCAGAGCCATGCGGCCCCTTATTCAATTACATCTTCACTAGCCTAAGTGTGGCTGCTCTCCACTGCCTAAATTTGGCTGTTTTGAAACTTGCTCTGTAGAGCAGGCTGGCCTTAAACTCAGAGATTCACCAACCTCTGCCTTCCTAGTGCTGGGATTAAAGGTGTGCCCCTCCACACCCAGCTCTAAGCTTTCCTTAGTTCCTTTTCAGAAGTTGGAAATTTAGCTATGCGGGACCTTGCCCTGAGGTAACCACTCCCTTTATTCCTTTTCTTAATTTGATTATGTCCTTGAATATGGAATTTAGTTATATTCCACTTTCTGGTATTCTTTTTCTCCTCAAAGTTTTCAATTTGGAATTTCTCCTGTTCAGCTTGTTGCTTTTTATTATAAATCTTTATTAGAATTATCACTAAAAATCACACAATAGACTCTATACTAGGCTCTTTTAAGATTTCTTCTGCCAATGGAATTAATCCAAAATTCTCCACTTTAGCCTCAGGCAGACTCTTTGGACAAGGGCAAAAGGCAACCACTTTCATCACCAAAATATCACAAGAACAATCTCTAGGTAACATAGTAAAATTCTTCTGCTCTGCAGTCTCTTGAGGTAGCCCCTCACAGTTCATCAGGTCACACTCAGCACCCCTGTATTCCATGTTCCTACTAGTGTGGTCCATTAAGTAGTGCTTAAAA
Organism: Chionomys nivalis; assembly: GCF_950005125.1. Lineage (NCBI taxonomy): Eukaryota > Metazoa > Chordata > Mammalia > Rodentia > Cricetidae > Chionomys > Chionomys nivalis. The sequence goes on from NC_080104.1 coordinate 32,859,572, forward strand.
CATTCCACTCCTTTCCTAACACAAAGTAACAAAGTCCAAATTCCTTCAAACAAACACATGGGCCAGGCCTGTCACAGCAATACCTTAGTCCTTAGTACCAGCTTCTATCTCAGGGTTTCTATTTCTATTAAAAACATCTAATTGAGGGGGACTCCTTATAGTTCCAGAGGTTCAGTCCATTATCATCATGGCATGGAGCATGGCCACATGTAGGCAGAAATGGTGCTGGAGGCGTAGCTGCCAGTCCTAGATCCTGCAGGCAGCAGGAAGTTGACTGACTCACACTGAGGGAATCTTGAGCAAGAGACCTCAAACCCTTCCCTCATAGTGACAATACTTCCAACAAGGTCATACCTCCAAATAGTGCCACTCCCCTTGGGGACTATTTTCTTTCAAACCATCACACAATCAAGCTGCAAAGAGGACTCTGAGACTAGACCAGCTGCCTGAAAGAAGAAAAGTCAGCTGAGCTGTTTGGAAGAGGTTTAGACCAACTGAGTCACTTGGAAGGGACCCCCTCCAACCTTTTGAGCTGCCTGCAGGCTGTGAAGTGTGCTCCAGGCTCCCAGCTTTTGAGAACTGTCACCCTTGCTGGGGTAGGCCTTGGTGCTACAGCTATCTCTGAGTCATTTCTACTCCTGTAAGTTACCCCAATGAAATTCATTGGTTCACCAAGTTGAACTTTGATGATATCTATACTTTGATCTGTCCTGGGCTCCCTCTCTGGAGTGAATAGGTGTGTCTCCCCAAAAATGTTTCTGTCACACAACATAGACTGCACCCCTTCTTTGGCCCTGAGGCAAAAGAAACCCTTCCTGGGACAGGTGAGATGGTTCAGCAGTTCAGATGCTTGCTGCTCTTGCAGAGGGCCCAAGTTCGGCCATTTACAACCACCTACAACTCTAGCTCCAGGCGATCTGACACCCTCTTTTCCCCTAGTAGACTCCTGCACTCGAACACACATACATGCACACGTGCGCGCGCACACACACACACACAACTTTAAGAACAACATCTCTCTGCAAGTTGCTTTTGTTAGGTGTTTTGTCTCAGTAATGGGCAATGTAGCTGATTCAGAGAGCAGACACAGGTAGCAGCTGATGAAGGCTGGGTTGAGGTGGGTATGGGTGATAAGGAGTTCCCCGAGTGAAGCTGAAGGAAGATGATCTAGGGAGTAGGAAGAGGGTGTCTGGAGGCAAGGATGAAGTCCAGTGATGCTTGTTTAAGGAATCCCAAGCAGGCTCAGCGTGATTGCTGTATCTGTGGGGAAGAGCGTAATAAGCTACACGGGTGAGGGTTCGGTTGTCCGGAGTCCCGCACATTAATACAGTTAGCATTTTCTTCTAAAGCAGGAGTTCTCGGGTGGGTCGGGGCACAGGTGGAGGCTGCTGCTGGATATTCTACAGCGGATAGGGCAGCCCAAAGTCGGCCAATGAACTTGTAAGATGCAGCACAGAATGAAATGATGGATGGGTCTCTTAGTTCAAAATTATCATTACAATTACTAAAATACATGTGTATAATTTAACCCAGCACTTAGGAGGCCGAGACAGGGAGATGGCAAGTTTGAGACCAGCTTGGGTTATGTAAAAAGACCCAGTGCCCCCAAACCAATCAACTAACCAAACAAAAAAGTAAAAATCCAGTGCAGAAGCCCTTTCCTTTTCTCTGCATTCTAATTATTGTCACGGTATTATTTTTATTTGCTACCCAGTGTTGTTCTAAGTAGAGAAAATCTAAGAAAGTGGAAATGATCAGCATGTGGTGTCCCCTGTATCTTCGTATGGCACAGAGCTGGTTTTGAACGACAAATACAAGGATACTTAACTCGCATGCGGAACACTGTTCATATTTCGTAGTTGGCCTGTGTGTATGTGTTTGTTTTTCCAGGAGAGTGGGAAGGGCGCGCAGAGCTCGCTTGCCTGCTGTTCCTCTATTCCACAGCGGCACACTGACCCAGCCGCTACCTCAAGGAGGAAAGAGTTAAAGGAAGGGAACTGGGAGCTGTCCTGACTTCCCTCCTCTTCCCTGCCAGGTTGAATCATCCAATAAAAGATAACCTGTTTAATTTGAATCTTGAGAACAATATAAAAATTTCAGTACAAGTGTGTCCCATGTTGCTTACCTGGAATTCAAATTTTAATAGACAACCTACCATTACTAGTAAAATCCCCTTCTGCTCTGTTTTTCAAGCTTGGGGGTCAAATCTAGGGCTTTGCGTGTTCTAAGCCAGCACTCTACCACTGAGCTTCCCTGCCCCACCAGCCACAAAACTCTGCTTCTGTATCATTGTTTTCAGTAGTTGACAAGTTCATGGATGGATGAATGAGAGAAGATATGTTAGCTTATTGATCATTTCTTAGGGGACATCCCTCCCCCCATCAATTTTTATTTTTTTCGAGACAGGGTTTCTCTGTAGCTTTGGTGCCTGTGCTGGAACTAGCTCTTGTGGACCAGGCTGGCCTCGAACTCACAGAGATCTGCCTGCCTCTGCCTCCGGATTAAAGGCGTGCGCCACCACCGCCCAGCCCCATCAATTTTTTTAGAGCATTCAAAATAAGTTTCTGGTTGGAAAGCATCTTGGAGCCGTGAGGGGTCCTGCTTACTGAGTAAGTTGAGTGATTCTCAATCTGTGGCTCATGACCCTTTGAGATGAATGACCCTTTCACAGAGGTCACTTAAGACCATCAGAAAACACAGAAATTTTTAACAAATATCTACAACATTATGATTCATAGCAGTAGCAAAATCACAGTTATGAAGTAGCAACAGAAGTAATGTTATGGTTGGGGGTCACCACAGCATGAGGAACTGTATTAAAGGGTCACAGCATGAGGAAGGTTGAGAACCGCAGGCTTACTCAGTCACGAGTGTAGCACATTTCTTTCTTGCTTGCTCTGATTGTCACTGAACCTTCATGCATTTTGTGCCCACTAGAATTCTGTGCTAATAGGGCATTGGGACCATCACCAGTCTGCAAACAGAGCAGCGAGGGCCATGGCCGTGGCTATCAGGCAGGTTCCCTGCTCATAGACATACTCTTTGGCTCTTTTGTATTAAATTATAGGTTTAAAGATTGTTAGGAGCTACAGATGATGAGAATGGAGTCTTCAAGCGTTAGGGCCTCCTCTGAGTGTTGTGTCTTGTGGGACTACATCCATTACATGCCCAGGAACTCAGCCCTACGTCTGGCCACAAATGCCAATAGTACTAAGGTTGAGAAGCCCTGGTCTAAGGGAGACAGGGAGCCTGAAGGATTCTAAACACTTGGGGAAGAATGACGCTAGAGAGAGACACTGTGAGCAGATTGTACTATAGAATAATGTCTGTAGACAGAAAAGAATTTGGATCCAAGTAGGAACTGGGGAAGTGTAGCTTAGTGGAAACTGCATATGAAAACATCAATGCAGATTGAAACAATTGTACATGGTCCCCTGCGAAGGCACTGGGTGGCATAGTCACCTCACCTTGCCGTGTGTCAGGCTGAGATGCTATGTGATGGAGTTGGTGACTTGTGTTTAGCATCTGTGTTGGATAGGAAGTGTTTAAATGCTGGACTAGTATTCAGTATGGGGAGGCACCACCCCATAGTAACCCACAGCACTGAGGCTGACTGAGAAAAAAGCAGTCTTGTCTCTGTTACCAAGGTTCTCCTAGGTGGCTGTTCACTGTAGTGACCTTTAGGCTGTTGCTCCAACGCCCAGAAACTGGATAGCAGCCATTGTTTGAGGGACTGCTCCCAACCCCAACCCTAGAGATGAGAACTCATTAGTCTAAGCTAGCAAGGTCAATCCCACCTGTCCAGGTAACTCAGGCCTAAACAATTAAACAGCAATGTCCTATGGCCAGGGGGAGGGAGCAGCCAACTACTGGAACCTGGGATTTTTGTCAGTATTACGGACCTGCTGACTTCCTCTTCTACGGAAACAGGGAGGCCTCATTGCTGCGAACAGCCACACTGTCACATTGTCACCATGAGACAAGCCAATGAAAACTAAGACAAGAAGGAAGTCAGAGCTGGGAGTACGGCGGCTAAATGGAGCCACATCACTTGCAGAATTATGTCTGAAACCTTTCTCCCATGGCTTCCTTGATGCTTTATGGTTTCCACTAGTTTTCAAGTCACTGAATTGAACTCTCTGATAGTCTCAGCCCACTAAAAACCAAGGATGTCACTGCACAAGACGGGAAAGCCGTGCTAAGGAACAGAGAGAACACTCCTAGACGTCGGGAAAGGGCGTGGCTTGCCATTGTCAATTGGTGCACAAGGCAGCCACCGTCTGGTCTGTGGGGGTGGGGGTGGGGTTGCATGGTTTATCCACCTTCATATATGAAGGACTAAAGTTACGTGGAGGGGACTTCACCACGTGTGCAGAAGACTTCGGTAGGATCAGTGACCTGTTAGTCCTACGGAGCAGTAAGGTCTCTGATGTTAGGGTGCATCTGAACTGGAAGGTTGTGCCCAGTGACCCCCCTGCACCCTTAGGGTGTGGTCCGGTTGTAGTCAGAAGGCCTCTCCCCTCCTCTGAGTTCTCTCTCCTAGTTTGTCTTGTGCAGATACAGTTAGTAGGAAGTGCCCCCACGATTCTCTACCCAATGAGAGTTATATTTTCTTGGGTCTGGGACTTTGATAAGATTTTCAACCCAGATCATATCACGTTACTATCAAGGGAAATTTTGAAGATGTAATTAAAGCTAATACTGGCTTGGCTTTGAGATAATCAAAGGGAAGATTATGCAGGTAGGCGCACCTGCAAGCCATTCCTTTAAAGGCAGCACATTTCTTTCTGGCTGCTCGAGAGAGATGAGAGAGGCTCGAAGCATAAGCTGGTTGGAAGTGCCCTTGTTGACTCTGAAGATAGTTAGCTACAAATTGGAGCCCTAGAGAGGCCTTTCCATGCTGAGGGTAACCTGATCAACACTGGCAAGGACATGAGGCCTTTGCCCTATAGCTACATGGGATGGAAGGCCACCAACAACCAGAAACAACTTAGAAGTAGCTTCTTCCCCAGCCCTGCTGGGCTGACACTTGGGTTTCAGATGAAAAGTAGAGAACACAGACATCTAACGGACTTCTGACCCACGGAGCCGCGAGATGATAAAGGGGTGTTATTTTAAACTCTTCCATTTGTAGTAATTCATTAGCTAGAATTAGCAGACTAATAAGCCCATCAAGGTGTCAGCCAGTAATTCCTTAAGCGGTTTTTAATTAGGAACTCGGGAGGCAGACGAACCCAAACATGCAAATATACATGCGCGCGTTATGGGAGGTACCTGGTGGGAGAGCGAGAGGATTTGACTTGAGGGATGTGTTTAGCGCCCCCCCCCCATTTCCTTATGCAACTAAAACTGATGTCAGGAGAGGTGGGATGCCTCCAAAAAAGCAGCAAGGGATTTTTTTTTTTTTAAATCTCTCTGGTTGTGGGAATTGTTCAGGTTTTAAAAGATCATCTTCACCTTTGCCTTCTTGTTTTAGTCTGCAAGTTCTGGGAATTCTCCGTGCTCAATCTGAAACAGGCGCAAAAAGCCATGAACTGTAAAAGTTTGTTTTGCTACCAGGCACACATAACCCTCATAGGCAAAGGGGGCCTCCTGAGGGGCCTGTAGAAACACGTCGATGAAAAACATTGTCCTGAGCTACTAGGTGACCCTCTAAGTGACAAAACATTACATTAGAAGCTGAGTAAACCCAATCTAAAACACATATTTCAATTTATGCTTTTTAGAGTCACAGGACTGAAAGAAGACAGATTTTTTAGAGTGGCTGTGGTGTCATAGTGGCCCACTCTACCTAACAGTCCATGCCAGTCAGCCATGAGCGTTGCAAAGGAGGTGTTGTGGTTAGCTTTCCTGCTGCTATGCTAAACACAAAACAGCAACTTGGAAAGGAAAGGGTTTGCATGACTTACATGTCTCCATCCCAGTTCGTCATGAAGGGAAGTCGAGGCTGGAACTCAAACAGCAAGAGCCTGGAAACAGGAACTGAAGCAGAGGCCAGGGAGGAACGCTGCTCTCTGGCTTGCTCCCCGTGGCTTGCTCAGCCTGCTTTCTCACACAACTCAGGACTGCCATCCGCCCAGGAACTGCACCTCCCACAGTGGGCTGAGCCTTTTAAAATTAGCAATTAAGAAAATGCCTCACAAACATGCTCACAGGCCTCTGACTGTGGCATGCTTTGGGCGAGACTTCCCTCTTCCCAGGTGACTCTAGGTTTGCATCAAGCTGACAGCTGAAGTCAACTATGAGCCCTTTCTTTGTCCGAGACAAAAGAAAAACAAATGTTCTAAAAGCGAACGTGTGGCTTCTGGTTCTTCTAGTTGACCACCCAGGGGCGTGTGCTGATGTTGTTAGGCTGGGGAGTCGGGATGCAAGACAAACAGTGGAATACAGAGGGTTTTTTTTTTTTATTTATTTTTATTTTATTTGCATTGGTGTTTTGCCTGTATGTATGTCTATCTGAGGGTATCAGATCTTGGAGTTTCAGACAGCTGTTAACTGCCATGTGGGTGATAGGAATTGAACCTGGGTCCTCTGGAAGAGCAATCAGTGCTCTTAACCACAAAGCCATCTCTCCAGCCCCTCCCCCCCCCCCGAGGGTTTTTAAGGCAGTGTGTAGACAGTAGCTCCCCCCCACTCTTGGGGGAGGTGTTCTAAGGGGGAGGGTGTGAGCCTACAGACAGTAACAGATCTCATTTATATATGTCATATTCTCTCCTTATACCTATGATATACTTGACTTTATAATCTAAGCCTAGAAAGAACTTAGTGATAAGTAATAAAAATAGAATTGCTTTAACATTATACTCTAATAAAATTATGCGAATTTATGGTGTCTCTCAAAAATCTGTGTGTGTGTCTGTGTTGCATGTGTGTGTGTAAATGTGTAAGGGAGGGTGCAGGTGCTTGCATGCTTGCACATATGGAGGTCATATGGCTGAAACGGCAGTAGATTCGGGTGCAGCTGCGTGCCGGAGGTAAAACCACAGCAAAGGGCTGCTTTCTTGGTGCTCGATCTAAAACCATAAACTTAGACTAGATCATTGCGACAAGAAAAGTGTTTTCTAGACATGAAAAGTTTATAGAACGGAGATAACCAACCAACTCGTTCTTTTGTTCATTCAGCTGTTGACTCAGCAACACAGAAACCGATACCCTTTGCGGACCAAAGTCTGGGAGAATGGGGAAAGTTCCTAAGTGTGCATCCGCATCCTGTCTGGTCCTCGTCCTGTCCACAGCCCTCCTGACTTCTTGCCTTCTAGAACATCTAGAACTCTTGCCTCTTCTCTTTCCTGTCAGTTTCAATGCATCAGTTTCAGGGCAAAGCCGCTACATGGAGACTCTCAGATCAAACCCATCCATTTTCAGAATAAGTCTCTCCTGGTCTAGGGGGAAAGGCCTAAGGAGCAAAGATTCTGAAAGCTCCCCGGGGGCCTCTATAGGACCAGACCAAAGTGGGAAGCAGTTTTTCTTCTATATGACACATCCATCTTACCATTTCTAATGATGCTCTGTGTGGTTTGAATAGAAATGGCCCCCACAGGCTCATCGATTTGAATGCTTGGTCACCAGGGAGTGGCACTATTAGGAACTGTGGTGTTGGAGGAAGTGTGTCTCTGGGGGTGGGCTGTGAGGTTTCCAATGCTCAAGTTAGGCCCAGTGTCTCTCCCTTCTTTCTGCTTGACGATGCAAATATAGAAGTCTGGGCTCCTTCTCCAGCACCACGTCACCCTGTATGCCGCCTTCGCCACACCTCCCAAATTTTGGGGGACGGGGAGGATAAATAGGAACCACTGAAACACCTCCATTTGTGGCTCGTACATTTTCTGTTATGTGTGTCGACCATTGCTGAATTCAGGGTGTGAAGCTGAATTTTTACACCCGGACAAAGCCGAATAAAACAAAGCAACCCATTCACTATGATTTACAAATTGCAGGCACCTAGTAATAATAGTACCTTGCATTTCTGGAGATCTTTTTTATCGCGATACTCTTTCCAGACAATAACTAATGAATTCGCCAACTCCCTCTAGGAATAGAGACACATGCATTCCCACTTAATTTACATGAAATGAAGGGAAAAGACATCATGAAGCGGCGCTCCATTAAATCATAATTACAACCTCAAGCCCAAGGTAGACATATTGAACTAACTCTCCCAGGGAGACTGTGATTCTCATCCATTGGGGACCTTCCACTTTGAGTCTGTCTTTCCCTGCAAAGGGAGAATGAACACAAAATACGCACGTTAAGTTCACCAGCTCAGGGCTCTGGGCTCCATTTTAGAGCCACACAGCTTTGTATCAAAGGCTGGGGCAGTGGGTTGTCAGAGTCCCCTGCAGGATTCCTTTTCTACTGGGCCTTCCCTTTCTCTCCATGACAGGACCCTGTGTCTTCCCTGGTGCTCCGTCTCTCTGTCGCTCCTCCTGTCCAATGGGAGGAAATGAACATGACAGGCGGGCATGGATGTGTGGGGTACTTCCTGTGTGAGGAGGGAATCATGGGCTTTTTACAAAGCGCTTGGAGGTGGACTGCCAGGAGACGGGGCAGTCTTCCAAGCTGTCATGAGCCGTACTTTCTGTCACTGGCCAATTTCATGGTCCACACAGACAGTCAGCACTAAGGATACTTTCCATATGTCTTGCCTATTTGCCACATATAACCATTATTTCATGGAGTGACTCCAGCCGCCTGCTGAGAACATTGAGATGTCTCAAAGTCCTATATTTGGAATGCCTCAGGCTAGATAGTTGCTCCCTGAGGAACCTAAAGACTCCGTGGGCTGCCTTCCTACAATGTGGGTCCAACAGGTAGGTAGAGGGGACTATTACCCTTTACCTGCACCCCACTGCTCAGCTAAGTCAGCGGCCACAGCTCAGACCAGGAACTCCTATCCACATTCCCCCAGGTGGTCCAGTTTGTGTCCCAGCATCGACAGCTGTCTGGGCAGTTTTCTCATCTATACCGTGTTGCTAGCATTGGCTCGGAACAATGTAAACCAGTGGTTCTCAGCCTATGGGTCGTGATCTATTGGAGATGTTGCATGACCCTTTCACAGGTGCAGCACACAACGCCTGTCTGTGCTCTATGCACTATCATACAATTTGTCAGCTTTGGGCAAAGGGCTGGAGATTGAAACACACAAACACACACCAACAGAGAGACACAGACACGGACCTCTAGTCACTGATAAGAAGCCCTTTATTCAACAGCACCATGGAGGCTTATATACCTGTCAGGTGGGCCAACAGGTGAAAACCTTATCCTCTGGTCCTCAAGGCAAGGCAACACGCGCTTTTGGCAACACGCGCTTGTGAAGCAGAGCTGGTAAACAACTTTGACACAGCTTTCAGTAACTCAAATCAGAAGGAAAGTAAAGATCTCTAGCAGGGAAGAGCAGCTGGGAGCCAGGACTCCAAATGGTCCCAACACACAGGGGTTGCCAGAAAACACAGAGTTACATTACACATCACAAAAGTATCAAAATTACAGTTATGAAGTAGTGATGAAAATAATTTTATAGTTGGAGGTCACCACGTGAGGAACTGTATTAAAGAGCCGCAGCATTAGGAAAGTTGAGAACCACCGGTCTAACCTGAACTTTTTTCTCTCAAAGCAATGATAGAAACTGCTTTGGCATGATTTGTCCATGCCATGCCATTTCTGCCTCCTGGTGTGTGTGTGTGCGTGCGTGTGTCTGTCTGTGTGTGTGTGTGTGTGTGTGTGAGAGAGAGAGAGAGAGAGAGAGAGAGAGAGGGAGGTTGCCTTTCTAAATCAGTCCACACCATATATATTAAGACAGCGTCTCTCACTCTTTTTTGTTGTTTTTGTTTGTTTGTTTGTTTGTTTGTTTTTTCAAGACAGGGTTTCTCTGTAGCTTTGGAGCCTGTCCTGGAACTAGCTCTTGTAGACCAGGATGGCCTCGAACTCACAGAGATCCGCCTGCCTCTGCTGGGATTAAAGGTGTGTGTCACCACCGCCCAGCAGGGTCTGGTCTCTCTTACTCAAGAGCTTGCTGACTTGACTATTTCAGCCAGCTTACTCCAGGAGTCCCCTACTTTTACCTGCCGGCACCAGCACTGGGGTTATAAGTGGTTTGCCATTTTTGCTCAACCTGGGGAGCCTAACTCTGGTTCTGATGTTTGTGTGGCAGGCACTTTACACACTGGGCCATTGGCCCAGCCCTCCAAGGGGGTATTTTAAAAGCTAGAGATGGATGCACCCATACCACTTCATAACTCGGTGCACAGGTATGGCTGGGGTAACGAAGGGCAAAAAAACCAAACCAAACCAAATGGAGAGCTCCCTGGGTCCCCACTGGACATGCTCAGTAGAGAGATGTGCTAATAGTCCGTAGGATGAACGACAGAGTAAATGGGGAAGGGCGGGCCAACCAGAAGTGACAGCCAGTGAGCTGCTCAGTGAGGGTTCTGGCAATGTGGAAGATCTCAGAAAGTCAGTCTGATGGACCCTGAAGAAGTGCAGGCCCCTGAGATGCAACACATCCCATTTGCATCCACCCCAAGCCTTCCTTGGGAGTCTCTGCCGCAGGCAAACATCAGGATGTGGAGTTTCTAAAGGGGAGAGGAGATGAAGACAGCCATGGGAAGCCACATGCAGGGAAGGTGCCTGTAGTCGTAGCTATCGGGAAGGGACATTTGCTTGACTTCATGAGTTCGGTACGGCAAGACCTTATGTCAAAGAAGTCAGAGGAGGAAATAATAAGAACAGTGGTGGCAATAATACCATGGTTACCTTAAACAAGAAAGAGTGCCTTGCCTTGAAACATCTGGGATTGCAGAGGCATGCCTGGAAGACAGGTGAAGACCGGGAGCATTATGAGGAGGGAAATGACAGGCCCGAGGGCATGCAGAATGAGGAAGATGGGCGACTTACCATTTCAGTGTGCTTCCCAGACTTCACATTTTGGAATCAATCCCAAAGCAACACTGTTGAGAGGCAGAACCTTCAGCGGTAATTACTTAGTGAAGCTTCTGCCCTCATGAAGAGATTAGTGCTCTTGTCATGGAGTGTTTTCCGCATAAAATGAGGAGTTTGGCTTCCACTCCCTTGCCCCTGCTCACAGGGTCTCCTCTCGTGACACCCGTTTTCATGCTATGATGCACTGAGAAGGCCTTAGCCAGAGGCGGTCTTCGATGCTCAATTTTGCATTATCCAGAACCATGAGCCAACTAAACTTCATTAATTACCAAGTCTGTGGTACTCTGTTATAGCAAGATGAAAGAGACAAGGACAGAAATGTTCCAGTCAGTGACAAGTTTGACTGGCAAGACTATGGGGGCCAAATGTAGAGTCAGGAAATGGAAGGCTCTCAGTGGCCACAATGGGAACGCAAAGGCAGAGTTGAGCACAAAGACAATGTCCTGATTACTTTTCAAGCTGTTGTGCCCACATACCTGATAAAAAGCTCCCCGTGGGGAGAAGGTTTATTCTAACCTACTGTTTGGAAAGCAGAGCCCATCATGTCGGGAAGGTGTGGCAGAACTAAACCACAGCAGAAGTGTGCGGCTGAGCTCCTTCCATCTGGGCAGACCAGGACTCAGAGAAGAGGGAATACGGGCACTCATCTGGCTGCTTCTTTTCTCATTTTCATCCAGTCTGGGGCCCCAGCCTATGGGATGGCCACTCCCATCCAGGGGGTCTTCCCTCCTTGGCTAAATGTCTCTGAATACACCGTTCTGGACAAGCTCAGGGGTGTGTTCTCTGGGTAATTTCAAATCCAGCCAAGTTGACAATGAAGGAGAACCATCACAGTCAATAACCCCAAACGTTTGAAGACAGTCATAAAAGACAATCATCAGCCTCATCTAATAGGAAAGCTTACACCAAAGGAACCGAGTTAATAGAGCAGACAACAAGAATTTGGCACACACGTAATTAGACTCCTTGGAGAGAAATAAAATGGTATTACCCCCATAAAAAGGGAGGCTTAAAGAATGCTTGGAAATGAAAAAATTGATGATTGAAGTAAAGATCTTTATAAATGGGCAGAAGCAGTGACGCAGAGAAGGGTGTGGGGGCGAAGGGCTGAGCCAAGGAGAAGCTAAGAAGGACCAGAAGCTGAGCTCCCAGGTTCCCAACTTTGTTCAACAGATAGAAAGCCAGCAATGGAAGGAGAGCGTGCTGCCCGCTGCAGGAAGACAGTGCCCAGAGGGAGGAGCCCCGCAGAGGAATCACCTACAGACAGCTGAGCAAAATCGCAAACACAGCTAAACAAAACACTCTAAACAGTCACGTCACGGTGATAGTTCAGACCTCAAGGATGTGTTTGCAGACTCTGCAGGGCTAGGATCGAAACACAAAACACCTAAAAGGAAGAGAATTTTATTTTAGCTGCTGGCTTTGGAGTTTTTAGTTCATAGTAGCCAACGCTGTTTCTAGGTGCAGAAGATCATGGTAGGGGGCGAGCAGTGGACGAGTTCCTTCTTTTCTTTTTCTCTTTCCTTTTCCCTCCCTCCCTCCCTCCCTCCCTCCCTCCCTCCCTCCCTCCCTCCCTCCCTCCCTCCCTCCCTCCCTCCTTCCCTCCCTCCCTTTCTTTGTTTTTTGAGACAGGGTTTCTCTGTGTAGCCCTAGCTGTCCTGGAACTCGCTATGTAGACCAGGCTGACTTCAAACTCATAGAGATCCACCTGCCTCTGCCTCCTGACTGCTGGGATTAAAGGTGTGCACCACCACCGCCTGGCAAGGAGTTTCTTAAATGGACCTATGGAAAGAACCAGAACAAGACAGAGTTTTAAGGACTACTTCCATCAACTAAAAATAATATCATATTGTGAATCCATCCAGGGAGGGATTGATCCATTAGTTAGATAGAGCCTTCAGGATCTAGTCACTGCTGGAGACCCCCTTTACAGATATACTCAGAGGGGTCTTTATTCACCTCTTAGGTAGTTCTTAATCTAATCAAGTTGATGGGAGAACTCTCATTGCCGTAGAGACAGCATGGAGGACAAGAAGCATTACCTCCCAACTTCTGGGGAAAGCATCCCTAACTTAGAATTCCAAGCCAGGTGTGGTGGTGGGTGTGCACAGTCTCAAGCGCTTAGGAGAGTAAGACAGGAGGACCACTTGATCCCAGGAATTTGAGACTAGCCCAGACAACTTAGTGAGATCACTGTTTAAATTAAAAAAAAAAAACAAAAAACAAAAAACCCATAGCAAGCAGAATCAAGACGCCAGAGCACTTGCTACTTGTGGATATGCAAATGTTGTATTTCCAACAGTTTTTGAATGTTCAGAATTTTTACATCCTCAGATCTGATCTGAAAGAAAAACTTACAAGAAGCATCACAGGTTTCAGTTGCTGTGAAGAGACGCATCCACTTCTTGACTATCCAATTCCTGCCTATTATGAGTGATTCTGCTATGAAAAAATTCATGTAGCTGTTTTAAATGGATTCTTTTTCAATTCTCTCAGATATATGCCTAGGTGTGGAATTCCTGGCGCACATAGAAACTCTGTGTTTAACTTTTTGAGGACCCAAGAAACTTATCCCAGAAGCTACATCATTTTGCATGCCTGACAATTGGCTGAGCTTTCATAATTAATACGTCACATAATAATAATGTGTCATTGCTGGGGAGCCAATGGTCCTGATGAAAAAGTCCAACTGCAGGGGCATAGTTCAACTCGTACATGTTGTCATACCCAGTTGACAAGGCAGCTGTCTTTGGGTAAAACGGAGTGGGAACTAAGGAGAAGTCTTTTCTATCTATATACCTGTAAACAAAAATAATTTCATTAAAAAATTGTAAAAAGGAAAAACACAATGATGGTTAATATTTATTTTTAACCTGACAGCACTGAGAACCATGCAGGCGACAAGACTCTGGGACATCTGTGAGGAATGAGCTAGAGTTGGTTAGCTAGGCCGGCCCGTGAGGACGATCTAGAGTCGGTTAGCTAGGCCGGCCCGTGAGGACGATCTAGAGTCGGTTAGCTAGGCCGGCCCGTGAGGACGATCTAGAGTCGGTTAGCTAGGCCGGCCCGTGAGGACGATCTAGAGTCGGTTAGCCTCTGGCATGTCTCTGAGGGATTATTTGGGTTGAGGCAGCTGACCCTCCTTACCTGTGGGTGTTGCCATTCCATGGGCTGAAGTTCCAGACTGCATAGGAAGGAGAAGGGGAGCCGAGCACCAGCGTCCATCTCTTGCTGCTTCCTGACTGTGGATGCACTATGGCCAGATGCTTTGAGCTTGCGCTGATGTGCCTTCCCCACCATGATGGACTGGACCCGAGAACTGTGAGCCAAAGTAAATCTTCTCCTCCTTAGGTTGGTTTGGTCAGGGTATTTTTTATCACAGTCAGTGGGAGAAGAAACTAACAGTGACCGGTGAGCCTTTTGCATTAAATATTTTTATTTGTTTTTGAAAATTTTTGTGTCTGGGTGTTTTGCCTGCATGTATGTCTGTGCACCATGTGCGTATCTCGTATTCATGGAGGACAGAAGAGAACATCAGATCCCCTGGAACTGATGTTACAGTCTTGTGGATGCTGGGAATTGAACCCTGGTCCCCTGGAAGAGCAGCCAGTGCCCTTAATTGACTGAGCCATCTCCCCAGCCCTGCACTGAGTATTTTCAGTGTTTGTCTAATGTTTGCACTGTGGGAAAGTAACGGTTTGCACTTGAGTACTGCACATTGTGTGAGCGAAGCTTTGGCACGCCTAGAAACGAAACATCTCTTAGCAAGATTGTCCCAGGCCCTCCAAACGCTGCTTCATTTCATCTTCACTCCGAAGCGACACCGTTTCTAACTGAGAACATTCTCAGACTGCTAAGTGTTTCTGTCGAAATCTGGCATCTGCTCTAGAAGCTTCCATGGACACATACTTCTTTCTGGTGAGAAGGTAATTTATTTGGCAGGTTGATTATATTTAACCAAAAAACGCTGCTGTGCCACATGAGACCAAACATTTCACATGAAAGAAGCTCAAGACACTAGGGTGTACTTGAGACAGATGCCAACTTCAAAGTTTACTAAGACATTAAAAAGGTCATTCTGATGATGAGTTAATATTTGTCTCTAAGCACAAAAACGTCTTTTAACAAATCCTAAAGGCTCATTCTGTTACAGTACAGTAAGAGACGTGTCCATTCCAGTTACTGTGCTGTTTGGGTTTCTTGTGAATCATAGGAACAGTCATGTATGTAGCTCAGAACAGTGACAAATGCGGTCTGGGAATCATAGGAACAGTCATATATGTAGTTCAACACAGTAAAAAGGCAGTCTGGGAATCATAGGAAGTCATGTATGTAGCTCAGAACAGTAACAAACGCCATTGATGCTCCATCATCTTTGTACCTGCAAGTTTTGGATTCAGACAAAACACAAGTTCCCACTAGAAAGAGCCTTACTATTAGATGGGTGTGGCACCTACTCTTCTATCCACTGTGGAGTCATGATTTGGAAGGGGGTTGTTTACTCTGTATGCTTTGAGAAGGAGACGTTGAAAAGGGGGTTTAAGGTTTCACTGTTGTATGCGGCTATGAGCAACCACCAAAGGAAGACATCAGGCTGCAGGCTTGTGGACATCTTCGAAGCAGCCTGGGAAACGAGGCCCCTTAGGGCTTGCACTGCCAACTCAGGATCCATTGGGATGTCCTTGGCAAAAACAGTCATAGGTTTTGGGCAGTACATGTTCTTTATTAAAGCCACTAGACTATTAATTGCTTGTGTTAAGATTCTTGTCACACACTCAGACACAGGAAACTGCACACAACTTCATCAGAAAGCTTGATGCCTCATGGAACCACTACTCAGATAAAATAGTGACTATCAACGCAGATCCTGGATATTATGACCATATCTAAACACACAGACAAGCAGACCAGATGAATGTCACATAGCACAGATGAATCTGAGCTGTTTTAATTCAGAGCAACGGGACAGAATACAGAGATACGGGTCTGTATAAATACAGCATCTCCATCACTGCTCTGTGAACATTTCCACAAGTCTCATTGCCATGCAGAACTGACCTGTTTAAAATTCTCTTCGGTCCCTTCAGCTATCTCCAGGCTGGTCCCCAAGGGAGGCACAGATGAGGGCCCTGTAACTTGCCTTTGTGACTGTTAAAGCTGGATCACTGGCCAAGTCTGGTGGGAGGTAAGCACTGTGAACTGCTGAAGGCTTCCCTAGGATTGGGATGCAGAACTGGAGATGGCCTGACGGTGTTGTCCTTTGACTCTGGAATATTGAATCCGAGTTGTCAGTCCCAGGACCAGCATGAATAAACATTTCTCTAAGCTATGTCAGCACCTCTGTAATATGGGAAACAGCTGAGTTTTAAATTCCTTTATCGAGGCCGGGCGGTGGTGGCGCACGCCTTTAATCCCAGCACTCGGGAGGCAGAGGCAGGTGGATCTCTGGGAGTTTGAGGCCAGCCTGGTCTACAAGAGCTAGTTCCAGGACAGGAACCAAAAAAAAAAAAAAAGCTACAGAGAAACCCTGTCTCGAAAAAAAAAAAAAAAAGTAAATTCCTTTATCGACTAAGGCCAACTTCAAGGGTGCAACTTGAAACTCTTACAGAACCGTGAAAACAAGTAATTGCTCTCATCTCATAGGAATATTCCTCACACCCTGCCTCAGAAAAGGTGACGGCCAGCTGAGTGTCCAGCTGGTACAGGTCCTCCTAATAAGAATGTGCTGGTACCTAGGATGTCCCACCCCAGCCAGTGTCTGAGAGTCACCTAGGGTGACATCTTGGGCACTTGGGGGGAAAGAATGCAGTTTTTTATTTGAACTTAAATCAGGGTAGGTCTCCCAGCAGATATTGTACTCACTGGGGAGGGAACAGGGAGGGTATCTCTAGACCGTATTAGAAGGGGCTTTTTTTAAAAAAAAATTTTAATTTCATGCTTATTTTGGTTAAGCTCAAAACATCGGTTTGGAGATGCATGGAAGACACATTGTCCCTGGGTCTAATTAATATTAGACAAGAAGTAAAAATCCCTATGCGTAGGGTTGTGACCTAGTGGTATCAAGTTATCAGTTGGATCTGTTCCATCTGTCAAGATGCTGGAGTCAGAATGTTTGGGGTCTAGTTGCGTGTCACAAAAAGCACTGAGTTCTCACGTATGTTGACATTCCTCTTTCCTGGCTCTGACTGAAGTTCCACCGGCAATTAAGTGATTATGTCGAGCTGCCACTTAACTCCACTAGAGAAAACCATTCCTTTTCCCGTGGGAGGTTTCCTCTTTCGAAGTCCCCTGTGATAAACCTTCTTTCTGGGGGACAAGCCTCCCAAAGCAGCTGTCCACCTCCCACCAAGAGAACTTAATCTCCCCATCTCCAGGGTAACGCCCGAGAGCACAAGGAATGGGATGGGGCTGGGGATCTCCAACCCCACCATTACTCTTGAACTGGAGCCCTGAGTGGCCACAGTGGTTTTTCATGGGAGGTACCATGTCATGAACCCCAAGTCACTTCTTTCCCTTTCTTTCTGGATACCACTGACTTAAGGCCAAAGCTGGGTGGTGATGAGGGCAGAAATTCGGTTGTGACACCTCTTACTGTTCCGATGGGGCTGCCTACAACCAGAAAGGTCTCCCAATAATGACAACACTCATGGATGTTGTTGAAGATAGTTCCCAGCAACTGTTCCCTAGGTGTCCTTGCTACTCTCTTCTGTACTTGAGAGTGTGGTTGTGGCTACCCTGTGGTCAGTTCCAGATCTCACCAGAAAGTTCTCTCTTCCACATCACACACCTGATGCCTGCAGTGTATTTCCTTTGCATCTTCCACAATAAGGCCTTTGCTACATATCTGATTTGACACTGAATTTACTATGTAGCCCAAGATGACCTTGAACTCACAATTCTCTTGCTTTAGGTTTTCAAGTGCTGAGATTCTTACAGGGCTATGTCACCATTTCTGGTATACGGTGATGCTTGAACCCTGTTGAGTGATGAGGGGACCTGAACACGTGTGATCTATTGATCCTCATGCTCATTAAGTGGGGTAGTTGGTGAGCGGAGCCACACTTCACAGAGGCCAGTGAAGCAGGAAGAGCAGCTTTCTTCAAGGGCTAGGTGTCGCTGGGTGGAGGAAAGTGTTTAGCCACTCAGTTTCTGTCCTGTGGTCCCCAGCATCAGTGAGTTCCTGTTTTGCAGTTTCATTTCCGTCTTTTGGACTTATTCTACTAAAGGACAAGACACTAAGTCTGACTTACAGAATTTGCACCCCAAGAATTACAACACAATCAATCCAGTTCTCCAAGGGGCACATTTTGGAATTGAATTGGAAACCCTGAACTCCAGGGAATCAATTTGAAATCACACAAAGTGTCGATATTCCCATCACTACTAGAAAGGGATTCAGTAATGACTCAGAAAGGGGTGTGCGCACGCTGAAAAACAGCATCAGGTTCTATGTTCAGAATCAGTGACCTCTCAACTCCGTGGCCACATTTGTGGTACTCATGTTCTCAGGCAAAGGTAACAGAGGAGGCTCCAAGACTGTGCACACACCTTTGGCTACGGTGGATGGAACATCATGCCACTGAGTCACAAACAGTCATGTGTTGGGGATTTTCTCTTTGCTCATCTTTAAATAAAGAGTTCATAAAGGCTGGTGAAAATTTTAGGTTTATGAAAATCTGAAAAAGCACTGAGGTCTGATAAGGAAGTAGAATGTCATAGTGATTTTCATCAATAACAATGGGAGCCCCAGGCGTGAAGGATACTTTACATCCTATCTGGGTACCAACCATTTCTCCACAAGCTTTCCTATTTTGAAAGCAAGCAGGAAAGAGCCTGGTTCAGTTTTTCAGGGCCTCATCAATACTTCTGATGCTCTGTGGACTCCTTCTATATCTTAGATGCCTAATTGTTTTTATTTGGGACTAACACCTTAAAAACATCCTTCACGTCACTGTCTTTAAAATTGGCTTTGAGAGACGAACTTTGCTAATCACACACGGAGGTTTAATCCCTCAATTCCCATTACTGCCAAGAGCTGTGCCTGCAAATCCCTCTGCAGCTGACCCCAAATTTACCCCTTGGTGTTGAAAGTGCCAATTAAATAATAAAACTGAAACCATGGTCAGATGTAATTAGTTTGAGAATGGAGTTTTATAATGTGCCTCATGCCAAGCAAACAAGTTAACCATTCCAACGACAGACACACGATTTGGACAGAGAGCACCGAGTTCTCAGATCGGAACTCCTCTGTGTTGCTTGTCAGGATGTGCACTTCTGGGAACGGAAACCGAGGAAACAAATGCCAACTCCAAATGGTTGAAAATGCAGTCTATGTGGTCAGGCTTCCCTCCCCTCCCTTACGATAAAGGGTGTCTTTCAAGACTCTGGTTGGTCTAGGCGTGACTGAGAGTGAGCTGTGCTTTGAAATAGGATTCTGACAGCAACAGACTCTGACGGTGTTACCAACAAGTTATCTGACAGAAAGGCAGTTATGGTTTGGAAGGTTGCCCACTTCTGAAAGAGTACTGCTCTCAGCGGTCCCTAGTAAGGACAAGTCCCCTGTCTTAGCCACCTTTGGGAACCAGGTGTGTTTCCTGGTTGGCCACCTCTGCTTGGCTGATGAGAGCTGAACTGAGGTGGCCAACCTTTTGTGTGTTTTTTCTCTCTAGACCGTGTGGACTGTCACAGGTCACAGTGGGTAAAGATACCCGAACCTGAGGATACGGACTGGATCAGGTCAAGAAGTCATTTTGTGTCTGTTATTTCTGCTTCTTCAGCTTCGGGAGAAGGAAGAGGGAGGGAGGTAAGAAAACAAGGCTGGCAACCTCACCTACGTAGGTACCAGGTCATGGTCCTAGCCACCGCTGGTCTAATATTTCAGCTCAATCCAGAATTCCATTATTATCTCAAGCAAGTATTGCAAACACAATTCTACCGTGTTGTTGAAGTTGGAAAAGCCTGGCACAAGAGTCGAAGAGCTGACTTGTGCCATGAAAGAGTGTCGATCAGAGTGGAATCTCAGGGCTGCTACTGGAGCAGGCATCTGGCCATGCAGTCGCCGACAGGAACCTCTCCTCTCTGCTTTCCTCAACCGCACTCTTCGGCATACCCCCCAAAAATGTGGCGGGGGGGGGAGGAGAAAGGGAGGATGGATATATCTGGGTAAGGAAAATGAAGCACTGAACGTCAGTTCTATTGAGACATTAATGATAGCGATATCAGACTTAACGATGACGACCCACGGAGGCTACAGTGACAGCACTGGGGATGGCTGGGGATGGAGCGCAGTGCAGGGAGCTACAGCATGTGTGAGGCCCTGAGATCAACGCCTGGAAGAAGGTAAAGGAAGAAACAAATGAAAGAAAAGAGAGAAAGGAAGGAAGGAAGAAAGGAAAGGTTCATGAAGCAAAGTTGCCTCTAAATCAATTCCAAACTGGGAGCCAGAATCCTGCTTTGAAAATATTTCAACTCTAAAGTCTCCTTGTAGAATATTAAGAGAAACTGGTGAACTTCTTTTTTTTTTAATGTACAACTCGATTTCTCTCACGTACAACATAAATCATTTAATGTATTGTTTGCAACCTTAGAAAGGCAGACATATTCAATCCAAGTCCGTTTATAAATTCCAATTTTGTATGGATTAAAAACTACAGATAAATTAAGTCACAATAATATCCTGTACATGCATTAAGGCTGGTGACTGCTAAGGTCTCTGGAGTATCTACAAATAGGAAATCACACGCAGATCACTGGGGCTGAAGAGTGTCTACATCACTAAAAAAAAAAAAAAAAAAAAAAACACCTTGCATTTTTTCCTCTCTTTTTTTTTTGGCGATACAGATTTCAATGGTAACTCTGGAAAACTGTGAAAAATGTTATTTAAAAATATATATGCATATGCTACTACACAGTTTTAAGGATGTGATTCATAGATAATGTCGCTGCATTGATTGGTTTTATAAGGTGATATGGACACGCAGTGATTTATGCTCAGTATTAGGCACTAGTAATATCTGTCAGGCGTACTACAGGTCTATGTCAGCGGTACTGTAGATATATATTTTTAAATGTATGCACTTATACAGACTATGTCTATTTTGTATGGGTGTCAGAGATGCACACATCACTCTTATATAGCACACACACCATTGTTGCAGATATAGGATACACTTTGGTGCAGAAGGTCCCATTGCATTGCATTCCATGTGTTTAATGTAGCACATAACTTGTCAGTTGTTTAGTGTGTATTTCCAGTACATTCCTCTCAGGAGTGGGTCCAAGTTCCCATCTGCAATGTGAACATTTCCAGACACGCCTGTCCTAAGCAAATCTTTCTGTCTGGGCTGATCTGCGCAGGACACTCCTATATGCAGAGTACTAAGGCTGAAGTTTGTTAGGGTCACCTGTAAGCCACCCCATTTCAAAGGTTAAGTCTAATATTGTGACAAGAGGTGGCATCTACTCAGGTCATGGGAGAGAAGACCAGTTGGACTTTGGTGGAACGTCTGAGGAAGGAGTATGTCTTCAAATAGAAACAAGGGGTAACAAGCATTAGTTTAAATGGAAGCCCTCTGGAAGGATACAGATCACTGAACAACCACAGACTTACATCTGCTACATTTCGGCATTATTTGCATCCCTAGAATGAACATGTAGGACTTATACAGCTATAAAATGTAAGATGTGTCAATTTGCAAACCAACTTAAGAAAAGGAACATGTTATGGAGGACTTTCATGGCATTCAATGGGAGATGGCTCCTTAACAGAATTATAAACATCGAGTCCCATCAAGTGGAAGACGGTTCCTTCATAAAATTACCTATCCTGGGCCTGACACACGCTCCATGGATAGGGTGAGACAGGAATAGGAGCTGTACGCTCTGACTGTGTCCCCAGAAGACCAGTTTCTCCATGTTTATATTTTTGGGGGGGGGGACAGTTCCTAGTGTGTTCATCACATCTGCACTGGTACAACCAGCCAGAGGCTACCTTTGCAATTTGATGGGGCTTTCCAGGGATGCGGATTGAATGAGTGTCACAACTAAGCCTATAAATTTGAAGAGAGGCAGGACCAGAAAAGCTCCCCAAGGTTACGCAGAAGCCCTTGAGGGCTTCCCTCTATGTGAGAGTTTGAACTTTCCACCAGATTTCACCGAGAGCAACTAGAACAAAGTCCCACTCCTGCACAAAAGGCGATTCAAAAGTTCTTATATTCAGATTTACACATAGGATAGATCACAAACCTGCCAACACTTAGTGAAAGGGGTACATGGATCGCGCTGTAGAGATAAATATAAACGTAGAAATGGTGGGGCATTCTCATTTCAAGAATCTGAAACCCAAACTGCTCTGAAATTGACAACTCCTTGAGCAGTGATATGATGTTAGTGGTGTATCCCATACCTGCCTCATGGACATAGCTTACAACTGATGCTGCAGACGCTGCCTTCATGAATACAAGGTACAGATGAAACGTAAATCAATTTCATGTTTAGACTTGAGTCTTCTCCCCCAAGATACCTAATTATGTATCCACAAATAGTCCATCTTAAAAAAAAAATTCTGGCTCAAAACATCCGAAGTCCATGTACAGCTAAAAATTTCAAGTGTTTGAGGGTCAAAGCCAAATGCAAATCCCATAATTCAGTTTGGTAGGAATCCAAACCATGGTCAACTGTTTGTACAATGTCGAATTTGCCTTGGGAGCTGGGAAATGAGGGCAATCTTATCTGCCACCTACTGAGAAGGCTGACAGAATGGTAATGTGAACATAACTAAATTCACAGGGAGACAGTGGAAACACAGAACACACACACTCTATGGGACCCTGCCACCTTCAACAGTGAACTGCAGAGGTGGCCTTACCTATCTTCCTCTGGTTGACGTGGTAGAGTAGGGACAAGTAAACCCAAGGACATTAGTTTGTCTTTAAAGTGTGGCAAGATACACCTTGTTGGCAGGACTTATTTCTTTATACTAATATTTCAGGTCCACGTATATTTGACAAGAAGACTAAGTCTAAGGTATGACAAAACATGAGAAAACAAACTTCAGACAAAAACTGTAAACAAGATGCTGAAAAACTAAATACACAAACTCGAAAAAAAAAAACACCCAACGACAACAACAACATCAACAAAAAAAACCAACCCAGAAAAGAACCATGGTCAAGACACACATAGAGCAGATGCTCAAGATATATGCAAGACACTCCGGTCGTTGCTGTTCTAGAGTTGTGATCATCAAAGGGATAACTTTCCCTGCACTGGAAGCAGCTTGTTAACGAAAGCCTGAAAAGTATTCTCCAAACTGAAATGCACCAAGGCCTGGAGCCACCCACTGTGTGCGGACGGTGTCACCGCGGCAAACCGCTCCCAGTCTTATAGGCAGCCGACAGATCTAGAGATGGCACCGTCTTCATCTGGCTGAGACAAGGTGTGAGAAAGCTACTGTGGAGAGAAGACTTGAGATGTGCTGGCTGACGACAACAGCCACACAGAGTCACAGTGGCAGCAAGAGGAGGCCCCTGTGCCTGGAGGGCTTCTTGCCACAGGGGCGGACTTTATTAAGAACCAAAATGGTCACTGTTGCTTTTGTGGCTGTTGAGCTATCCCCAAATCCTGGTGTCCTTTCTATACCATGTGGGGACAAGGCAAGGGAAGTTTGTGGGACTCCGCTGGCTTATAATGTGTTCAGTTCAGTAGCTAATGAGGGCTGGGGGAGGGTATGGGAAGAGGGGCAAGGCATTTGGTAACATGCAAACTAGTGAACTTCTGGCACAAAAATAACTGACTTGTTTCCATTATTCAATTACTCATTAATATACAACAACCAAAAGTAATTGGGGAATTGTATATAATACTGAAAGTAATAATATAAGAGCTAGGTTCAACTCATCCAGCAGTTATGATTTGGTGTGCTGGATCGCACCAGGTTCAGCAACACATGAGATTTTGGTGGAACTGTCTAAGAAGGCAATGGCTTAGCACTGGGGGTGGGATGTGTCTGTGAGCATGTGAGCACACGCGTGCTATGCGGATTTCCTCCAGCGAGGAACCTCTAATCACTTGTCTAGCTTGGGATTATAGGAACCAGACAAAACATGTTTTGAAGAGCTGTTGATCTTACACACACACACACACACACACACACACACACACACACACACACGCAGAAAGCTTCGTATAAACCCACACCTAAACACACACGCCCCAGAAAAGAATCACTGTTGGACTCTGAGGAAACGTTCACCGCGATTTGGGAAATGCTGTGGGCTGGGAATGTCAGTAGCACAGTGTCCAGAAACATTGAGCCACCGAGGAGAGGAAAATGCAGTCTGGCTCAAGGGCATGGTCCCTAGGACAGGTGTGCGCTGCTCCGCAGCCAGTGCAGGCCTTGCTGGGAGTACTGGACCAGGTGTTCCATGCTGCTGTGCAAGGTGACAGGTCCCATGAGCAAGTCCAGGTCATTGAAGAACTCTAGGAGACAGAGAGACGTGTGATGGGGAGGTCAGGGCCTGGATAACTTCAGAAAGAATCTGCTCATCACTTTAAGCATTCTCCATTGTTTATGTGGCTCGGCATCTCCCGGGAACAAAATAAAACCCCACATCCAAATAAATGACTGTTTATGGACCCAAATAGCAAAGGATCTGTATGTTCCAACTACCTTCTTCTGGTAGACAGACGCCTTTCCTCCATGTCTGTGTGACTCAGCTCTCCATTATCCCACCACCAACTGTCACAGCCTGAACCCCTGAAGGGGATCCAATGAGTGGGGCTCCAGGGCAGTGGGTCAGTCAGGGGTCAGTCAGGGGTCAGGACCAAGCAGCCACCACTGCTGAAGCTATGTTCTAACTTGGGACAATCTGTTTGCTGTCTCCTTTATTTTGTACCTAGGTACTTTCTGGGAAAGGTGGGTAGAGGAAGGGAAGGATGAACCCTCATGCCCTGCTATCATGGGTGAATCACAGTGCTTCTTGGAAGGAAGTGTCCGAGGCCACTTAGTGTATATGTATGTGTGTTTGTATATACACACACACACAGAAAGAGAGAAGGGGGAGGGGAGGCTCAAGAGAGACTGAGCTCTGCAGGTGGCTGGGAGAAGGAATGGAGGCACAGAACAGAGGAAGAACAGGACAGGTCAGGGTGGGTGAACAGGACTCAGTGTGTACCCTACACAGGTCACTGAGACCTCTGGTAGGAGGCACCTGGCAGGTGGTGGGTAGGGCCATCTGGAGCCTGGCTCGCTCGTGGGCTCCTGGACTGCAGAAGACTGTCTCTGTACATCTGCCTGCTTTGCTTACCCACCTGAAATGTCCATCTCGGTCCACTCCAGCCATTGAACTCTGTCTTTTTCAAAACCCTCTTCCATGTAAGTTTCTCTAGCAAGCTTCTCCTGGGGGCCCGAGGCCTCCTAGCATTTCCACTGGACTTTCAACCTTGCCTGGCCTTGTGGGTTTATACTATCCTTATACTGTCCTGACTATAATCCTGTCAGAATGTGAGCTCGATGGGTATTCTTTCCTGTTGCTGGAGGGTGAGGAGCGAACTGTTCAATTTTTTTGTATATCAAGATACAATGGGGTTGGCGGCTCATGCCTGTGATTACACCCCAAACACTGAGGTAGAGGATTAGCATGAGCTTGTGGCCAACCTGGGCTACATGGCAAGTCTGAAGCCAGTTTTGGCTACCTAGTGAGTTCCAGGCCAACCTAGACTATAGAGTGAGTCCCTGTCTCAAAAGCTAAAACCAGCAAAAACAACAGAAAAGAATCTTTATTCACTGACACCCCCGCCCCGGTTTAACTTCTATAACTCTCTCGTAAGCATGTAGTAAGAGCTGGGCAGTGGTGGTGCACGCCTTTAATTCCAGCACCTGGGAGGCAGAAGCCAACCTGGTTTACAAAGTGAGTTTCAGATACCCAAGGCTGTTACAGAGAAACCCTGTCTTGAAAAACCACACACACATACACAAACACACACACGTGTGCACAGAGAAACAGCGATTTACTGTGACACCATTTGTCACAGTAGAAGAACTAGAAGCAACAGAGGTGGACTGAGACATCGCTACTTCACGATTCTATGAGCACCATATCACAATAATATCGTACAATTGTGACTGGCCACTTACTGACTACCTAAAAACCTTCCCCTCTATATTTTCCTATGCTCCTCAAATTTAGCCACCGAAAGCACCCATTACTACATTAAGGTTTTTATTTGCATATGTGTGTGCATGTGTGTGTGAGAGAGGCGGGGGAATGGAGGGAGGAAGACAGGTGATTATGTACACATGTGGAGGTCAGAGACAACTTTTGGGTGCTGGTTTTCTCCTTCTACTGTGGGTTCCAGGTCCTGAGCTCAGGCTGTCAGGCCTGTATCTACTGAGTCATCTCACTGGTCCCTATTACTTCTATTATCAGCAAAACAAGTGTTGTTTTAAAAGAGGTAACTCACTAATACATGTAAGATAATCCCTTATTATTATTGTAAGCAAATAACAGGATTTTTTTTTTTGATATAAGGTTTTACTTATATAGCCAAGGCTAGCTTGAAACTCCCTTGGTAGCTCAAGTTGGACTTGAATTTGGAAATCTTGCTTCAGTTTCCGGAGCACTACAGTGATAGCCTGGTGCCACCAAGCCTGGCTAGCAGTTTAGATGGTAAAAAGCTCGTAATATTCATACCCGTTCATTTCATATATTTGGTATTTTTGGAGCTCCCAACTGTGTTCTAGGAACTAATCTACGTTTTGGGGAGCACAAATTAAAAGGAGATACAGTCTCTGTTCAAGAAGTTCATTGTCTAATCTGGAAAATTCCACGTGCGCACACGTACACCTGTGTGTATTGCTGTCTAATTGACTCCACATTCTCTTCCACAGTGAGGGTAAGAGCAGGTTCATGCAGCAGGTGCCTGTTTTTCCTTCTTCCATAAACCATGAAATCTGATCACTGATGCCCCTGGGGCAGCTTTGGCCCCACCTGGTGGGTCCCCATCCCCCGCAGGTTATGCACACAATGCACACACCTCTGTTCTCCTTGGCCAGGTTGTCAGCCATCTCCCAGTAGTCATAGCTGTGGAGGATGCTGTTGGTGATGCTGACGTGATTGGCTGCCATCTGATGAATGCGCTGGGGGATGCTGACGATGGTGGATGGGGACAGGGCATTGGAGCTGGAGAGACTGCCCTGAGACCCCACGGAGCTGGTGGGAGAAGGGTTGGGAGACATGGGGGATGGGCTTCCAGTGCTCCTGGAAGAAGAGAGGTAGAAAAGCCAGAGTGGAGAGGTTGGGAGCAGGCAAGGTGGGTGGTCCCCCCGGGGCAGCGCATCATGCCATGCATGGCTTACTGTGTTTGGGGAAAGTGAACTTACTTGCCACTGGACCCCCATGGAGACGGGGCTTGGGCAGCTTTCGATGAATTCTGCAGGGAGATAAAAATGTAGACAGTAAGTGCCACTGGCTAAGGGTAACCGGGGGACAGCAGCATATTCTAATGTGACTGAGCCAGTAACCACCACCATCGTGTAGGTCAGTGCGGAGTCACAGAAATCAGACCTGGGCTACAATTACAGGGCCACTTTTCCCTTCGTGGAAGCCAGTATGTATGAATGAGTGTACAAATGTGTGTGAACACATGTATACACATTTGCCTTACCGAGTGGAGTTTTCTAACAAACAAACTTTAGGTCCAAATTATCCATAATTGCAAGGGTCTGTTGAATGCTGAACCAGACCAATCCAGAGCTCTTCCCCACCTCACGATGAGATGATGAGAACACCTTATGTCTAAATTTAGGGATTATTTACAGAGACTTTCAGAGAAAGTATGTTGTCAGATTCTACCGTTTTAAATTATGAAGTTCAAAGTTATCCCTCTTAATGCTGAGTGTGGTGCACACCTTTAATCTCTGCACTCAGGAGGCAGAGGCAGGCAGAACTCTCAGTCTGAGGTGAGCCTGGTCTACGGACTAGGTTCTAAAACAGCCAGGGCTACACAGGGAGATTCTACCTCAAACAACAACAACAACCATCAGCACAACAACAAATTATTCATTTTAAAGGAATAAGAGAATATTCCTAAAGTGATAGCTTCAAATATATTTCCCAACAGAAAATTTAAAAATTCTGACACTTAGTGATACCTTATTATTAGCATAAATATTAACATGACTAATAGTACTGACAGGTTTCATTATAACATACAATTTTCACTTATTTTTTTTTTTGATGGTATTGGATACTGAGCCCAAGTGTTATAGGAAGGCAATTACCACTCAGCTCCATCTGTAGCCCTTGATAGACTTAGGTAGCCTGATTACATTTTGTGCACTGGGCATCTGCATCAGGCATTTGAAGGTTTTCCTGGGAGTGTGGCTCAGTTTTTTACAGAGAACTTGACTGGTATAAGCGGCTTCTGGGTTTAATCCCAGGCAACACAACAAAACAGGAACAAACTAGCAATAAATAAGTGAATAAAAAGAAAAAATATATAATTTTTAATATTTTGCATGTATATGTATGTCTGAATGTGTATGTATGTATGTATGTATGTAAACATGCCATGGTATGTAGAGGTCAGAGGACAACTTGTGGGAGTCCGTTCTCTCCTGCTATGTGTGGGTCCTGGGAACTACACTCAAATCATCAAGCAGGCTGGGTGCCAAGTGCTTTCATTCACCAAGGCAGCACACCAGCCCAGCACAAATGTTCAGAAAGTCCTCCCTTAAGCAAGGGGCGTCACCAAGTACAGACGGGTTTCCTGTCTGAGAGTCCGATCTGCTTGTGTCTATAGCCTGCACAGCTATCAGGGGAAGTGACAGTTTCTGTGAGGCTTGTGCCATTTCTCCTTTCCAGGAACGAGCAAGCACTCAGCGATCCCTAAGACAATGTGCTTCTGGCAGAAGGAGCTTCAGGAAGTGACTGGCTGTCCAGTATCAGTGCAGGAGCTGCCAAGATGACAAGAACAGGCCTTTTAGGCTCTCAGTGGTGTAGACACAGGGCGGAATCACAAACCACCACTTTCCCCGGAGAGAGCTAGAACGGGAATGCCGCTAGGGGATCCCCTCTCCTTTCCTGTCAGAATGGGTGACACGGCTAGCTGATGGGAGACTCCTCACTTAACGTTCCTCCTGCTCAGCACTCTGGACAGGAGGACAGAATGTGGGAGAGGGGGAGAGGCCCAGGGGTTGCAGGAATAGTTTAAGAAAGGGTTTTGAATGGGGTGGAGGTTTTCTGGCTCTTGCCCTATCTGTAAGCATCATGACCAAAGCATGTTGGTCACACTAATGTTCCTTTTTAGAGACATCTACGTACTGCTAAGGCATATTCTCCACAGTCAAATGATCAATGTAACCCAAAGGCTTCAGGCCTCAAGCAGTATTTAAATGGTCCTTGAAGTCTGGAACCAAGGGCACCTACTAGTACAAAGCTTCAACACGAAGGACATGTCTTGGAGATCCACTAAAAGCATGTTGTCAGAACTGTAAGAAAGGGACAGACTTGAGATGTTCCCATCATGAAGACGGTTAAGAGGTGGGATGATGAATGCATGCTCTAGCTGGTGGTATCTAACGGGCCCACGGTGTATAATATATCAAAGCCTTGCGCTGTACACTATTAATAATACAATCTGCCACTTACAGTATGCTTCAAAACATAGAATTGATGGAAAGCAAATGCCAATAACTCAAGTAACAGAATCTGGTTTACTGTTCCGTTCTTTTATCCATTTTGTTCCTATTTTTGGACTGGATACAAACATTAACAACTATTCTTGACTCCTAAAAAAATGGATCACAGAATTCAGTGTACTTCTTTATTCAAGCATTTTTGTTTTTAACTTTGCTATGGTTCATCTCTTAGACTCCATGTTCCTGAAAATCATTCCCCCACATGTGCATGTGTGTTTGAGACAGGCCTCACTCTGTGTGTGTATGTGTCTGGCTTGGAACTTGCCATGTGAACCAAGTAGCCTGGAACTTGCAATGATTTCTCCTGACTCTGCCTCTAGGGCACTGGGATCACAGACAAGCCTACCATGCCTGGTAGGGAAAATCTCCATGCCGGATCTCAAGTCCACGATGACCAGGGGTGCTCAGCAGCAGTCAGCTAGAAAGCTGGTAGGGCACTAGACACAGCCTGGTTATCTGGCCGGTCTCTGAGGTGTGTAGGTTGGCGATAAAGGATTGAAAATGATGGCCGTGTGCTTGTGTGTAATAAAGGCGTGTTGGAGACAGTGGTGGTGTAATTTCAGACAGAGAAGAAGCCCAGGCGTTTTGAATGAATGACTGACTTCAGGATCGCTTTGCAATGCTATATTCAAAAGGTGATTTTTGTTTGTTTGTTTTGTAGTCTTCTAGTGAAAATAATTTCATCCTCTGAGATAAAAAGTTGCCATGGTTGCAATTCAATCTCTGTCATTCATTTCACATTGCTATCAAAGGTCTCTGAGCTATAACAAGCCATTTCTTATCTTTAAAAATAACATTTGCATCAAAGATTAAATCAGCTACTAGAGACTAAGGGGAGTGGGTCTCAGTAGTTACTTCCAAGAATTCTACGTAGACGTAAAGAATTATAGCTGTTCTAAGGACCAATGCCCAGGTCACTGGGGGCGAATAATTGGACACTCTCTGTTTGCAGGTTGTAAAAATAAGGACATGAAGGCAGGGGGACAAATTAGCTGGGCTCTCAAGGCCCGTTCTCTGAGCCCGACAAGCCACAGTGTGTCATAAATGGGGTGATTGTGGAGGATGGAGAGGACAGGTTTAGTCTCAACGCAGTCCTCTCACAGAGAGCTGTCAGGGAGACGGAGCGGCACAAGCAGCCACGGTGCTTATTTGCCAGACAGTACCTTGAAATAGTCGATCAGTGCTTTCGAATACTTTACAGCGTGGTCCCTTTTGAGTCGAAACATCCGCCAGTATAGGAGAGCCAGGCATCGGTAACTGCGGCAGAAGAGGGGACATGTTGTGTCCTTTGCAGGGAAGCTTCAGAACAGTATTTCCATCACACTCACACATCTAAAATGTTCCCATGTTAAGTACACGCACGAGTATTTGATGCTCCTTTCGTTAAAAAGAAGCATAATTCAAAATTTGTAGAGGCCTCTATACACATCTGGCATTTACCACCAGATGTGCAAGGACAGCTTTCACGGCTCTTTGTTGGGAACAGGGTCAGGCTGCTTTCTCCTCCTGCCACCAGAGGGCAGTCTCTCTCCACGAGCGGCTGAGGGAGCGCTAGCACAGAGCCGGCACTGCTTTATAGGGTGAGCTATTGGCTTTGCAGACAGGACAGCAATTTCACAGATTTTTATTACCTCTGCTTGTTAACGCTTTACTAGATTGTAATGAGTTCAAATAAAGCGCACTGCAAACAACAGAAGTACCAATCTCAGGCTAGTTACGCTAGCCTATCTTCTACAATGTTCTGTACAATTATTTATATCAAACTTATATTCCAACATTAATTATTAATTGCCATCAACTTATTAATCCCATCATGGTACTCCAATAAAGAAAAGGGCACATTTAGCATTTTCCCGAGACTCATTCTCTCGTCCCCCGTGCTTTTCACTCGTAATTCTTCCCTGGCTGAGATCAGGTATTGACGTGCTAGAATCTGAACATGCCCCGCACAGCCTGATCCAGCTCGCTAGCACTTCAGACTCCAGACGAAATTATGTCAAACAGCTCAAGAATCTTGTGTTGATGTGGCTGTTATGCTGTCTGAGATGCCATTTGATTTTTCTATCTCCCAGATTAGATCGTGAGCTCAGTGAACCTGCCGAGAACAAAACACTGGCTACGTGGCCAAGGCGGGAGAAACCCAGAGAGGAGGGGCCTCGCAATGTGAGGGATGGGATGGGGCCTTCAGAGCAGACCTTGCGGGGAGTTACCACTGCACAGTCCTTATTACTGCAGTCCTAAGCACAGGAAGATCGATTACCCATTAGCCAGTATGAAAGAAATGATTTTATTATCTAAGTATAGCGGGCTGCCCCTCAGTTCAGTGTATCGATAACTCTAATGGATTGTGAGTATCCGTGCATACTGATCTGGCATGCAAAGTAACTCGCCAATGATTCTGACCACATCTAAAGCGTTAAACACAGGAAAAATCACACTCAAATGAATGAGGGGGGACCTACTTGGTTTCACTTATATTTTTACATGGCTATGTGTGTGCATATGTGTATATGTGTGTGCGCGTGTCTATCCATGCACGTGTAGAGGCCAGAGGTCAACACTGGGTGTCTATTGTTCGTCACTTTATTTCTCTGGGACAGGGAGCTTGCTGTTTTCAGTTGCCCTGACTGGCAAGGGCCCCCACTCATGCCCTGATCCTCTGGTCACTGTATTCAGGGTATTGTTGAGAAAAGTGTACCTCTTGGCTGTTGGAGCAGCTTGGGACCAGTGGGCTAGAGGTGTCTGGAAACACAGAGCAGCCTGGCACCCTGCTTGCAGAGCTGGGGATATACTTACCAAAGCGCAGCTAGTTGTTTGTCCTCTGGGGTAGCGTTGGGGCCTGAGTGGGTTTTTAGTCTCATAGCATACCTTAAAAAAATATAAAATAAAAAAAGTCAAGAAATTTAGAAGTCCTTTCTGGCTATCAATGGAGCCTCTTCTATGATGGTCTCTTTCCACTCCACCCTTACATGTTCTGTGCCTTTTTAAAAAATTTATACACATGTGTGTGTCTGCATGTGGGTGTGTGTGAGTGTGGACGCCTATGGAGGGCAGAACTGGGTGTTGGATCCCCTGGAGCTCAAGTCCTAAGTGGCTTTGAGCCATTTAATGTGAGTTCTGGGCCTGGGATATGGGTCCTCTGTACAAGGGGTAGGTGTTCTTAGTCACAGAGCCGGCTCTCCGGCCCCGATACGTGGGCATTCACAGTGTGTTAAAGCTAGCTGACGGCCCTACTGTGGTGACTGGGGAGGACTTTCATGAGGCTGTGCCACTTCCCATTCGCTAATGACACAGGACAAACTCCTCTGAGTGCTACAGCTCAAGAGCCATTCATCAGCATGGTAACGCGTCCACTTTTCTTCATCTCATCTTCTGCCGAGTCACCGAGAACGCAGGTGAAGCTCACCCCGGTACTTGGATGCCTAACTTACTTATATCTGCTTACATGAAACTCTTATCTGATGACAGGGTAGCTGTCTGCAACACGTTTTCCTGTCTAGTTTTCTGTGTACTGACAAGGGTTTTGAGAAGCAAGTTTCTTTCTTGGAGTAGGAGGACTGTGGGCACTGCTTCCTCTCAATGAAATACCTGCTCACCTGCTCAGAATCCTGAGAGACGAGGCACTGTGTGCAATGGTGAGAGGGTCCCAGATTAAAGTCCCATCTCAGCTACTCACAGAGTTCAGACAGATGTACTGACATCTCGGTGTCTATTTCCTAATCTGTAAAGCGAGACTAACCCACGGGTCACAGAGCGGGCAGAGGTTAGCCCAGCTGGTTTGTGACGCTCAGCGGGCAGAGGTTAGCCCAGCTGGTTTGTGACGCTCAGCGGGCAGAGGTTAGCCCAGCTGGTTTGTGACGCTCAGCGGGCAGAGGTTAGCCCAGCTGGTTTGTGACGCTCAGCGGGCAGAGGTTAGCCCAGCTGGTTTGTGACGCTCAGCGGGCAGAGGTTAGCCCAGCTGGTTTGTGACGCTCAGCGGGCAGAGGTTAGCCCAGTTGGTTTGTGACGCTCAGCGGGCAGAGGTTAGCCCAGCTGGTTTGTGATGCTCTTGGTGGAACACGTGCTCTGCTGAAAACAGCAGAAACAGTAATGCCGTCCTCTTGCTGTGGGTCTGTAGGTCCCAAGTGCATCCCTCTGCAGCTCCCCCAGGGCTTGTCCGGGATAAAACCCTGCCTGTGTGACCTACAGTCCCGACTGAAGCATGGGAGTCTTTACCGCCCCTTCTTCTATAAAATATTATCTTGAGTAGCAGATGGTACTATAAATTTCGTTTCACAGATCAAATATGATTTACAAAACTCCCTGGAAGGAACAGTTTACTGTGTACACAGCCACGCTTCTGTGCTTTCCTCCTAGACACGCTGAGCGCTTCCTCCACTCTCTCCTTTTATTGAGAAGTTCCCTCAGTTTTTTTTTTAAATTATTTTTTAAGTTTAGTTGTTCTTTTATTAGTTTGCAAATAATTAGGTTACATTATGGTATTTTCCAAATAATTTTTTTTTTGGTGCCTCCCTTCCAACCCTCCCCTCACGCTCTGAGAATATGAGAGGGAAATCTAGGGATTCCTCCTTCCTCTTTACCCGTGTCAGCCTGACCTAATGCTGGACAGTCTCTTCTTTCTGTACTTCTATCCTCTCCCATGGTCCCCATGCTCCCAATTTACTCAGGAGATCTTGTCTTTTTCTACTTCCCATGTAGATTAGATCCATGTATGCCTCTCTTAGGGTCTTTATTGTCTAGGTTCTCTGGGATTATGAATTGCAGGATGGCTTATCTTTGCTTTATAAGTATACTACACATTTTATAATGATGTTATGATTATCTTTTTCTCACCCCTTCCGAGAGGAAGAATGAATGAACACACGTACGCATTTGAATGGTGAGGACTGAATGCAGCGGCTTGTGCGATTGGGCAACCCTTCTACCGTGGTCTTAATCTCCACTTTTAGTCCCTGTTGACCTTTAATTTCCAAGCAGCTTAGAGAGTAAATGAATTCCACACCTACCATTTCCTAGCTGAGGGGACATGGCCCAGCTTACTCTGACATTGTCCCTTCCTCGGACAGTCAAGGAGGCTTTGTGCAGGGGACGCCTGCCTCGCCTCACACAGAAAACAGGGAGGCACAGCACGTGAAATAAGTTCCTTCCCATTCTTATTTTAGGAAATGAACACTGGTCTCCAGCGGCCGATACTACAGGCTGCGGTTCTTTTCTTAGTGTTCCCCATACGTACTTCTGTATACGGCCTTCCTGCTTCCCCCTACAGCTCTGCCGGAAGCAGACCTTACCTGATGAGCTCCACCGTCTCAGAATACATGGTGTATGGAGACTTGGATTCCATTGGGCCTTGTTCCATTGCATTTCCACACTCGATGAAGGACAAGGCTGCTTCGGCATAGTTCAAGGCCTTCCCAAACTTCTCCACCTGACCAACACAATCAGAAGTGTCTTCCTTACTAAGACGTTTTTAAATTTGTTTGTTTTTTTTTAAACAAGGGACATGTCATATAGTTTATATGCTTTAAGAGACCCAACTTTTGAGCTCCAAAACCCCGTGAAACGGAGCTGAGAGGAAAAATAAAAGAAAAAAGAAATAGCTATGTAGCCCTCGTTGCTATCCATAGCTCATTTCCCATGGTTTCAGGTTCCTGTGGTCAGCAAGGTCTGAAAATGTTATGAGAAAAATTCCAGAAATAAATAATTCATGAGCTTATACATTTTATTATCACAGCTCCCTATTATTGCCCTACATTGTTATTAGTTACTAGTTACTGCTAGTGTCTTCCTGTGCTTAGCTGTATATCACAGACACGCATGTATATGAAACACAGTGCGTACATCTTTGAGCCATCTGCAGCCTCAGGCCGTGCTATGGGAGCTTGCAGCCCACCTCCCTTGAATGAAAGGACCTAGAAAATCCTCGCTAGTTATTTGCTCCAGTGAGGCAAGCCAGTGCAGAAGTTACAGGACACCTTCCTTCCACTTTGCCAAGCTCCCTTTCCTTCTCCCCAGTGGCTTGGCAAATTTACTCCCTGTCCTCTCCCATGGCGCTAAACGTGTGTCCAAGTTCACAGGTCTGGATCCATTCTTGGGCTTCCATGCCTACTTTTTCCAGCCTCACCAATGATGGTGCAGGGCCTTGATCACTGTCTCATATTATCTGGGACTCTGCGCCCCCACGTGCATCACTATTCACAGGGCCCCACGAAAGGGAAGACTGAGAAGGGATGAACGGAGATTTACCTAAGCTTTCACTTTCACAAAACACGACCCAGAGCTAAAACTCAACCACAAGAACGACTCCTGGGGCTCCCCACACCGTTTATATTTATGCTACTCAGAGGCTGCAGCACAGTCAGCTCAGCTGGACACACCTGGAAAGACCGGGTGTCGCTGTTGCTGCTGTCTCTGCAGCAGCCATGAGTTGAATGTGAAGCCCTGAGTTCTCCCAAGTCTCGAGCTACATACAGAGGCTCTGGCCCTAGACACCGCTGCTCTAGGAAAGTCACATATTCTCACCTTGCGGAATCACCTCTGTTTCCCCATGATTTGTTCATCAAAGAAACAAATCACATCCCTACTCTTAACTACTCTCAGTCCTACTACAAACACAAATAAATATAAAAATAAATCACCAGGCTGGGCAGTGGGGGTGCACGCCTTTAATCCCAGCACTCAGGAGGCAGAAGCAGGTAGATCTCTGTGAGTTCGAGGCCAGCCTGGTCTAGAAGAGCTAGTTCCAGGACAGGAACCAAAAAGCTACAGAGAAACCCTGTCTCGAAAAATCAAAAAAAAAAAAAAAATCGCCAATTTTCATTAACGAAGATACCTCTTTGAAAATGAATATAAATTAAATAGCCAAGGCGGTGGTGGCGCACATCTTTAATCCCAGCACTCGGGAGGCAGAGGCAGGAGAATCTCTATGAGTTCGAGGCCAGCCTGGTCTACAAGAGCTAGTTCTTGGACAGGCCCCAAAGCTACAGAGAAACCCTGTCTTGAAAGAAAATTAATAAATAAATAAATTTTTACTCATTAAAGTTTTAACACTTGTAGTCATACCATATTTTGTGGCAACGCTGTTAAGGAACTAATTTCATTCTAAAGCACTTAATTTTGGGGTGCATGTACTTGATTCACAAAAGCTCCTTCCAGAGACACATTAAGAAATTTAGAAAGTGAAAACTGTAGACCACAGAATAGTTCAATATGCAAGGCAGTCTGTGAGGGACAGAATACAAACAAACAGAGGAGTCTAATGCAAGAAGGTGGGAGGGAGGGAGTGGGGGAGAGGGCTGCAGAGCACTAGGGGGGGCTTGGGAGAGCCTCCATTTGGGGGAGCCCTGGTGAAACTACCATGTATGTGACCTAAGAAAACAAACAAACCCAAACCAAACAAACTAAAAGTCCATTTCTTGCCCGAAATCCTTAAGGTCTCCAAAATAGATCCCCCAAGTCAGAAAAGCTATCCTTCGCAAAGATCAAGTCATGTCGACTTTAAGGTTTAAGTGTGGGTGACGGTGTCTATGCTGTGCACATCAGGGCATGCGCTCCTTTTGGGCAGATGTACACAGGGAACACTAGTCATCCTGAAAAGAGATTTGTGGGAATGAGCCAAGGAAGAGCCAGCGAGGCTAGGTAGAGAGGAAAATGCAAATTCAATTTATTTCTAATAGCTCCGCCCACTGACTCCACTGGTTCTGGTTACTATTCAAACCTTGCGACTAAATTGAAATATTCATTTATCCAGGGCTTTCTTCCAGTTCGACATTACCGAGTGAAGTCATAATTTATTGGGCTATGAGCCTTTGATTATATAAACATCTTCCCATTTAGCAGGCCCAGCCATCCTTGTAATAGATTTTATAATTGCCCCGGCTATATTGCCCCAGTGATGAAGCTGCCGCACAAACACAATTTAGACGAACAAATTTGGAAAGAAAAGGGTCTCACCATCGCATCTGCTTTATGCTTCATCCGTTTAGCTTCTTGCATAAAATAATCTGCACTACGAGGCCTACAAGGAGAGAATATTAGATGCCATTATTGCTTAAGTGCAAGGTCTGTTGAAAATATGCTTCTCTTTCATTCAAACAGAAGGCACAATTTAAAAACTCTGTTTAATATGGAGTCATGTATACTCTTTGCACTTTCAAATTACAGCCTGTATATAAAGTACATTATTTTTCTCCTAAGTTAGCAATTCAAAACCCACTCAATACATGTAGATAGTCTATATTTATAGTTGCTTTAACGCGGTCCCTTAGTGCCTAATTTGTGAATAAGATTTTTTTTTTTTTTACTGTATGGATAAGAAAAAAGTGAAAAACTCTTATTTTGCATAGTCTCTACAGAAAACCTTTCCCCTTCAACTTAAGAACTGCAACTATATCTGGTAATCATCTCACGGAAATGTATGAGTGACAGTATTTATCTGTTCTTATGTGTGTGTCGTTTATACGCGTAAATAGTTCCTGGAGTTGTGTGCACATACAGTTAATTGTCTTAAAGCCTCACAGTGAAAACCCAAGAACTGTGATGGAGTATGATTATGTTTCAGTTGTAATGAAGTTAATTGTAAAATGATGTCTACCTTGTAACAATGCAAACATGGCATGTATCCTCTAGGGTGCTGATTAGCTAGCTGGTAAACAGGAGCATTAGACGTGTGTATTATTAAAGCAATAACCCTGGCCAGTGCCGATCCTTCTGGGAGATGAGGGTAATTTGTCCTGAGACTGATCCGAATGTGCACAACAACCCTAAGTCACACTAAGCCACCCATCATCGGTCGGTGCCTTTAAAATGTTTAGTCTAATAGATTAATTAAAAAAAAAAAAAAACCTTTTACATCCTTTAGATGCCATCAGCATAAACTTCTTTGTATTCCGTGTGTTAGGTGATCAATAAACTTGACCTACTCATAAACAGTACATAGCAGCCAGGGGATAGGATGTCACCAGAGAGATTAGTCATGGACTGTTTAACCTATTACGATATGCTTATTTTAAACTGTCTTGTTTTAGATTCTAATGGGTCATTTACCTCACTGGAATACCAGGTAATCAGAACATTCCTTTATTCAAAGAGATCAGAATACCTAGAGAAACAGTAATGTGCTATGACAAGAAACATGGGTTGACCAAAACATGACATTTTATTCGTCAAAGTGAGAAACAAAATCAGGACCAAAGCTAATAATTAGTTTTGGGTCAAAAACCATGGGAACAACAACAACAACAACAACAAAACAACAACAAAAGGACCTCATGTCCAGCCTCTTTTTCTCTACAAATACTGACAGAGCTGTGGCAGTCTATTGGGACTGACGTGTGGGTTTGTTACCACAGAGAAACGACAACACCACCGCATGGTCTCCCGAACGTGACTGTCTGTCTGTGGGCAATTGCTCCCTCACCATTCTCGTTCCCATGCAGGTCCAAAGCTTTCCATTCCCCTTGATGGGTCTCTGGTGTGGCTGGAGGCTTCCTCAGTAAAACGGGCTTGCTGCCTCCACCTTTGCTTTTCTAGCGCATCGCTGAGGGACCCACAACTCCACTTGAATGGCGTTTCAAATGCCATTCTTTGGATTTGACAGTCTTTGGATACATACCGACTGATGCAAATTTTTGGCAATTTTCACCGTTACTACTTGCTTGCTTTCGCTTTCAAACAGACTTCCTAGAGCATTTTTAGATTCACAGAAAGACTGAGCAGAAAGTATGCCGTTTCCATGTATACTCTGCCCCACGTAAGTACAACCTCCTTCATTACCAACATCCTGAAGTGACGTGAGTGTAATGGTTCAAAGTGACAAGCCAGTGGTGACAATCAGAAGTCCATGGGTTAGGGATCAATTCTAGACGTGTTGTGATCCTGCAGGTTTGGACTCATGACATCCAAAAAGCCACGATCTCCTGTTGAGTCATGACATGCATCTGCTGTCACAGCTTCAGCAGGAACAGGCGTGCTGCTGTGTTTGCTCTTTGGCTTCCCATCCCAGCACAGACGATCAGAGCTCACCTCTAGTCCAAGCCTAGACTGACTGCTGAGCCTTAGATCCCAGGGCCTACAGCTGGGGAGAGATTAGTTTTTACCGTCTCTCTCTTCCAGATGTGTTCGGGCTTCCTGTTAAGCGTTCTTCTTCTCTTAAAGACATACCTCCCAAGTTGGCTTTTATCGACTCTGGTTCTGGGGTCTAGGGTTCAACTCCTCGGCCAGCGTTTCTCAAACACTGTTTCTGCTGTGTCTCCAGTTCCCAAATCAATCTTCGGGCTTCAGAGGTCAAATCTTAGCTCAGGTTAGGTATTCACTAGGGACGCTGGGTAAAATCTGGGACGGTTCCATCAATTTTGATGGCATGCCACTCCTGTTTGGAAGCTCTGCTCTTCCTTTCTCCTGCCTGGAATATTCTGCTCTCTGCTCGATCACTGAGTGTTCACCAAATCTTACCAGGAACTAAGTCTGACCATTGCCATGAACAATTCCTAGGAGCGTCACCCATGCTTCTCACGGTCTTTCCCACATCACAGAGAACTTGGCTATACTATACGTCGTGGGTAATTAATTACCTTCCATGTTCACAGGGCTACAGTTATGGCATGCGGGCAGCTCAGTCCCTGGTGCATTTCAGCAGGAATCATGCTGGTGACCTTTGCGTTCTTCCCCAGCCTACAGTAATCCTTGAATCGTACTGGATTTCTCCCGAGCCTAGGGGAGAGTAGTGCCTTCTGAGAGGGTGCAGCATCATGGCCAATGAGCCGAAGAGTGTCTCCATGGCAACTTGAAATTCTTCCCATCATTATCTGCTCTACACTCTAGTATCCAGGTTTGGTCATTTTCTGTGTGTCCTGTTTTGTAGACCTCACCACTAAAATCATATTACATGCATATTATTCTCATGGGGAAAGAACCTCTTTTGGTCATAAGCTACGGCATCTTAGACTTCACAGGCTTTCTAATTTACTCTTCGAGATGGCAGTAGCTGATAGCCATTAA
Organism: Chionomys nivalis; assembly: GCF_950005125.1. NCBI lineage: Eukaryota > Metazoa > Chordata > Mammalia > Rodentia > Cricetidae > Chionomys > Chionomys nivalis. The sequence goes on from NC_080104.1 coordinate 32,900,205, forward strand.
TGTGGGTTCTTCAATCAATGTTTTTACCTGCAGCACAGGAATGCGCTTTTCAAGCCTGAGACGGAGGCTGAGTCACAGACACACAGTGGTGCCTGGAGGGAAGTAACTCATCCCATTTGCTGACCGGATCCTGGCAGCTACAACTGTAACCTGCCACGCTAAAAGACAACCCAGTGCCATCTATGGACCATTTACAAACACGCTCGTTAGAACCCCGTTTGCATATAATGGAAGGCTCACTGTACTAAGTACTGAAAATTGCCTGAAGATTGGCCCATTTTCTCCTCTCAGGTGATTTCTACTGCTAGGCTCTTAAATCAGGCCATTATAAAGTCATCGGGACCACTGGGATGTCACTCACTCAGACTGTCCAGGGTGGCTGTGGATGCACACTAACCTGAAGGCATTGCTTTCTACAGCCATATACAAGTCAGAAGGAAAAATGAAATTGCCCTCACTGCTGTCACAGGTACAGAATCTAATATATCAAAGGTTCTGAAATAAAACCTAATCATCTCGGTATAAAATAGATTTTTCCATTGAATCTGCCTTTACGTGGGAAATGTAGAGTTTTTAAAGTTCTGTAATATTATCACTCACATTATTCTTCATAGTACTTCATGATGGCCATGAACACGCGAATAAAAGTGCAATTAAACGTTGCAAACGGAAGTGCATCCAGTGGCCCACAGAAACCAGAACTGGCTGACAGCCATGTGCATCTTTGTTCTGAGAGGTCTCTGTAACGAAAGCCATCGGTGTACTTGATCCGAACGGTACGTTTTCTTTCCTCCTTTTCTTCCCCCGTCGCCACCTACAAACACGGCCTTGGCTCTGAGCCGCTGCAGGGTGCGAGGGACCTGACATATCTCCTAGTACAGGAGCTTTAGAGGCAGCCTTTGCTTTTTGTTCTCCTTCGTGGCTGAGGGGGAGAGAAAGATGAATGGTCTCCCACGGAGAGGCTGGCACACTGCTTTCTGTAATTCCTACCTCTTTCAAAGGCCGTCCTTCCACAGAGCAAGTCTGTTTTGTGCAAACTGGCAGGGATGAGAGCTCACTGTGTTTGAACAAACAGGTTCCTGGGTGTGGAGCGATCGGGACAAGGTTTGCTTGGAGAAACTGAAATCCACATCAGACAGAGGAGCGGCAACAATGACAGCCAATGCATTTTCATCTGATACCCCCAAAGCCAGCTGCTGTGCCCTCAGGGTGTTATGGTGCCCTCAGCCCTGAAGTGCTTGTTCCAGAAGGAGACTGGCCATGGAAGGGGTTAAATAGTTCTTTTTCCCACACAGCTGCTTGGTAGTGCTAGCTTGCAGAACTGGGGGGCACACCCAGGGCTTCATGCACGCTGGGCAAGTGTTCTGCCACCTGTTCCCCTCCAGCAGTCACTGTTGGCGGCAGTGTTTGAGGCCGGGGGACTCCCAGGGGCTAATGTTGGCTGTCTGCACACACCCCTGCGGATGCAGGTAGACGGTGTGTAAGCAACAAGGATTCGGACGCAGCTTTCATCCCTACAACCCTGACATGGACTGGAACTCTGAGTGCCTGGAACCTGGCTTCTCAGGAGGGGAGTGCCTTCCTCATGCTCCCCACAGGACTTACAGTACCCTTTTCAAGTTGTGATGGCTAAGGGAGGCAAGCTTTTAATCACTTAAGAAACTTTTATTGACATGGAGAATCATCAGCCTCAGTGTTCTTCCTCTCTGGGTTGGACATTTAAAACGATCGATTATAGCAAAGCCTGCAGATTTCAACAAGAGAGAGATGTCCCTTTCCTCCCACCCAGAGTTTCTCTTTTTGTTTTCCCATTGGTCAAAATTTAAGGGCCCAGCCCGAGACATGGAATTCACAATGGAAACAATTCCTTTGCAGCAATGAGGAAAGGGTCTCCCCTAGGACAGCAGTGCCATGGAAAGGTCCCCAGAGTGCCCTGCCTGGCTCTCACACGGCCTATGCAAAAATTCTGGTTGGCTTCCTTTGATTAAATCATAATGCCGGAGATTCAACCTCTCATATACGGGAATCTTCCCGTCCTCTATAAAATTAAAATCCTTTTAGCAAGGAGACTGCTGCACATAATTGCATTACAAATGTCAAGTGCCCACCCCTCCTCCCACTCACATTTTACAAGCTCTCTGTCTTCAGCACTGTGTGTCCCAGGGAGTCTTCACTCAGTGTCCGGAGGGTTAGTTAGGTAGCTCTGCTCCTATTATTGGTGTCGTGGGGACAGATGGGACATTTGGTGGATTGGCTGAGCGCTCTGGTCGTGACTGCCTCTTGTATGTGAAATATGGGCAGGGGACAGCACATCCTTCAGCAAGCAGCAGGAAGTGCTGGACTCCAGCCCCGCTGGCTTCCAACGCAGCAATATGGCTGGCGGGAGCCGGGCTTTATTTCACGCCGCCAAGTCTTTCACCACTTAGCTCCGTGAATTTGGGACTCCTGGACGGAGGCTTCCCATCCCAGATCCCTCTCAATTTTCCTTGGCCAAAGCTCCCTCGCCACTAATTATGACACCAGATAATATATAGCTCAGAGCTCGGCACTAATAAGACCCGTATCTGAGCTGCGAGGTGAGGCCAGTGTCGTCACTCCTTGACATAAATTCTCACAGATTTTGTCTTTTAAAGGAAGAGTCTGTCAATCACGCCTGTGCCACCTTCCCAGGGAGGCTGTGGAGTAGTAGCTGTCACGCTTTTCCTGCTTCTGCTGAATGCCAGGGGAGGAGGATCGGCACAGCCGCTGGTCTGCACTCGTCCTTACCAAGAACAAGCCGGCCTTGATTCCAGTTCTGAAGTGAGGGCTAGCCCCTTCGGTTCATTTGCATCCCCAAAGCACTAACTGGGGCTTAATTGGTAAGAAACACAGGAAAGAGATGTGTAAGAACAGGGATTTAAATGGACTTTCATGCAGGTTCATGGAAAAAGAGAAAAGATAGAAAAAATTCTAGGGCTTCCCTCTGGGAAGGGTATTTATAATTCAGCCGTGTTTATTCAGTGCTCATTCTCGACAGCCTGGCGTATTCAGTTGTTGTCGGAATTGCATGTTTATTTAACCATTAACAAGTATTTATAATACAAAAGGATGAGCTTCTTTCTTTCATTCTTTTTCTCTTTCCTTTCTTCTTCCTTCCTTCCTTCCTTCCTTCCTTCCTTCCTTCCTTCCTTCCTTCCTTCCTTCCTTCCTTCCTTCCTTCCTTCCTTCTTTCTTTCAAGCTACATGACGCAGCTTTAAGAACTAAATGACAGCCTGGCATCTGGTCCTCTCTGGATGACTCTAACTGGCTCTCCACCAGCTTCTCAGTTGCTCTGGTCCTAATGATCTGGCCCTTTCCCTTGTTCTCCTGGCAGCTTCCTTGTTCGTCTCTGTGCTTGTTGACACCCTCAGTGAATATAAGCCAAGGAAAGTGACAGGAGCTGAGGACTTTCTTGATCAAGGAGGCTGTCAGGGCAGACGTTGTCAGGGTGAAAGCAGAGTGAAAGAAAGTGAGGAGGGAAGGAAGAGACAGAAAGAACCACGTGGGGAAGAGGCTCATTGTTGTTGTCTGCCTAGGGATGGTACCGCCCACAGTGGGCTGGGCTTCTACATCAATTGGCATTCAAGACACACCCACAGAGACCACCATTCTCTTGGAGACAATTGCTTAACTGAGGTTTCCTCTCCCAGGTGTGTCAAGTTGGAGCAAACTATGACAGAAGGGAAGGGAGAAAAGTAGGGTAGGAGAAAGAGGACAGGAAGGAGGAAGAGGAATAGAAGGGTGATGAGAAAAAGTGGGGAAAGGAGGAGATGTGGCGCTAGTGGTCACAGGAGTGGTCCCATCCATGTGCTTTTATCTCCTGACTGTAGGATTATGGTGAATGAATCCATCATATCCTAGCTGTTGCTTGTACCTGATACTCAGTAGGCACTTAATACAGCAGCTAGACATGCATGACATTTTGTGTATGTCAGTGACTCTGATCTCTTGAAGGATAGCTATTTTCACAGTTTAAAGGGAGAGACAATGTTGGTTCTTTGCCTTTTGGGTTTTAAGGATTGTCCCAAGCTGGGTGCATGCCTTTAAACCCAGCACTGAGGAGGCAGAGGCAGGAGGATCTCTGTGAGTTCGAGATCAGTCTGGTCTACGAAGTGAGTTCCAGGACAGCCAGGACAGTTACACAGAAAGACCCTGTCTTAAAACAACAACAACAACAACAACAACAACAACAACAAAAAACCCAAAAAACTAAACAAACCAACCAAACAAAAATCTTCACATAGCTTTTTCTAGACTAGTGGCTGTTTAAATTGCATGTTTATTTTACTACTAGAGATTTCAAATCATTTGGGGCAAGTGGCCACAGCTCTCCATGTAATGGGTATTTAAGAGTGTTTTTCTATTTCATTGTACCATATCCCTAATAGAAGGCAGTGCTAGCAGAGTCAGCAACCAGAATTACACATCTTGCCTACAGGCAGAGCCTCTCCATCGGTATAGGCAGGGAACATATTGAGAAACATTTCCCCCTAATAAAAAAAATTCAAGAAACTTCAGATTGGCTATAAGAATTGGGTTGCTGCTCTTTCTGACTTAGTCTTCAGTTTTGAACATTGAAGAAGTCACTGAATTAATTCTCTCATAAATTCTTCTTTCTTTCTTATCATTATCACTCTCCCTAAACCATAGCCTAGAGATGTTTGGTGCTTTGAGTATCCCTTTGTCTAATTCGTCTATTATCAGCGATGACAACCAAACACAAGTTCCACAGTGACCTTAAATATCACTTTAACTGCCTCTGTTTTCAAAAATGGCTAACTTTCACGGGGCCAATCACCAGCACAAAATCCTAACCTGACCCGAGGGAAAACGAGCACCCGCCATTCTGCTCAGCAAAAAGGAAGTGAAGGGAGGTATGTGGAGGAGCTGTTAAGGGAGGGGAGGATTGTATGCACAGAGTTGGCACGTAGCTGCAGGAACCGCAGGAAGAGACCTGGGCCTTGTGGATGTCCATGTAATTCCCCAAATTCAGATAACTTGGCATGTGCTTCTTAAATGAAACAAAGATGTGCATCTGACTTTCAGCCTCCAAACCTTGTGCCCTGGTTGATGTATAAAGTAATATTAATATTTAAAAGACTCAATATGGGAAGCTGACAGAGAAGAAAATACCCCATATTTATATTAGGGCTGTCAAAGAGTGGGCAGGGGAGCCTGATGGCGTCTTATGTGATACCCCCAAGGAGGGAAGCACAATAGTAGTCACTGATACTATTTTTTTCTTCTTAGGAGGGCTGAGAGCTGTTGAGATCAGTTTGTATTTTGACTTCCAGGGGGCTTAGGGCTTGTAGTCTGTCTCTGCAGTTGGAATGGAAGTCAACGGCAGGGCAGGAATCTCCTGCACGAGGTTCCCGGAAGACTTCAGTTATCCTGCCTCACATAGACATGCAACATGCTTGTGGGTCAGCTAATAACTGAACGCAGGATTCAGGCTGAGCTCGTGAAACTCTATCTCCTCCTTCTAGGTGTTCCTTGACCTGTTCTCTCCTTGGGGGCCAAACGATCGTCAGCATCATCTCAGCCTTTCTGACTGGGATTTTTCAGCCTCCTAAGAGCATGGCTGGACATTCTTAGCCACCATCCCCTCCTTTATCCCTTTAAAATGACGGCGGGTACGGAAGATGCATTCAGTTGTTAGCAGGAGAAGTGGACAAGGCTGCTTTTCCCACATAAGGTCTGTTTACACTCTTAACAAAGAGCCTACATCCTGGGAGAAAACAGCCTTCAGGAGTAAACCACTATTATTCTTTTGCTATTACAGTTTATAAAACCAAAAGGACTTTTTTTTTTCCTGATCGTACAAAGTCACCAACATCCTATAATATATACCCTTAGAAATAAGACTCGCTGGAGGGGCTGGAGAGACAACTTAGCAGCTCTGCTCTTGCAGAGAACTGGAGTTTGGGTATCCACACTGGGCAGCTAATTGCCTGTGGCTCTAGGGGATCCATGAGCGCCCATGCTCATGTAACACATACCCAGACAAATATACACATAAATTAAAAAAAAAAAAAGACCCGTTAGGGCAGTTTGCCTCAGTTTTTTTTTTTTTTTTTTTTTTTTTTGAGGTTTTGGGTATCAATTCCATAAGCCCTGGGGAACCTGCTTATTCAGGGGTGCGTATTAAGTTAGCGCTTTGTTTGAGAGGGACATTTAAATTACCATATCACACAAGGGCAAACAGCCACATCGTAAATAAGAGGTAATGACCTTTCTTTCTACTTTCTTTCCTCGCCGTACTAAGAAGGTCCAAACTTACATGTCATCGAAGATCAGCTTCTGCCTCTTGCAGTCCCTGTGGCCATTGGAACCTGGAGACCATGGCTCAGTCTGCGGCCGTGACTTGGTATGGAGGATGCCATTTTCGGAACTGTTGTGAGCTGCTTTCTAAACAACAAATAACAGAGAAGTCACTGAGACACTGGCCACCTGGCTGAAAGAGCCATCAGACAGCACATCTTTTCACCTACAGAATACTGCTTGTTGACTATTAGAAATGATGGTGATTTTGTTTCAATCAAGAAAAGGTAATACAGGCTGTGTATTCTTTAATCAAAATACTGGGAACCACAAGTGGTTGAATATTTAGGGGATGGAACCCAGGTCTAAGTATGAAACTCATCTGTGTTTCCCCTTATACGGACAGCAGTTATATATACGTTAAAGCAATTATCTGAAGTATGCTTTAAACCAGTTTTGTGATTCTTTTTGACTCTGACCTACCATAGAGATCAGGTGTAGAATTTGTGGAATTATGTTGGTGTTCAACAAGTTTCAGATTTTGGAGCCCTTTGGATTAGGGGTGTCCAGCCTGTACGTGTCTTAAACCGAGGACTTCTGCACCTGTTGTCAAATGCTGTTCTCACAGCAGCACCAAAAGGGGGGTCGCATGCTTCTTTTACGGATGGGGAAATCAATACTGGGCAGGTTAGGCAACTTTCTCGGGTGCTAATAGCAACGGTGTGTGGAGTGAGGGCTTGGGTTCACGGCTTCATGGTGATGCAGAGGTGAATCTGCTTAGTGATCACCATAGCAGCATAGCAAGGCGCCTGGCCCAGGACAAGGACCTGCTCAGAAAGCACCACTTGGTGGATGAGTAACTGAAATAAGCCAATGGCTAAACCTCTCAGCATACCCCAGATGACCACGATACATGGATATGAACGTGAAGGAAACCTCTGCTTTGTTTTAAAACCTGAACAGATAGCTTTTCATCCCGTGTTTCTCTAGGAGAGTCTCTCTGAATTCTTCCTGCCTAAGATTAAAGATAATTGCTTCTAAATGTGGGTGCACAGAAAGGCACCGTTTGAAGATATGCTAAGACTCAGGCTCCCATAGAACCTTCTGCCAACTCTTTTGCATCTTAAATCCATGGGGAAAATGTTAAATTAAGTACTGGTCCCTGCCTAAGATCTTTCTTTGCATAGACCATTTATTTTTTCCAGGATAGAGTTTCTCTCTGTAGCTTTGGCTGTCCTGGAATTAGCTCTATAGACCAGGCTGGCCTCAAACTCAGAACTCAGAGATCTGCCTGCTTCTGCCTTAACTGCTGGGATAAAAGGTGTGCGCCACCACAGCCTGAAGCATAGCCCTATTCTTAAGCTTTCTCTCTCTAGCTTCACAGAGCCCTGCTGGCTTTGACAGGCACAGGGTGAACTCAGACAGAACATCTGGACTTACAGATTAACCTGGGCAGACGCTGCTCTTAGAGGCCACGTGGAGGAACTAAATGGACTGTCAGTGATATCTAGAGGGCCCTGGGTAAAGAAACAGCTCAGAGAGATTAAGCAACTGGCCCAAGATCACACTGAAGCTAAAATACCTCTACTCTCTCACCCAGGGGAAGGTTAGACCATCCTAGAATGGATGGTGAAGGGCGGTGTTAGAAACCTCCTGCTTTGGCCATCTCACTGATAGACAAGAGCAGGCTGAGAGCCCTGTAATGTTGGTACGGGTTCAGCCCCAAATATACGTGTGTCATGTGTGGGTAGGACATTTTCCCAGCACAGAAACTGGCTGGTTTAAAACTCCCAATTTTTGAGTGGCTAGGGGATGGGATGGGGGGAAGGTGGAGGGAATGGGAAGAGAGGAGTGGGAACTGAGATTGGTATGTAAAATGAAAAAAGATAGTTTGTTTTCTTTTTATAAAAAATAAAATGAAGCAAAAGTTAAAGGAAAAAAACCTCCCAATTTTCTTTGTCTGGGGACGGTGTTATTCTGGAGTCTGAAATAGTTTCTAGAGGTTTTATAAACAGAAGGGGCTTTGAGTTTCCACTGGGCAGGCTTCTTCCTTCGTATTCTGTGGGGAGAGAGGAGGAGTACTTCTCCTCTGCCAGATCTCCCTGAAAGTCGCCTTCATGGGGCCTCCAGCATGAGTGTAGGACAGCTGTGGGCTGACTCAGAATTTCACTCGAGTTTACTTAGAAAAGAAGGGCATCAACAAACCGTGAGGTCTCCGGCGTGTGACTGCAGCTGGCTGTCAGCCTTAGGCTTTTTGTTGGAAGAGGCAGAAGTCAACACCCCATTGCCGTGAGGGCGGCTGGAAGAAGTCAGGTCCTCACTGGAGTATTTGTGTTTACAGGCGTCAGAGAGTGGCGAAGTGGGTGACCGGAGCATTTTTTCATTTTTGTTTATTGGTATTGCCAAGCTGAAAAGAGAAACAGCAACAGAGTCTCGCAGTCTGCACAGGAAAAAGGGCCCATGCTTCTTGTGGAACCCAACCCCCATTTAAAATATGGTGGCAGTAAGAAGCTTTTTGGGAATTATTATGGTAGAAGTCACTTTATGGCAGGAGGACCACAGAACACAATAAACAAATCTCATGCACGGTTTCTTTCCTCTATTAGGACACACAGCAATCTTGAGTTCCTGCCAGTGTAAGACTAAGAAGAATAACACGTCCACACTTTTGAGTTCTTCATCCAGGTACCTACAAACACTGAACAAACAAGCTTTTCCTCACAATGGTGAGCAGCTTGGGAAAGTCAATCAGCAGTCAACAACAATAACTAAACCCTTAGTTTCTTAGAGGGCACTGGCCAGCATCTGAGCTTGTAGGATATAATCACAGAATGGCGGAGTTTTCCAAGACCTGAAGCTACCTTTCTAACAGCTGAGTTTCTGAATTCACCAGAGACTGATCAAAATAAACACAGAACAAAGCAACTGGTACCTGAAACCACAGTTTTTGACCCTTAGCTCTTACATTTACCTTAAAGACTACTGTCTATTCTAAAACAGAATTTCTCCAACATCAACCATTAGAGAAGGCAGATTCACTTATATTAAAGTCTTAACAGTGATGATGATGCTTATTGCTAGGGATCTATATGTTCTGCATTAGGAAAAAGGATCGTTTGTGAAGGAGATGTTATCCTGAAATAGAGTCAGTCACTGCTAATTAAAGAAACACGTAGAATCAAATAATACAGTTTACAAACAACAACAACTACTACAACAAAAAGGTACAACCAACGAAAATTTAGTTGTGACTCTTGGGGTTATGACAGGTTAACTGTATGTGTTGGTTATCAGAGCAAACAAGCCATTAAAGTCACTTCAAAAAGCAATTTCCTTAGTTGGTAGTCACAGTGGGAACCTCAAGTACTAGCCTCTAAAACAAACAGCTAAGTTTTTTTTTTTTTAAACATCACGCAATTAGATACACGTGGAGACAATTTCTAGTTCCAAAAGTACTGAGTAACATGTTATAGGCAGCTGTCAATTTCTAGTTCCAAAAGTACTGAGTAACATGTTATAGGCAGCTGTTCTGGATGAACCCAAAGTCGTGTCTACTGAAGGGAAGGATGGATGTGAAAAGCCTAGAAGCCATCATTTCTTGACATCTGAGTGAAAAAAGACCTGCTTCTAAGTATCTATTATTTTACATTCTTTACGTGTAATGAAAAACAAACTGTGACATTAAATATAATCATGGGTATATATGACTGGTCCCTCTTCATTGTTGCAAGTTTACATATTCAAGTGGGCCAAAGAAGCATCCTATGGAGAGCCTCCATCTGGGCGATTGGCTCTGTGTTCTTCTGCGGTGGTCAAACAGGCAGTAGAATCACAACTGCAGAGGTTCACAGACCACCCTTTCCAGAAAGAACTCTGTACATTTTCATTCATGCTGTGTCACTACTTAGTGTCAAAAAAAAAAAAAAATCAGATCTCGGAGGCTCTGCTAGACAGTCATGAGAGCAAGATTTTTGAGGTCCATGAATCTGGACGGCAAACGTTCCATCCTCCTCTCTCACTAGAACATTTCCTCTAGTTAGACGCAAGGTTAAGCTGGATCATCTTTAGCAATAGCCACGCTCGTGTCTCAGCAGAGACCATGGGTCTTTTCTTGCTATACTCCAGTTGTTTCCGACACCTTGCAGTATCATTTGTGTTCATTGCTGTGCAGCAGTTATGGCTCTTACTAGATAGGAAGGTCATTTAATGCTCTGACGAATGCACAAAAAATATTTTGGGGCAGGGTCCCTTCATGCCTGTTTCCCTAGTCTGTGGGAATGCACAGAAGACCGTGGAAGCCCTGAGTCTGCTCCCTCCTGTGCAGGGTTTCGGGAGCGTCCTCAAGGTGATCCCCACTGCGCATGGGCCTGTGTGCCTCTGGTCTCCAGCCGCCTCTTTGCCTTTCAGCACTGCTCTACATCTTCCCCCAACCTTTCAGTTTACATTTTTATGTGCTGTGCAGAACCATTAATCTCCCCTTAAAAACCCTCTGTGTATAGTCAGGGAGAGTGAGAAGTGTCTCAGCAGAGGAAAAGCAGGGTCTGTGCTGAGGTGCTTCTAAATGGAAAAGCCTCTAGGACTGATGCTAAGCGACTTGCTTTAATGAATGCCCGGGACCTTGCCTGGCTGGAGGACCATTTATCATAGAGGGAGGTGGTGTGTGGTGGCCTGCTCTGCTCCTTTAGAGGAGTCACTGGGTAGCAGTTTGACCTTGGAGGCACAGATCCTTTTTAAGCCTACAACCTGTCTACACCCAAAAGCTTAAGCGTAATTTTAGGTTCTTATGGTCTTATATCCTTGGCAGTTACTATTAAAATAGTAGCTTGTAAGGTTTGGTTATCAAGTTTTGGGTCGAGAGATCATTGGGGAACACAGAGCTCAGAGCTGTGTATAACTGGTCATTGGTCTCTGGTTATACAGGTTGACTTTGGTTGACTTGAGGGAAGCAAGCCGGCAGACTCAGGTTAGAATAACCAAAAGGATCTTCTATTTCCTCAACACAGTGGCTTTCAGATCTGGTGTCCCCTGTCCAGCTCATCTCTACCTTGGGGGGGCAGGCTGCCCCCTCCAGCTCACTGCTACCTTCAGAGGGTGGCGGGGGGGGGTGGGGGGCAAGGCTTACCTGTTGATGTTCAGGTTGCAGTGGCTCCCAGACAAGGCATTATTAGCAGAGGCAGCCAGGCGTGAAGCACTCTCTTTCTCTCCTGGGGCCTTCTTTATCTCCCTGTAGTCATCTTCGTTGTCACACTGGGCGGTAAGAAGCAGAAGCCAATCAACTTGAGACTCTGAGGGCCACCAGTGAGCTGTGGGGCACTGTCTGTCACACAGCAAGGCCTCTTGGGAGGTGTCCCCACCCACCTTCTCTAGAGAATGAGGCAAGAGCAAAGGCCCTGGCATAGGTTTCATGGCACTCACATGTGCTGGGCTTAGTATGGGTGGCTTGGTAAAGGGAACGACATCATGTCGTGACCAGAACTTGGATGACGAAAGCCACTAAGAGTGTAGGTCTGCAAAGCAGCTCTGGTCTGGATTACACCGTGGCATCTCTATCACTCATTCCTGCATTCTTGGTAGCATAATAAAGCATACAAAATGTGTTTCGTCTAAGCTCATGGAAGCCTCAATGGTGAGAAAGCCCATTGACAGAAATGCCTTTAGTGACCGGCAAGCAGAGGCTGCTGCCTGGTGCACTTTCCTTCTAGCTTTCTGACCCCGAACATCTTCAAGTTCCTTTTGATAAAATAGGACTTGGGTTGGGTTCTTGCTGCACGAAAGTGTTTGACTCTACAGTGTTAAGCTACAGTGGAAATACACTGCCCAAAGGGCCCCTCCTGAGGAGACAATGAGAGCCATCTCCAGTGCGGTACCTTCGGAGCTGTATGGGTGTTTTCCAGGAGGAAAAAAGCAAGTATGAAAGACAGAGGGAACTTGATTCTTAGCTATGACTGTGTCACAAAGCCTCTGCCAACGGGGGATCCTAGAAGCTCATGTTGTTATCGTGGCCCCATGAAGGGTCCAAAGCAAACTTTAAGCCCTTAGATCTCAGGTATAGGGCTTCAGTGGGGTGAGAGCCGGCTCTGTCGGTCTGTGCAGGGAGTCTGATCAGCCATTTGCTCCTTCCAACCCTCCCATGGAGAATGGGAGGCATAGGGAATGACAATTTCTCTACTGAATGGGAAGCTAATTCCCCTGGTCTTGGCACACAGGCAATTGGTACAATTGGTTCTGTAAGGCAAAGGCACTTGCTGCCAAGCCTGCCTACCTGAGTTCAATTCCTAGTTCGCATATGGTGGAGGGATAGAACAGTCACAGGTGTGTCCTCTGACTGCTACATGCACACTGTGGCATATCCATGAGTGTATGAGTGTGCACACACCTACACCCAGACACATACACACAAATATAAAACATTGAAAACAGGCCTTTGTGTATGTATCAAGAACAAGGGAAGTAGTTGCCTTTTGGTGGTCCTTATTTCTACTTTGTAGAAATGAGCTGTTTAGCGCTACTCTGTGAAGAAACACATTCTGTGCCTGTATAACAGACTTCCTTGCTGGTAATAAAGATGACTGTCACCAGGAAGAGACTATGTCTTTGACATAAACCCTTCCAAAATGAGGAATATCTTCATCTTGGCCAGGAAAGAATTGCCTAATAAACATTACTTCCACGTTATCTCATTTAGTATGTGTGTGTGCATGCACATGTGTGTGTATGTGCACATCTGTGTGTGTGCGTGCATGCACACACATATGCACGTGCATGCCTTGGTGCTCATGTGGTCAGAGAACAACGTCTGGGAGTTTGCTCTCTCCTTCCATGGTGAGTCTGGGACTGCTCAGGCCATCTGAACAGCATGGCCCAAGAGCTGATACTGACTGAGTCAATTTGCCCCCACCCACCACTATTAATCAAGGAATTGAAAAGGCTGTAAAACCCATGTGTGCAGAGTCTCTCTTTTTGTTGTTGACAGAACAGATTGCCCTTTGGAAACTGCAAGACGGCTATACAAAACTCAGGCTGATGCATTACTGAGTATAGAAATCTGGGCCCAACAACTGTCTGGGTCCATTTCAACTGACATAACCTTAGACAAGTCCTAAATATTCAACAGTATCCTTCACAGGGACATTTGCATGTAGTAACTGCTGTTGGTAATAATGGCATTTCAAACAATCCACAAGTAGTGCAACCTTTGGTTTGCTGCTAACTGCTTTTGCTTTGTGGTCTGAATTAGCTTGCGTGTGTGTGTGTGTGTGTGTGTGTGTGTGTGTGTGTCTGTGAGCGCGCATGTACCTGTGGAGGCCAGAGTTTGACTTCACGTTGCTATCCATCTTGTTTTAGGAAACAAGATCTTTCACTGGGAACTAGATCACTGGAGAATGTCCCAGGGGTCTGCCTGTCTTCACCTCTCCATGCTGGGATTATAAGCATGCACCTCCCTGCCCAGCTTCTTACAGGAGTTCTGGGGATCAAACTCAGGTCCTCCCGTTGACTCGGCAAGTACTTTACCAGTGGAGGTATCTCTGTAACACTCCAAACGCAACCATGGAAGGGGTTGTTAAAAGTCCTCAAACTTGGCTTGATGGAGGAAGTATTTCCCAATTTGGAAACCTTCAAAACTGGCTGTGTCCTTGAGTCACTGCCGGAGGCTGCCGGTTAATCCAAGCCTCACTTGCCCAGTCTATCCATTCCTCAAGTGTCACTCGACCCAAAGACCATTGTGCCTACAAACATCCTTCCTCCCCAGAGTCTGATTCCCAGCCCTTCTCTGCCTTGAAGCTCCGCTGGCTGATGACCTCAGGGACAGTGCATTCATCTTCCACTTCGGCCAACAGCCTTACATTCTAAGAGGCCTTTTAGTGGATGAGTGATTCCACTATCCACATTATCCTGTCCATCTCGGCAAAGAATGGGGTTCACCATGTGTTCAGTCTCCCTGGGCTCCATGTTCAGCCTGTATCTGCACACGCAGTAAATGCTGCCCATATAACCATTTCCTCAGGCTGGGCCAGTACTTCCCTAGATCACTATATATGTATATCCATTACTTATGCAATGGTTGGAGGATATTCAAGGGCAGCCACCTGCGCCCAGCCCAGCAGCTTATCTATGGTCTATCCCTAGCCCTCAAGTGCAAAGAGAGACAGACTGTTCCTCCCAAAGCCTCCCAGCTCCAGGCCTACCTTGCGTTTCCTCTTGGATTTCGGCAAAGTCTTTTCGGCAGGTGTGTCTAATGCATGGCTGGCTGGCACACTGTCATTGTCCTTGGCTGCAGGAGCACTCAAGATCCCAGGCTCCTGGGACAGGTGTTCTGGGATCCGGGACAGGAGGGTCAGGTCAATTTTGACCCAGAGAGACCTGACCTCATCGCTGTCCTTTAGAGGAGAAAGCAGTTCATTCCGGCCAAAGGGGACCAGCGTGTAGAACTGTTCCTCTAGCTCCTTGGCAATGTCACTGGTGGTCCTGGCGTTGATGGAGCCCACAGGGGCCCGGGAGGTGCTGCAGTTGCTGCTGGTGGCTTCCTTTAGCCGAGGCTCGTTCCCAGCGCTGGTCTGAGTCTTGGACAGGACATACTCCTCTTGTTCCGATTCTAGGTCCGAGTCCGAGGAGGAAGAGGAAGAGGAAGATTCTGTCTCAATAAACTCCTTGGATTTAGGGACAATTCTGCTCAGCCCCCGCGTGCGCCTTTTTTCACAGGTCACGGAGGAGCGCAGGTCCTTGCGGTGGCTGGTCCTGCTGTTACCACAGGGCCTGGTTTTGGGAGGCTCTGGGGGTCCCACCACACTTGCCCCCAGTGTGTCTGAGGCCACGGGCTCCTCTGGCCGGTGGCAGTTGGCACTGTCCCCAGCTGAGGTTCTCTCTGTGCGCCGGGTGGGCTTCTTGCCCGCTGACCTCCTGGTGGGTGCTGGCGCGCTCTCCGCGGGTGCGCTGGGCACTGCAGGTGGCGGGGCAGCTGTGGTCACAGCCACTGCGGCGGCAGGCGGAGACTTTTGCTTTACACTTTTGCTGCCAGGGGCCTTGTTTGCCGTCCTAGGTCGCTGCTCCTCCTTGCAGGCAGTCTTGAGGTCCTTGTCTCTCAGGCTGGCTTGGCAAATCTCAGGAAGTTTCCCGCAGTCCTGCCCTTCATCTTTCACAGGCGGGTAGTATTGATTCCTTTCCGGGCCGTGACTTTCATTTTGGATCAGAATAGGCGGCTTGTGAGGATTGACTTTGTTTAGCCATTTATCCAGCTGCCACTTGTTAGACGGCGCAGGCTCGGCCTGAAAACAAAACCCGGGACAAACAAAACAGCTTTTACAACAAAGCTCACTTAAGAGGGGCCCCGGCTGTTTTGATCTTGACATTCTCTAACATTGAATGGTCTGACAACAAACGGTGAAAGGAAGCCCAGGTATTTGGGGCAGCCCTCTGCTGGTACAGAGGATGCCCAGCTGGCCCCTGGCAACTAGGTATCCAGGAAGCAGTTTCAAGTCCACTTAATAAAACAATAGGACAACCCTGCTTCTTCCCAGCTTACTCCTAGAACTGTGTATGTGTATGTATGTATATATATATATATATATATATATATATATATATATATATATAAAAATGTGAGATTAAGTTTGAGATTCTGTTAATTGGGAAGTAATAACTATGAGGCCCTGAACACTAAAACTTTTTTTTTGACTTGTCACCTTTGAAAAAAATTTTTGAACCCAGGATCATCTCCCCGCACTAGCATACAATTTATATGGAGAAAGCAAGTGCTTACTGACAATAGCAGTATCATTGGGAGGATGGCTCACTGGCAGCAGGGAAAACCATTTTCAAATGCACCCAGCATGCCCTGTATGCCTTGGCAGCCTGACTGCATCTACCCTCAGCCTGCTTCTGCCATTTCTTCTGCCATGGTCTGCTAGGAATGTTTGGGCACAGATGACTTCAGAGACCACTCCTGTAGGCAATTTTGCTAACTCAGAGCAAATCACGGGAGGTTGGAGTTTTCAGAGCTCATATGGAGGGTGCAGCGTGCTCTGAGACAGAACAAGAAGGGCTGTGTTGATTCCCCTCCCTCCCCCAAAGAGGCCTATAGTTTTGAGTCTGTAAGGACTTAGGTTCCAAACAGGAGAAAAGTTACGATTTTGCAAGAGAATGTTGATTTCTGGTAAAAGCTCACTTAAGTACTGCTAGGATTTAATACAGTAAATAGAAAAGTTGTCTTCTGAGGGAACTCCAGACTGACTATTTCTAATTTGTGACTGTGAATGACACAGGGCAAACATTTATAGAGTCAGAGTCACTCTTTTTTTTTCCCCTGTGTGGTCTCTTCTCTCTGAATCCGTGGTGTCCACTGCATCTGGGGCCAGACACTAGCCTAGCCCAGCGGTTCTCAACTTTCCCAGGGCTGCGGCCCTTTAATACAGTTCCTCATGTGGTGTTGACCTCCAACCATAAAATTATTTTTGTTGCTACTTAACTGTAATCTTGTGAGTTATGAATTGTAATGTAAGCAACTGTTTCCCGATGGTCTTAGGAGACCCCTGTGAAAGGGGTCATTCGACCCACAAAGAGTTCATGACCCACAGATTGAGAACTGCTGGCCTATCTATCTATCTATCTATCTATCTATCTATCTATCTATCTATCTATCTATCTATCTATCTATCCATCCATCCATCCTCTATCTATTTACCTACCTATCACTTATCTGTCACCTATCAATCATCTATCTATCCATCCACATCTATCTGCCTACCTATCTATGATCTACACCCTATCTATCATCTGTCTACTTGCCTACCTATTACTTATCTGTCATCAATCAATCAATCAATCAATCAATCAATCAATCAATCAGCTATCACTGTGATGGCACGCCGGACCTTGCACCTGCTAGGTAAACTACACTCCTGATCTCCACTTCCAGCCTCTGAGCATTGTGTTTTAAACTTGTCAGTCATAAACCTAGAGGCAGAATCAGTCAGATTCTTTGATGTCAGAGGAAAAGTTTGTAACATGGGAAATTCTAAGATGCTCCCTGGCATATCAAGATGTATTTTTCAACAATGAGGTGCATATCGTGAGCAGAGCTGGGGGCTCTGAGTGTAGTTACATATCTAAGTGGGCCAGGAGAGGGCTGTGTCTGAGATACGAGGTTGCTAGACAGGTCTGCAGGAGTTGAGGGCACACACAGTTAGGGAGATGGAAAATCTCTGCTAACATCAGGGGATGGAGCCAGCAGGAACTGGCCACAGTATGGTGTCCACCAATCACAGCTGTGCTGGGGAGCAGGGACATCCTGCTGGTCGCTCTTAACACTGAGATCAACTTAGTCTCCCTTATTCCAAACGCTCTGGGCTACGACTTCTTCAGGTTTTGTGTTATTTTTGGATTTTAGACTATTTGTATATAATTATGAGATCATTTAGAGATGGAACCCAAGTTTAAATGAGCCCATTCCCTATGATGAGATGCCATACTCAGCCTTAATGAAGGGGAGAGGGGCTTGGTCCTGCCCCCAACTTAATGTGCCAGACTTTGCTGATTCCCCATGGGAACCCTTACCCACTGGGAGGAGTGGATAGGGGGTGGGGAAGCAAGTGGAGGTGGGAGGAAGGGTGGGAGGGAAAACTGTGGTTAGAATGTAAAATGAAATAAAAAAATTAATAAAAATAAAAGTCATTAAACTTCATACATATCTGATGGCATGTGTCTGTCTGCGTGTGATGTGTATACATGCATAAGTGTATTTCGGTACACACCACAGCATGCATGCAGAGGTCAGAGACAACCTCCGGTGTTAGCACTCATCCTCTACCTTGTTGGATGTAGGGTCTCTGTTGTTTGGTGCTGCCGATGACTAGTTGGCCCGCCAGTCTCCTTCCATGGATTTTCCCGGGTCTGCCTCCCTCCCATCTCTCTGCAGAAGGCCTACGAGTACAGACATGAGCGGCCATGCCTGGCTTTATGGGGTTCTCAGCTCCTCACCCTTGTGCACCAAGCACTTTACTTACAGGGCTACCTCCCAACCTCCTGGCAGTAATTTTGTACAGTTTTAAAAGCAGCTCAAGGGTCCTGGTGTGGAGTTTTCCACTTGCGGCCCCAAGGCGGCAGTCTTTGTGGGCTGCAGACTTTAGAGCATTTGGATTGGGGTATTCAAGCTGTTATCTTCTTGCTGCCTCTGAATGTTACATGCGATTTTCTGCTTTCTTTGGCTGCTCCAGAGAAAGGGAAGAAGAGAAGCCTGCAGAGGATTAGACTATAATGGAGGCAAGTGGGAAGACAAGGGACACAGAACCGCTTCTTTCCAAGGGGGCTCCTGAACCTTCTGAAGAGCATCTGAAAGCTAATTTTAGCTCCTTTTTGACACAGAATCTGGCTGGCCTTGAACTTAATAAGCAGCCTTGAATGGCCTTGAACTTCTGAGCCCCTTTTTCCTACTTCCCAAGGGCTGGGATTACAAGTGTGAACTACCACACTGGGTTTACATAGCCCGGGGGGATGGAACTCAGGACCCCATGGAAGCTAGGCATTTGGTCTACCAATTGAACTGCAGCTACAGCCCCCTGAAAGATAATTTGATGGCAAACATGCATAGGTTCCAAGTTTGTCTCCCCGAAATGCTTTGTGCCATGTGGGGTGGAAGCAGAAGGGGCCTTGAAGAATGGGTTTGTGTGGTAGAGAGGGCTCAGTCACCAGACAGAGCGCAGCACTCAGATACTTGCTGCTGCGTTTGACACTAGGTTCCCCCATCCACCCCACGCTTCCACAGCTCTTGTGTGAGACAACACAGAAGTCTATTTGTAGCCTAAACACAGCTGCATGTGGAGAGAGTCGCACTGGAACTTCAGAGCGGGACCATTAACGGCGAATTGTAGAATTTCATACACTTAGGACGGGCCCACTGCCAGATGTACTCTAGGGTCATTTTTTTTTTCCTTTTGTACTTCACAGCTGAATGAATCAGTCTGAAGTATCATTTTCGACACATCACTAAATCACACTCCCTTTCTCAAGGGTCTACAATAACCTCCTATTGCCTCTTAGACAAAATCCAAATTCCCAGACTGGCATTCAAGAGCCCATCATCTTGGAATCATCTGTCATTGCTAGAGCACCTACAGTGTGCCTCCCACTCTGCATACCTCCTCCAATTTAATCGTTACAGATAAGAAACGCTATCTCTAATTTGTGGATGAGGCTCAGAAAGGCCAAGTGATACGCCGTGGCTGCACGGTTCCCAGGCACTGGCAGGTGCACAGAGTGGGTTCTTGCACTTGCTGACTCCCCTCCCCCAGCACTCTCTGAGTTGCCTTGTGAAAGGGATCTCATTCTTCTGTGAAGCGTCGGTCTTGAACCTAAAACAAGAGTTTTAGATATGCTTTTCAGAGAAAACATGACTCTTGGCAGACAATGTCCGCTGTCCTCTATGACACCCAGTGGCAGAGCCTTTCGGTGTTTTTTCATGGGCATTTAACGTGGAGCAAAAACGCAGTCTACGCTTCTTTCAGGCTAGGGCCAGCTCTTTTTTATTGCCTTACAACAGTCTCGCCAGGGCTGGGAGCTTGGTGGCCACGCATCTGCTCTCAATCTATACTGTTTATTCCTCAGAGATTAGGGAGAAGTGCTGGAGCTGTGGCTGTCATGGTGGAGGGGAGGCCCCTGTGGTCATGGAAGCTCAAAACAGTTGAGTGACCTGAGACTCCGCATTCCAGCCCACCACCATGCACTGGTGATACCCAAATCCTGAGGTTATCACTGAGACTTCTGCCCTGGGTTTGTGTTTGTTTCCTGGCGGCTCACTGGGTTCTACGTATGACCAGAGCTCTCTGCCCTGATCAGTCTTCGGTCTGATTCACACACAAGCTCACCATGAACATTCCCACTTCATTTACTCCTTTACAGCACACATGCCATGTGGCTCAGAGGTGCCTGATTAACAGACTGTGCTTCTGTTAGCACAAGCAATGTGCCTCATGTTTCTGCTGACTGTAAAAAGGAATCTGTAGTGGTCTTTTCTAAAATGTATTTTATGTTCAGGTACTTCATGAAGACCTGTCATGGTCTGATCCACTAGGGAATGATAACAATGGAAAATGTAGTTTATAAGAGCAATATTTAGGGTCCAGAGGTATCCAATATAAAGACATGAGATTAATCTGCTTTATCCAAGAACTCATATGATGTGACCAGAGTCTTTCTGTAGGGACTCTGGCAATCTTGGGCCAGGAATCCCTGTGTGCAGTCAATGTGGCAGCTGCATGGAGAAGCAGATTCCACCCATGAGAAGCACTGGCACGAAAGAGTATATACCGAATGCCAATAAAACCCATGCAAGAAAAACCAAATGAAAGAAACGAGAGGCTGAGAACGGTCCAGCATAGGGCAGCCCAGAGGGGATTCACAGCTATGTGCATGCTGACAGAGGCTTTTATGTGATGGTGCACCAAAACCTGGCCTGGCCATGCTGGGGTGATTCATAGATGAGGAAATGGTTTTCAGCAATCATATCCAGAAAGAACGGTTTGTAGGAGTCTCGGTGGGGCACAAGGAGCTTTCTAAGCACTGGCAGAGTGGAGGAAGAACGTGAGGACATCCGAACACAAATGCTTCCTCCACTCCCATGAGAAGGATGGTCTGGAAGAGAAGTGAGGGCCAAGGCCATTTGCTTCAAGGCAGCAAAAGTTGAGTCTGAGCAGTGGATTGGGGGAGTGTGGTTGTCAGGAGCTGGCCTATCACACGAGGCTTGTAATACAGGGCTCCGTGCTGTCTGCCAGGCCGTCTAGGCCAGCCACCTCCAAGAGAATCAGAGACTCGCTGCTACCTAGGACCGCGAGGCTCATCTCACCCACACTGTCGTTCCTACAGGCTACGTGTCTGTGCTCACCTTGGGTTAAAGGGTGAGGCTCAAAGAACCCGACTCTTACTCCAACAAGTACACACATTCTTTGCAGCAGTAAGGAAGACTGGGCAGTGTGGCTAATGCACTGCTCAGCTTCTGTTTTCCCTCCACAGAGAAGGAAGAAACTGGAAATCTCATTCGCTCTCTCACAATTCAGACTTCAGAGCCCCCCCCCCCTTCTTTAGCCAGGGACTTCCTAGAACTTCAGAAAGAACTGACAAAAGCCTGCATCCACCGCCCAGAATTGCAGGCTTGATGCTTTTACAGAGCACACTGCTGCTCTCCTGCCAAACTCTAGGCAGCTCAGGAGCCCTAGGGCTCGTGTTTTAGTGTCTTTCAAAAGCAAGACTTGTCACTTGTGATTTTAACCAACCAAGTCACAGAGTAAAACCTGGATAGGAGGCACTTCACAGACCCTACCCCTGGCTGGTCACTGTCCTGGGGTGCAGTACTTTCACTTTCTCTACTATCTGTTTTCTCTCCTTTTCCCTTTCTGATAATAGGCGCTGAACCCAGGGCTCTGTGCATGCTAGGCAAGTACACTAGCATGGACTATATGCCCAGATCTGTTATTCTTTATAATTCAATATTCTGGAGTTTCTCAATGAATTGTAGTACAAGGTGTTCAACAATAAAGATCAATTACCTCCTGTATTTTATTCTCCTTAATGCCTATGCTTTTCTATTTCAGATAACTCCCATTGGAATGCTAGCTTTGGGCCGACAGGACATTTTCTGTCATGTAACTTACATTCCCAAGCCCAGCCCAGCCAAGTACTACGGCTGATGGTTAATGCATATTTACCGAATAAATACTGAATGAATGAATGAATGAATGAAGAGTGAGGGAGGGATAGTGGCTTAGATTTTGGCAATAGTCAGGGTAAAATAAATAGGCTAGTGTAGCTAAGGCCTTTGATCTTATGTCTAGGACAGAGGCAGATACAGAGACACACACAGCTGGGTAGACAGGTGGGAACTCCGTGGAAATGAGAGAACAAACTTCTGAGAAGGCTTATTTTAGGATGAACGGTGAGTTTGCCATGATGCAGAAAGGGGCCGGAGAGCAAAGAAGGGTTGTGGGGGCATAGAACAAAAGCCTGAACGGGTGTGAGGGGCCCTCTGTGAACTTGGAATGGGGACGTAACTCTTCCAGGGTTGGCACAGGTTTGACACTGGGTGTGCATGCTCCACAAGGTACCCACATGTGTTTTTCACAGGTGAACTTTTCACGAGTGGGTCTGCCTTCGTGTCTCAGGGCTTATTTGGAATCTCGGCCCCTTAGCACAGAGGGTGTAAACAAAGCCTTTCACCCCACAACCCACAGTGATGTCAGCTGTTTATATTCTCAAGAGGAGGCAGTTTTATTCATTATTTAGAAACCAAAGCCTGCCCTTACAGCTCCACAGGCCTGAGGACCTGGTTCTCGGCCCCCACCCAGGAATCCCCGGACTCTGAGTTATTGTTTTATTTCCTCCATTCCACTGAAAGTAGAAACAGCAATGGTTTTTATTGGTACCTTATAATGTTTTTATATGAGGCACCTAAATCTTCCCCTTAGATACCGATCACAGCTGTAAAAGGTTTCATTATTATTTGTAGGTGTATGCTAATTTCTCCCTTTATATTTTCACAAAGAAAACATAGTAAGTGTGGTTTTATTAATATTTATAGCCCTTGTTCTTCTGATCCGTGACAAACTGCAGAAAGGTAAGATTCTAAGCATGCCCAACGCATAAAACTCTTTGGCCTGTGATTTATGGGTGGTCACACTTCCCAAGTGACAAACTTCTCTGCCTGGTTATTGCCTGGGATGACCCCGAGGGGGAGACCCCAGCCATGGGTTATTTCCTGCCAGTGATGTTTATGGCATATGTGGAAATTTCTGGAAGCCGAATAGAGATTTTTAGACAGTAAAAGCTGATGCTTCGGTGTCATCACGAGACAGGGAGGAGGGGACACAGCGGGGGAATAGAGAGCAGAGTCCCACAGCCCAGCAGCTTGTTCCAGGTTGGGGGACGGCAGGACGGTGGGGTAGGCAGGCAGTATGAAAGCCAGGGCTGGAGGGTCGCTGGCCTCGGAGCCGGAGCCTGAGCCAGCAGCTGCTGCCTACCTCGGGGCTGGAGCAGTGTGGAGGCTTGCTGCCCTGGCTCTCACTGGAGCTGCTCTCCGTCTCGGAGTCGGATCCGGAGCTGCTCTCGGAGTCGCTGGAGGAGCTGCTGCTGCTGCTGCCGCTGCCGCTGCTGCTGCCCTTGCTGGATGGCACGGAACCTCTGCAGTTGGTCTGCTGGGCCACGGAGCTGCCGGTCCACCGGGCCCCCCAGGAAGGAAAGGGAAAGAAAGCCAAATAAGCAAACAGGAAACACCAGCAGGCTGCCATCCTGGCAAAGGCAAGGGGAGGTGCAGACTGCACACGTCTGTCAGCCAGGACCTAGACTCACAGGGCAACCGTCAAGGCCCAAAGCAGCCAAAACCAGATAAAATTAGACACAGAAATAAACCCAGAAGGAGCAGTCCCTTTGGTCACCGGGCACTGGCTAGATGTGTGGCGACTTCAGAGGAAGGGGTTGTACCAGCCTGGCACTTGTTTCAATGTTGCCGCTGTTCTCAGAATGTTTTTTTTTTTTCCAAATGCATCTCTGATTCTAAACACCTACACAAATTCAAGAAAACCCCCAAACCTCAAAATATGTTTGCAAACTGTCAAAAGTAACGTTATCTTTGCTTTAGAGGGAAATGTCAGATGGCAAGGAGGCTGCCAGGAAGGCCACAGGGATCTGCTGTTTCAAGGCCTGCTGGAAGCTTCCAGAGAATTTGGGACTGTCAAAAGTGAAATGGCTCGCTTCATTCTTTTTTTTTTTCCCACTGTAGAGTTCAGTGCTGTAGTCATTACGGATGCCGGCATGGTGTGTGAGCGGTAGCTTCTGAGTCCTTCACGAAAGAGCTGATGATCCTTCACAAACATATCTATACATCCTACATTTAAAAGAATCACCTCCCAGAACAGTGCCTCTACAGAAACAGCGTCTCCATCTGACACCCAACATGTGCTGGAATCTGCCACATCATCCCTCTATGCTCAACGACAACAGGAAAATCTGATCCGTATGTTCAAATAGTAATTAATTAACCACAAAAATTCAGATATCAAGGATCCACCGAAGTGTGCTTCCGTCACAAATAAAATGCCAGCACTCATATATTACTCAACCTTTTCCAGGCCATCTGTGAAACTGAACCAAAACATTCCTGGATGGGTTCCTCTGAGGTTAAGCTTTAATCTCAGAAAATGCTGGTCACTTTTGAGGTGTTGAGTCAGCAATAGCCTGTTTGCCACTTCCCAACTGTGATTATAGGTTTCTATAGCACTGAACTTCCATGAAGGATGAGGTTTGGGGGCTCCTTAGGGTTTATGGTCTCAAGTGCCAAGGAGCTCAGGCATGGTAAAAGCTTCCTTCCACCCATCTCTTAAATCTCAGAATGCTTTGCTCTAAGGGGAATCTCATAAATTCCCCTTTGTGGGACTGGGAGGAGAGAAATACTGGAGTCTCTGCTTCTCTTATGGAAACCACAAGAAAAGAAACCATCCCAGGGAATCTGACCATAAAAGCACCTTTGTGACTGGCAGAGTTAGGGAAGCTGGAGTTTGAACATGAACACCCATGCTGGCTTCCATGTCTTCCTGCCAGTGCCTTGGTCTACACATATTATCTGTCTGAATCCTTCACCATCACACAACACCTGCAGGGTTGCGCCTTGTCTCAGTGGCAGAGATCTGGTTTCTATCCTGTCACTGGTATCTGACATTGAGGGAGGGATCTGGGATTTTGAGATGGAGAGGAAAAGAGACAATCCATGTTCAAGGGACTGAATAATATCTTTTCCTCATGAGTGAAAAATCTACCTTCCAGGTGACTGAATGGTGATGGTTACAGTCAATGGAATTATTGCCATGGGAGGGGGCTGCTATCAATGGAGTTATGGAGGGGGTAGGGGGCTGAACATCGGGGCTTCATAGTCATAGCATTTTGGTTGACCCCTAAAACACACTGGGGTTCTCTCTCTCTCTCTCTCTCTCTCTCTCTCTCTCACACACACACACACACACACACACACACACACACACACACAACCACCACCACCACCACCACCAACAACAACAACAAAAACACACAGAGAACAAAGTTGCACATAGCCCAGAGATTTTTCCTCATGATAAAGATGGTGGGGACAGGCAGCAACCACAGAGGTGGGTCTCCATGCCATACTCTAGGGTGACATTTGCTAAAGTCCAGGAAATAAAGATGAACAAAGGTTATTTTGATCAGTTTTATTAAATTATGGTCAATGCCCTCAATCAGTACCTGTTGTTTGTTCGAATCAACACTGTGTAGAGTGTACAAGTGCAGCCAAGGTGGGTGGGACTCAAATATCTCAAACACACCTTTGAGATATGCCCAGCTTTATTCTGGGGGACGTGCTTGCTAAGGCCCTGACTTAGTTGACAATGATGCATCCCTTCTAGAATCTGGCCCAGGTCTGAATACAGGTCATAAAAGAAAAGACCCAAAATAGAAACGACACACCCTGGATCTCACAGTTAAGCTGCTGTCACCGCTTCGGAGTGACAAATGACCAGGGAGGGGTTCCCTGTCATTTCCTGGGATGGTGATATAAATGCTATAGGCTTGAAGGCTACTAAACACTTGGTAACATCTCAACAAATACGCCCGTTGCCCAGCCACCACCAGGCCTGGGTGATGGCAGTCTTTTACTGGTAGCATCTCCACTGATAACAGCTGTACTAAAACTATGACCTCACAGGGGAAGCAAGGGACGCAAACAGTGCTGAGGCATTTCTCAGCGGACAGAGTCCCCTCTCTCCTGTTGTGGAATGTTATTTTAAGATGTGTTACATTGTTTAAGCTGTGGAACATCTGTTTAATGATGCAAAGATGAGTTGCATTCTTTCGTGTTGCATTTGTTTAACTCTGTGAAGCTGTGGTTCTTTTCCTGTCTTAAAACACCTGATGGTCTAATAAAGAGTTGAACAGCCAATAGCAAGGCAGGAGAAAGGATAGGCGGGGCTGGCAGGCAGAGAGAATAAATAGGAGGAGAAATCTTGGAAGAAAGGATAGAGGAGCAGGATAAGGAGGAGGACTCTAGGGACCAGCCCAGATACACAGCAAGCCATGGAGTAAGAAGTAAAGAAAGGTATATAGAAATAGAGAAAGATAAAAACTCAGAGGAAAAAGGTAGATGGGACAGTTTAAGAAAAGCTGACTAGCCGGGCGGTGGTGGCACAAGCCTTTAATCCCTGCACTTGGGAGGCAAAGACAGGTGGATCTCTGTGAGTTTGAAGACAACCTGGTCTACAAAAGCTAGTTCCAGGACACTTAGAAACTCTGTCTTGAAAAACAAACAAACAAACAAACAAAAAAAACAAAAAACAGAAAAACAAAAAATAGCACTGTCTGTTTATACCAAATTCTTTTGTTTGTTCTCCTTCCTCCAGGAGCGATGTCTCTATTTTACATGGCTTTTGATGCTCCTCACGGTTGGGTCCCTATCATGACTCCAGCTTCATTTCAATGAGTCTGTCTGGACCTTGACCACTGTCCATGTCTCACTATCTTGGTGGGCTACTGCCCATTCAAACTGAGGCCTTTGAACACTCTACCTCCCACATCACAAGTCCTTCTTCCCTTTCTTCTCCTGGCTTCTTCCTTTTACCCATTCTCTGAGGACTGAGATGCAGTGGTATCCTCTCCTGGTGAGCTTTGCCCAGTGCCCCAGATTCAACTGAGGCTTTCTTCTCCGGCACATTGCCCACTGAGCTACTGATCTCACCAAGGACAGGAATGGTTATATTATTCAAGCCACACAGATGGACACACACACACACAGTTCACCTAATACTTTAGGGATGCCCAAGCATTCCATCACGCTACCATTTGCATTATGGGTTGATACTGAAAAGTTAGACCCACAGGATCTAGCAAGCAGCATAGAAGAGTGAAGTATGCAGATCTGACGCCTAATGTCCAGCGGTAAATCCTGGACCCTACCAGTGGGGTAGGAACAAGACTAGAGGGGCTTCTTGGGTTTAAGGTTAAGTCCCATTGCCAAGATCTCTTGGCTATACAGTTATAACACTCCAGTGAGGTTAGGTGTTTAGACTTTCCAGAGGAAGGCCTCAGTCTGGTGGTTGGATCAATTGTCCTAATTGAACATAGTGCTAGGAATTTGAAGTTTTAACAGATTTTGTTGCATTGTAGCAATGAAGTGCACCTGTGGGCCAGGTCACAGGACTGAGAATCACAGGTGCCCTCCCGACAGCACTCTGGAAGTTGGGGTGGCTCCAGTGAGGACAGACAGACCACGACACTCAGCTAGGGCTTCACCACTTCAGGGATTGGACAGGCAGAAAACCACAGCAGACTTGTTCTCATGGCCTGCTTGTTTTTCAAGGTATTTATTTTTTTTTATTTGTGTGTGTGTGTGTATGCCAATGCCATGTATGTATGGGTGCAGAGATGGAATTACAAGCAGTTGTGTGCTGACTGATGTGGGGGCTGAGACCCAAACTCTTAACTCTTGCTTTGAAACACCGAGACACCTCTTCAACTTCTATTAAAAAAAATTGCATTTTGTGATGATTAGTGATTCGTTCGACAGTGTAAAAATATTACAGTGACCTTCCATGTGTCCTCCACCCAGTTTTTCCCAGTGGTTACAGGTAATAAGATGGATGAAAACATCAAACCACAAAATGACAACATCACAACATGGCTCCAGCTCTGTGTTGGATCACAGGCTTGGATTCCTGCCAACACATGGGGATTCCATCTCCAGGCTCCACCTGGGACCCCTTAGAACCACAGCCTCTTTTCTGCCACTGCCCTGGTCATGCCAGTGCCTGGCAAACACTGATCTCTTTGCACTTCCAAAATGTTGTTGTTTTGTAAATAATACACTCTATAAGGCCTTTGTAAAAACCAGATTTATTCCAATTACCTTCATATATGTATGTCCTTATGAAATAGGCCCTTTAAAAACACGACCACCACAATGTGCTGAGACCCGCTTCAGTTACTGGTATTTATCAGCAATCTAGTCCTTTTTGCCCAGCCGTATTCCATGGTCATTTAACCATTCATCTATGGAGGGACATTTTGGCTGTTTCTAGCATTGTGCTATTAAAAATAAAATTGCTATCAATACTTTTGTATAGGGTTTTGTGTAGATGTAAAATATCAAGGAATATGCTGAGTTTTAGGATATGTCACTTTTTGGAAAGATACTTTCAAACTATTTGAATACTTAAAAATTCTTTTTATTTTATGTTTGGTAGCCTCAAAGGCAGAAGAGGGCACAGGATCCCCTGGAACTGGAATTATGGATGCTGCTAATCAAATTTGGGTCCTCTGGAAGAGCAGCCAGTGCTCTTACCCACTGATCCACATCTCCAGATCCTGAACACATTTTATATTTTCTCTATCTTTCGCTGTTATTTGGTGTCAGCCTTGGGGGAATTAAGATGTTTATTACTACCTTACTCTGCATTCAGTCTCTGGTAATTTATTTTACTTTCAAGTTGACTTAACTTGACACTAATATGGTGACCTCTCTCTTTTTAATTTAATTTTTATTTATTTTAAATTAAAAGCTTAGTTGAAACCCAGCAGTTGTGAATATTTAGAAAACACATGATGATATTTCAACATAGGTGTCCACTATGTAACAGTCAAGTCAGGGGAACGATATTTCTAATGTTGCTTCATCCATCAGATGCAACTTACAAAGTCTGCCAGAGGAAATGAAGGACGAAAATGACTAAACTTCACTATATGCGTGCATGAAATTGACAAAGAATAATGAATAAATAAGAATGCCCAAGGGAAAGAACATTTCTTGGAATTATGTTTCACATTTTCTTTTTGCTCTGTTCTTTGGATATGTCAACGTCCCTTCTCCCCTCATGGAAGACTCCGACTGTCTTTAGCCTTTAGGGTGAATCTGCTGGTTTTCCTGCTGAAGTGTCTGTCATTCCTGAAGGATTTCTCTGGATATGGACTGACAGATAAGGCAGTTTTCTTCCTTCAGCACTTGAAAAATGACGTGTGACTTTCTTGTGACAGCCACGGCTTCATGATCCAGTGTCATTGAAATGGCTTGAACAGCTTTCCCTACATGTGTGGTAGTTATCTCTCACTGCTTAATTTTTTTTTTTTTTAAAGACAGTATCTCATGTAGTCTAGGCAGGCCTCAGACTGATTATATAGCTGAAGAGGATGATTCTGATCCCCTGGTCCTTCTGCATCTGCCTCCTGGGTGCTGGGATCATAGGCATGAACCACCACAGCAAGTTTATGTGGTGCTGGGAAGCAAACCCAGGCTTTGAGCATGCCTAGCCAGCATCCTAACATCTGAGCCCCACGTCTATACTCAGGAATTAGCCTTTGTTGTTGAAAATCTGAGTGTTGTATATACATCTCTGGGCATATGCTACAGTGTTTCCAGAAAAGCCAAGGAGAGACGAGGCTGAATGCGGGCCCTAGGCTGAACCAAGGGGCTGAGGGAGTGGACATACTGAGGCCAGCTGTGCCATCTTCCTGCTGCCATAGCTACAGCTGACCTCTCTACTGCAGTCCCGCGATTGATGGACGACTCACAAACCTTCCTCTCTTGCACTCATTTGGTCAGGTATTTTTGTGGCAGCAATGAGAGAAGTAACTCATGTGCCCCGACTTGGATTTCTTTGGCTTCATCTCACCTGGGGTTCATTTAATTGTTGAAAACTACAGGTTGTTTATTTTGTAAAAATTGAAATTTTTAGTAAAAATTCATTTTTTCTTTGAATATTTTCTGAACCAGTTTTTCTTCACTCCTTTTAGGACTCTGATGGTATTTTTGTTGTTGTTTTTCAATTAGAGACCTGTGGGTCCCTGAATGGTCCTCTATCTTCTAGTCTACATTTTTCTCTGCTGTGTCACACAAGCTGAATTTGTAGCAATCCTCCTACTTAGCATCCTTAGTGCTGGGACTGCAGGGTGTGGTCCACCTACCATGGCTAGGTTTGCTGATTTTATTTTGTTTTTTTTTTTTTTCAAAGATGCAGATAGTAATCTATACTATAATTCTAATATTTTACGGCTTTGCTTATTTCTACATTCTCAGGTTTGTCTTATGACACTGTTACTAACTTCATGAGCTGAAGGCTAACTTCAGCTATTATTTTTACTAGTCATAGAGCCACGTGGGACTCTCCCTTTGCCTCTTAACATCCCATACCCATGGCTGCAGGCAATCAGCAGGGGTTTCTTTGCTTTTCTTTCTCAATAGTCATTACCGTTCTCAAACCAAACCTTTGATCAAATGCTTATTTAGATGGCGTTTTCACTACAGGATGACACTATACTGAGGTTTATAAAGAGAAGAGTATGAAGGGGCTGTGGATTAGCATGGGAGAATGTCATATTCTGGAGGAGACCCTGGGAGCTCCGTGAGCAGATGTGGACAAGGTGAGGTGTAGGGCAGGCAGCGTGACTCCTGTACGCAGAACCAGCGACATGGGAGTTGGTTATGGCTTGGGTGGCGGTAAAGGCCATAAAGAAGACTTATATAGCACTGCACATGTCCCAAAGGGCCCCAGAACCTTCTGCTGGCCCCGGAGAAGGATAAAAGCTGACAGAACCTGTCACACTCAGCAGGAGAGAAATTCAGTAATATAGAAGGTCCATAAACTCGGACATAAATTATGCCTCTTTTACTGCGGATGCTGTTGTAGCAGTTGAGACATTTTTGACACAAACAATAGAGTGCAGGTCTGGCTCAGGCCACTGAGCCTTTCACACAGTCCTGCTGGGAGTGTGGGGCTGTGTCTAGATGCCAGTGTGAGAAGGGCTTGTGTGCATAAAGCTTGACCACTGGGTTCCGATACCAGAGGGCAGAGATGTCACTTAATGAGGGTGCCTGGTCACTTCCTAGGTTTGTATCCTTTATAATGATGAACTCTCTCAGCTGAGATGGGCGCCACGGCGTGGGGAATCTGCCTCAACAGTGCCAAAGTACACTACTGACATTTAGGATATGGTCATCCTGATGGACCAAGATATAAAAACTATTGTTTGGTGATCTGGTCATATTTAAAATATCATTTTACTGTCATTTGGATAAAGGCCTGTATGTAGTCCAGCCAAGAAGAAAGGCATTTCATAGATAAAAGGAAAAATACAATAAGATGCAAAATTCCTCGGCTCGCTCCTCAAACATTCTTGGGCTTGTCGACAGTTTTTAACAAGTAATATTCTGTATTAAATCTACTACAACACAACGTATATAAAATAATATTTACTAATTTAGTAAGTAAGGCATATATGAGAAGTATCCACATAAGTATTTTCTGCTAGTATTCACATATAAGAAAATACTTATATGGATACTTAGGGTCTTATCAACACAGGGCACTCAGAGCTACAGTCTGAAGGGGCCAGCCCAGAGTCCTGCAGGGTCTGCCCCCCAGAAGAAGTGCAGAAACCCTTCCCAAGGACACACCATCCTGAAGGCGGGGCCGGCAGGCTGTGTCCTCCTGCTGTCCTAGGTTCTAACTGAGAGATGGGGGAAAGAAGTAGCAGCTAGTTGTCCTCGATGACACAAATTTGCACACCTTGTTATGGGGATAGTGTGTTGTAAAGTGTTTCTTGGTGTAGTGAGTACTTTAAGGGTGGAATTAATTCTTCTACTGAGAGTAGTGGTAAGAACTGTGATGGGGCCTAGGACTTGTGAAGAGAGCTGGGACCTGCTAGGACAACTCCTCCCCTGGCAGAGAAGGCTGAAGATGTATGGGCTATCCAGGTGATGATGAGAGGCCATCTGAGCAGGGGTGAGGGAGGAGACCACGCCAAGGGCCTGGGCTGGACCACACTCCAGCTGCTCAGAGCCAGTGGCTGCTCCACATGGATGGACAACCTTCACGTGCTTCATTTGGCCCACTTGCAAGGACAATACGGTCGTCTTCCCTCATTCAGCCGTTTTCCCCTGGCCTTGCGGCTATCTGACGTGGGCACAGAACGTCTCGGTTCCATGCTCTTCAGCCACCTGCAGACCAATGAAGCGCTGAGAGACTCTGGGCTGTGGCAATTTATTGCTCTCCTGAGCTTTGCTCTAACTGTTGGGTTGTACACCCTGTCTGTGCATAGAAGAAAAGTCATTCTGAAAGACATCTGCAGGAGCCCTGGGTCCTGTCAGTCCCATGTCCAGTAGAACAGTCCACGAAGAAAGATGTCCCTTGAGGAGCAGCTCCGGTGCCTTCCGGCAACTACAACATCTACAGCCGCGTCCTACTAGATACCTGTGACTCCTGACTTACTTATAGAGTGCTAAAATTTACTTCTATACATTTTCAGTTACTGAGACAGTGAAGTTCCAGACTGCTGACCAATGGGAACTCTAGACCCCATTTAGCATAACTAAAAATTTATCTAAGTTCTTTGACTACATTAAAAAACAGAAAACAGCTTCACTGGGATACAGAGCTGTTTGTGAACCATACCATCCACTTGCTGCTTTTCTGACTTGGTTCCCACCACTTCTAATAGAGAGAATGCTTACATTTGTATGATTATTTGAAAGTATTTTCAAGCCCCTCCCACAACTTTCTCAATAAACCTATGACTTATGTAGGAAAGCCAGCTCTAGGGCAGAGCGAAGGCTCAAGGGCCTGTCTGTTCCAGGTCAAATACCATGTTAGCAAAACACAGAGGCTGGAACCTGGGGCTTGGGCTTGTAGCACCCTGTGCTGTCTGAGGGGTACAACATTCCTGGCTAATGGGAGTCAATCAGTAGCTTTTCTGGCCCCAATCTGGGTTATTTAGATAACTTTTCCATATAGGGAGGATTAGTATACAGGCTTTTAGAATCAGACCTGTACAAACCTTTTACCTACCTTGCTTAATGGCTCTGTGACTTTGGGGAAGTTACTTATCTGTCTGAGCCAGATTTCTCGTGAGTATTAAAGGGTTAATAGTTGAACAAGCTTCACAGTGTTGCTGGGTAGTCCAAATGAGAAAATGTTCTAAGTGTTCTTATCACCATGCTTAGCATATAATTAATGTTATTATTTCTCCTCCTCATCTATCTATCTATCTATCTATCTATCTATCTATCTATCTATCTATCTATCTATCCATCCATCCATGCATCCATCCATCCATCCATCCATCCATCCATCCATCCATCCATCCATCTATCTCATTTTACATACCCACCAGTTCTCCCTCCCTCCCCTTATTATTTAGTTTTAAACAGAGCTAGTATTATTATTCCATCATGGCAGCTTAACTAAGCAGGTCTTTCTATAGTTTACGGATTGTTTTCTAAACATTTGCTTTTGTTTTGTTTGTTTTGGTGTTAGGGACTGGACCCAGGGCCTCCAGAGTTAATAATGAATGCCCTCTATCATCGAGATGCATTCCCAGTGTTGAGTTGACCTGGTTCTTACCCATACTGTCCATCTGGTAATGTCCCTGAAATCCCACTATGCTTGCTCAGGAAGGGGCCCGTGAGAATGATTAGCGTGGTGCAAACGTTCACAGCGCCCAACAAATGAGCCAGCCACAGTGCCTCTGAGGGCCCCCACGTTAAATCTCAGGGACCTGGATGTTCCCGTGCAAAGCCTGACAGCTCTGATCAAGGATAAAGGAGGCAGTGGGAGCTCAGAGCTAGGCAGTGCCTGGATCTTTCTCTGAAACGGTCTGGCAGTTGAAAACCCTCCTCCTCACTTGAGCTCTGTGAACAAAGCAATTCCGTGTCTCTCCTGTGTTTTAAAGCAAATAAACTCAGCGTCTAAGTGTCAGCAGCATGTGATGTTTAATTTGCATCTCACTCAGGGGCACAAGGTTTAAGGATGGAGGGCTGAGGGGACCGCGAGGGGAATCCAATCACAGACTGAGATACAGACTTGTGGCTGAATCAGCTCAAGCTGTGATCTTGTCAGCAGTTGCAAACTGAGCTGGGTTTGTTCCCAGGGTGAAGATGTTCAGGACAAACCAGTAAAATGTCACTCAGGTGTGTCTATGGGAAGTACCACTCTTACGGCCTTTTCAAAGATGAGACAAGTATTGATAGATTGTGTGTGTCTGGAGACAGGGATCAGGGACCATAACCAAACAGAACACACACACACACACACACACACACACACACACACACACACACACACACACACACCAGTGGAGACAGGTTTTGAAACCAGAGGCCCCAAGGGGAATGTTTCCAGGACACATCAGTTTAGAGGCTCATGGTCCTGCCCAGAAAGTAAGCTTTCTCATTGCTGCTCTAGGTTTGTGTTTAGGCTACAATCATCACACTCAGTGGATGGTATAGAGGAAGGAAACTCTTGTTTGGTTTCTCTTATACAGATCACCTCTCTTGCCTCATTGGCTTGAATGTTGTCACATGCTATGACCAAATGAGTTGCATACAAAGTTAGAACAAGTGACATTAGCTTAGACAGGGAACACGGCTTCCAGGCTTCGAGAGAGCCAGCCCTTCTGGTTTTCCTGCAAAGAGCTAGTCATGGGGTAAGGCGAGTGGGTAGAGATGTTCTTGGCAGGGAAGCTGGTCTTGGGCATCTTCCTCACGCTGGCAGCCCTGCCATGAGTAAGACAATCTAATCATCCCACCTGCTCAGAATGCTACGGTTCCTGCAGGAACTGAGAGCATGGGTCGCACCACGGCCAGAAGCTTTATCCTAGTGAGGGGATGCTGAGGTGGAGGGAGTGCGGTGGATGGTGATCGGGCCATGGAGCACTGCTCTCAAGGGATTAGCGCCATTCCTGAAGGGTTGGATTAGATGTCTTGATTTCTCCTTAACCCACATGTCCTTTCTACTCACTCATCGACCATGCTGCAACGTAGCTGCAGAATATCTGCTAGATGCCAGCTGCCGTGCTGCTTGGAATTGCCAGGGATTGGAATCATGAGCCACATAAACCTTTTCTCATGATAAAGTACCAAAGACCAGAAACTATGTTATTGCAGCAGCAAGCAGATAAAGACAACAACTGACAGGGTAAGCTTGTCAGGCCTTCCTGGCAAAGACTCCAGCAGAGCCATTCATTCAGTCAAGAGTCTTCATGCCTGGGTTCTAGGGCCAGTTCTAATAATACTTCACTGCGGGTCTCAGCTTCCTTATCTGTTAAGAGAAGGGCCTGATTATGTGATTTCTACGGTATTTCTTTCTTCTAATAGACTTTAAGCAATCCCTAGTTAATTCAAAACAAAACTAGATGACCCTCACATTAGTTACTTATTCCCAAAGCTGACAGTACTAGAATTTCAATCTACAAGTTAAAGTTAACTTACATTCTCAATTCCTTTACTATTCTCCAGGCAGGCTGCTGAGCAGCTGGGGGACAAGTTAATAGACGACTATAAAATGCTTCCTTGTATTTTCTTCCCATACTTGCATATAGGAGCATCATGCAGCATTTAGGCATATGCCACTAAGTTCCTGGCTTCATGGCCCCTAGGAGTCTAGATAAGAACTGGCATTGCCACTACTGTAAGTACAGTCAGCCCTGTGCACATGTGATTCCACATTGACAGGTCTAACCAATCACGGGGGACTCCATATCCACAGAGTCAACCAATCAGTGATCAAAATATATTAACCCAAACCCTGCATGGGTGCTGAACATGTAGAGAGCGTTTTCCTGTTAATTCCTAATGAATGTGGTACGGTGGCTACTTAACACTGCCACTGTGTTATGGGTCACGAGTAATATAGAAAATGTGAAGAACATGGGAGGATGTGGCTATCACACACTCTGCTGTTAGACACGAGGGATTTGAGAATTAGTAGGTGTAGGTATCTGCAAGGGGTATCCCGGAGCTAGTCTCTGTGGGTGCGGATGGATGGCTGTGCTCTGCCTCCCAGATGTAGGCAAAGTGACTTTAGGATCTGTCTGCAGTCATGCATGACTAGGGAACTTTTACTTGTAGTATTGGGTCAATAAGGAGTTTTTCGCCATCATAAATTTGGTGCTGCTTGTTACGCACTCATATCTGGCACAGATCCCAGAGGTGCAGGCACAGGAAGCACAAAGTGAAACCATGCCCCTGTCATTGTGGGCCTGAAAGGACTGGCAATGTGGAGTCCTAAGTAGCATGATGTAATTCTTAGATCTAACTGAAGAAGGGGGAAGAGGACGAGTAAGGTTTGTAGAAAGGAATCCCTAGGTGCAGTGGGACCTGAACAGAGCCTTAAACTCCAAGTGAGAGCAATCTCAACCTTCATGAGAAGAGGCAAGCTTAGGGCAAAAAGGGTGCAAAAGAAGTGACTTGGAGGCTGTGATCACAAGGATAGCTGTTTGGGGAAGAAAGCAAACCTGGCTCAGGCCAGTGAGTGGAATTACTATCCTCTGTCCAGCCTCATGGAACCAATGGTCCTTCTATTTGGAAACATCAGTGACAAGGAAGAGGGCTGAAAAAACTAAGGTGGGGTTGACTAGCTTTCTACATCGGGTAAAAGAGAAATTCTACAAGCAACTGACATCCACAGAACGCTGGTTTTCATCCTGTTAATACCCAGTCCCTTCTATACATCAGCATGATAGCTGCACAGATCCTACTTGTACACTTGGTTTATTTATTCTTCATTTGTTTGTCGTGTGTGCCTGTGCCACAGAGCATGGATGGTGGTCTGAGATAGAGCGAGGGAGTTGGTTCTTTCTCCCTTTTCACCATCTGAGGCCTGGGGATCAAAGTCGGGTCGGACTTGTCTGCAAGCACCTTTACCTGCTGGTCCATCTCCCACATCCTCTCATGTCTCCTACATCCTATCACTGGGACATTATCAGTGCTCTATGAATACCTGTTATACGGTATTGCTTAGGGAATAATGACCAAAGAAAATATGTTTATGATCCTTTCAGATGCCACTTTCTTCTTGTACATATTTCCACTTGAAGTTGACAGAATTCATGGATGCTGAACCTGATTTGGAGAAGGTCATCATGTGTCAATTTAGTAAGAACACACTGGATGGGATCTCTATAGAGAGAGTGGAGGCTCTCCTGCAATTCCTGTGCTTCCTTGTGTGCCCACTCTACCAAGAAAGCTACACCTCAGGGGAGGTCAGGGATGAAGGCAGCATCACACAGACTTCTTGCCTGGTCTTCCAGTTGGCATGGCATTTTTATTTGCTATCTCTGTTGTGCTCTCTGGGGTCTCAGCGGTTCTGTGACCGTCACATTGGGATGTTTTAGGCTCCTAGATCTGGGTGGGGAGAATTTCAGTCCCACCCAGCCTTGCACCAGAAATGCAATCATGTATACATCTCGCGGCAGAACATGGCTGCCGTGCGTGGGCACAGGTGTGCTGGTGGACCCTGCCATGTACTTATGCCCTTATGAAAAGCGGTGCACGGTGGCAGCAGTTACTGTGTAGGATGGACAGAGGAAGGCTAGGTGGGATCAGGGGGCTGGGCAGGGGAGCTGGTGGATGTGAGGAGAGGCTAATGCTCCGGAATATACTCCATTGCTGCACCGGACCTCACTTACAAATCAAAGACAAAATTATTATGAATTTCAAGATGGCAACCACGGAGCACTAGTCAGGTGTGTGTGTGTGTGTGTGTGTGTGTGTGCGTGTGTGTGTGTGTGTATGTGTGTGTATGTAGACAGATACCTGAGTGCAGGGCCCTGTGAGAGTGGAAAGGTATCTAGCTATTCTTGCTGGTACCCATAGATTTCTTCTGTCTTTGTCTTCCTTTTGAAGCCAGGATCTTGACTTATCAGTCTTTCGAAAAGCCCAGGGTCTGTCTAGTGCCTTCCAGCTACCCAGCTGCCTGAATGCCCCTGCCTGCTCACTAAAGCAGGGGTGGGAGAAAACGTCCCGGACTACCTCCAACTTGGAGACAGCTTTAGAAGCTCAGCGGAGACAGGGCTTGAAATAAGCTGGCTCTCATGTAATTAAAATAATTATGAATGAAAATTACTACTTCAGTAATTGCTTTATATTATATTTACTACCGTTTCCATTGTGTAACTTATCTCATTAATTACTGCTGGAAAAAAGTTAGTCAATGAATAATTAATATGATGTGATATCCAAGGGAGTAACAGTGCTTAAGAAACAGACTCTGAAGGAAAGCATCACCCATAGTCCACTAATGAGGATCTCCTAGTACCAAGGCCATTACCCGGGAGCAGGGCCCTCTGCTTATAGCCCGCTGTGATCAGAGGTCAGCGGAAAAATCTCTTTAGCCTGAACACAACTTGAAACAGATCTGAAAATCTCAGTGTCTTCTGCTTTATCGAAAGCAGACAGTACTTCGCATGGCTAACTTGGCAAACATACAAATTAGAATAGCACTGCAAATGAACATGGTACTGGTGCAGAAGTAGCCTACACTTCAAAGCGAGTGGGAGTCTGACGTTTCCTATGTAGGAGGGGAGAGGACAGGAGGTCAGCCAGGTGCCCCGAACTGCAACCTCCAGCCAGGTTTCCAAACAGGCCCAGCACCTGTAGGGAGCTGAAAATCAGGGAAATCAGTTATAAAGGAAGGTACGGAGAAGCAGGGCGTGCTGGTGTTGCACATATGCCTTGCTACACACCCCTTCGAGATCTCAACACTTCCCTTTCTTGTTTCTTTTCTAAGTCAAACATTTACTATTCTATTTTTTGAAATTATGTGTATGTGTGTGGGTATATATGCACATGAGTACAAGTGCCCACAGAGGCTATGGGATCCCTCGCAGTCAGAGTCAAAGGGAGACGTAAGGCACCCTCTGTGGGTGCTGGGGACTGAGCTCAGGTCAGTATACAGAGTATACAGTATACAGTATTCAGAGCAGTGCACACTCCGAATGGCGGAGTCACCGCTCCAGCCCTTGACTTTCTCCTATGCAATTTCCAGCAGAGATCAAACCATTTTACAGAACATTTCCTTTTTGATGGTATTTAAATTGAAACATGGTTTGCATGGGATTTCCAGATGAAATGAAGGACACCTGTTGAGATTTAACAGATGCATATCGGATAGTAGGCAACATCAAGAAGACATTTATACCATGAAATTATCCATTGTTAATGGATCTTGATGGGCTAACTCTGGCAACCTTGAGTTTACGGCCTTTCCTGCTCATCCCGTGTAAAAGCACATGCACACATGCAGCAAAGCAGAGAGCAGGAAATGAGGGTGAGTGATGCAGGAGCATGAGTGACACGAAGAAACTGCATCACCACTAATTGCCATGCAGGAGACCATCCCCTTGAGTTTTTGCAAAATGTCCTGTGGCAGGATCCTAGTTGGAATGATGGGTCAGAGTATTAATTACAATTAATGACAGACAAAGAAAGCTTGGGGACTTGGGGATTCATCCTTCAAGTTGCCAGAGCTGTATTTTAAAAGCAACTTAACACAACAGTTCATGTGCGAACAAGCAGAAGATGACAGTAGAAGCTGGGCGGTGGTGGCGCATGCCTTTAATCCCAGCACTCGGGAGGCAGAGGCAGGTGGATCTCTGTGAGTTCGAGGCCAGCCTGGTCTACAACAGCTAGTTCCAGGACAGGAACCAAAAGCTACGGAGAAACCCTGTCTCGAAAAACTAAAAAAAAAAGAAAAGAAAAAAAGAAGATGAAAGTAGCACAGTGCTAAAATATCACGAGTCCACTCCAAAGCCACGAAACTGAGTTAATACGCTTCCTGGGGTTTCTGGATGAGCAGCAAATCTTATGCGACCACTTTCCCACTGAAATAAAACCGGTTCATGGCTTGATGGCTGAAACGCCGTCTGGCTATTTCTGAAGTGGTCATAGGATCAGGTTAGCGTGCTTAAAGAGAGAGAGAGAAGGAAAGAGAGAGAGAGATGGAGGGAGGGAGAGAGAGGGAGAGAGAGAGAGGGAGAGAGAGGGAGAGAGAGAGGGAGAGAGAGAGAGAGAGAGAGAGAGGGAGGGAAAGGGAGAGAGGGAGGGAGAGAGAGGGAGAGAGAGAGGGAGAGAGAGAGAGAGAGGGAGGGAGGGAGGGAGGGAGGGAGAGAGAGGGAGAGAGAGAGGGAGAGAGAGAGAGAGAGGGAGGGAGGGAGGGAGGGAGAGAGAGAGAGAGGGAGAGAGAGAGAGAAAGAGAGAGAGATCAAAGCAGATGTGGGCCAGCCCAGGTGTACAGAATGCTGAGACTAAGGGGGTCTGCAGAGCGCTACAACTAGCATGCTCTGTGGCATGTGGACAGAAAGACAATGGAGGATGCTATCCTATTAGCAATGATGTGGAATGTAAATTGTAGTATTTTATTGGAAAGAAAACTGCTCCGCTTTCTAGCCTCTGCCTTCCACACTCATACTTCCTGTGATCTTTTACTCATAGTCCACAAAATGGTGGGAAATTCCTTTGGAAAGCAAGCCCTCTTCTGTAGACCATATATATTTATCTGTATGCTGAGGACTGACCGCAGGCCTTGCACATCTAGGCACGAGTGCTTTACTACACGCCTAGGCCACACCTCCTACTGCACTAGACGCAGCTGGCCTTTAAAAATGCAGTGTATAGGTGAGGGCTCTACTGCTGAGTTAGGTGCGTGTGAAAACGCCATAAACTCCATAACAATGTTTGTTTTTTCCATATG
Source organism: Chionomys nivalis (assembly GCF_950005125.1). NCBI lineage: Eukaryota > Metazoa > Chordata > Mammalia > Rodentia > Cricetidae > Chionomys > Chionomys nivalis. Next base: position 32,940,999 of record NC_080104.1, read on the forward strand.
CTCACTGAGAAATGAAACAGTGTATAGGGTAGTGCCTTTGTCTGCTCAGACTGCTGTAAGCCTTAGTGCTTAAGTAAGATACTCACTTCTTGACATTCTGAAAGCTGGGGAGTCCAAGATCAAGGTGCTAACACACATGTTTGTTGGCAAGAGCTCTTTCTAGCATGCCTATAGCCATCTCACTGTGTGCTTACTAAACTTCTCCCCTGTGCATGTTTTCTAGTTGCATCATGGGAGCACATGACCTTATTTAAATCGAATTACCTCCCCAAAGCTCTCACCCCCTAATTCTAAGAGACGGTGGATGAGGGCTGCAATGGAAGAATTTGTAGGGTGTGGAGATACAGAAGCACTCAGACAGCCTTACATGCCCCTGATTCTCTAGTGAACTGTCTGTTCCAGGCTTCACCGCCCACTCCCTTTTGGAGGCTACTCTTCTATCCCCAGGAGAAGATCTTTATGAGCATCATCCTCACCAGGTGAAGTTAAAAGCCTACTGAAGTATGACGGGGAGTCACTGAGAAGCTCACACAGGGAAGGGTAACACAGGAAGGTGGATTGCCAGCGAAACCCTACAATGGTGCCAGAAAACGTAAGGCCACCTGCAGGAGCCTGTCATAGTCATGAAGAGTTTAGTAGACAGTCTTTATTGTTCCCTCAAGATGTGAGCCAAAATACTAGAGGAGAGATTTCTTAAAATCTGAGGTGCTATCATACTTTAGCAGCTATACCATTGAGAAGGCCACAAACACTGCACAAGGGTTCTGATTTCTTGATAACAGTTTGTGCATGTTTTTTAAAAAGCCAAACATATCTCACGATGTGTAATCTCACAGGGGTTTTTAACCTAGTGGAGAAAACCTTGTCTGTTCTAATAGAAGGGTAGAGTCATAAATTTGGGTATTTGGGGTCACGTGTGGCTACTATGGTTTCAGATCCACTGGGGCCGGGCCACAGAAGCCAAGGGTACTGAGCTTTGTGAGTCACACATAAGTCTTCTGAGGGACCCAGGTGTTGTCTGTAACCTATCAGTTACGGATTTGCTTGACTACTGCTGGCAGAAATGTAAAGAATGTGCTGGATGACCTCCAGGTAACCAAGATAGCAACAGTTGGGAGATTAAAGAATTCTCAGTGGAGACTAGACTTTAAATTGGAGCTGTGTGTAATAAAAATAATTCTGGACGGGAATAGCTGTTTTAGTAATTTCTTTCACATGACCATGTTCACTACTACTGCTCCTTATCAATCACTGTTACAGTGTCTCAGGTTTGAGGTAAGGGATTAAGAGGAGAGAAGGAACAGGGTGCTTGATTTTGTTTTTTAGCACCAGCATTTTGCTAGGGCAAGCAAGTCGGCACAGCTGATAGTTGGTCTCCAAAGCAATGATATATGGGTGGGTGTACATTTTGAAAACCTGCTGTATATTTGAATACAATCTGTCTTTCATTTCAAAGTACTAGTGAATAGGTACGAGATCTCCAGCCAGTTGGAAGGGGAATATCTCCCTAGGAACAGAAATCTTAGGAGACAATATTGACTTTCTCTTCTTTCCGTCTCACCTCAATCTGTCTAAGCAAGTGGTTCTCAACCTGTGCGCTATCTACAAAGATGTTTACATTACAATTCATAACAGTGACAAAATTATAGTTATGAAGTAGCAACGAAAATTTTACAGTTGGGGTTCACTACAACGTGAGGAACTTTATTCAAGGGTTGTAGCATTAGAAAGGCTGAGGAACACTCGCTCTAAGCCCAACCAATGCACTTTTCAAATGCTTTGTCATCTCCTATTTTAAGTATAGAGCATGGAAAGACAGCTGAAATTCCTGGACCTGCTTGCTTGGGTGGAACAAGCTAGGTGAGGCACGTTGCACCACCCAAGCCTCCATCTGAGTTCATCTTCTGGGGATGAGAGCTGAGCAGCCCTGGACCTGGGTGTAGCCCTCTTACATGTGCTGTGTATGACTCAAGGAGAGCAGAAGTGTGTGCTGTTTTCAGGGACTGAGTAGGGTGGAGAGGCCCCAGGCAACCAGCCTATGGTGTGGCAGGTCTTTCCCGTCCAAGGACACATTGCCCTTGTGGGATATTTTGATCACACTCTTACATTCTGGAGATTTGACAATAAAGTTAAACCTTGAATCCTGGGGTGGAGTCAGCAACTGGCTGACTGGAATTTGTCATAGAGAAGCCAGCAGTTTGGATAGAGAAGACACACAGGAAGAAAAGGGTGGGGACCTGAGTTTGGCGTTTCTTTTTTTGGTTCTGAGATGAAGGAAGAGACCTGTCTCTTCCAGTGTCTCTGACCAAAAAGCAAGGCCAGCTAGTTGCTACTCAACCTCGCTGAGTTAGAAAGCGTTCACCCCAGTCTTTGACTCTCGAGTCTTATTGATAAATAGAGCAACAGAGAATTAATTTAAACCTACATATTGTGGCTGTGGCAGAGCCGGGGCCCAGGACTGGAAGCCCCACCAGGTCGTGGCCTGAGTGGCCAGCAGGTAGTGACTGTGGGTCTTGTGGGACCATAGGCAATCATTAAAATATAAGTATATTTGTGCGTAGCTACTATGACAAGAGAAAAACATCAGGCCCCTTCAAACCTTGGCTCCAGTGGGTACCACACCTTACTGTGTTCATTAACTTTGGGTGGCAAATGATTCAACAGTTTGAAACTTTAGTTTCCCATATGCAAGATGAGGATAGTAACACCCAGAGAAGAAGGTTGTTTCAGGATGCTATGGGATGGTGACAGAGATATCAGCACAGAGCTTGAGACAGCAAGCCAGCATGCTATGCCAGGAGGAGAGAGAATCCAACACCCAGAAGACCATGTACCTTTGCGAGAGAGGACACATCAACAGCTTCCTTTGCATTCTTCTTCCTACCACACTGAGGGACGTTCATCCTTTTACAATTGCATTAACTAGCTCGGTTACAGTGACTCACAGAAAGCCTGACCCTCTTTCTGATACCCTCTTGGGTAACTAACACCTCAATTTGCCACGCTCATGTAGTGTCTACTGTTACTTGCCTTGGCTTCCTTGAGCTCTGGAATTAGGCAAGCTGAATAGGGTGAGTGTCTCCACTGTAAGATGAAGAGTTGTGACCTCAAGTGGCTCACTGACTCACTGGCTGTGAAGAAAGTACACCCAGCCAAGGAGAGCTGCATGGGGAGCTGCAGGGCCTCCGACTCTCAGCCTGGGCAGGTTTTCAGAAAGCCCTATTTGATTTGCTACACTAGGACCAGCAAGCAGGCCAACCCGGCCTGTAATATACAAGAGGGGCCATGACTTTGGTCTCTACAAACTTGTTTCAACATTTTAGCTGAACTGACTACAGTGAGCAGCACACTAGATCCCATCTCTCAGGATGAGAGGAATAATGATCAGAAAACCACACAAAAGGAAACCAGACAAGCACAGCGGCGAAGGGGACAAGGCTGAGAAATCCATTTGGAATTTGGTAGATCCTCAACATCAGGATGTACTTTGCAGGGTTTTGGTGTTGCCCAGGGCGAGCAGAGATGGACACTGTATGCTGCCTGTCAGAGGAGGATGTGGTGTGGCTGCCAGACACTGGCCTAGGAACCAGCACAGGGCAGGGAGCTGGACAGAGAGAGAAAGGTCAGGTTGCTCCAGCCAGCGGGAGCACATTAACCTTTCCTGGCAGCAGGGAAGTGTAGTGGCTCCAGATCATAGTCATCGGAGGCCAGCTAGCCAGTGCAAGTAGCCAGCACCAGCCCGAAGCTGCCTCTGTGAAGGAATGAAAGGAGCAGGTCACTGGGAGGGGAGGACTTCTCGAGAGGGGCAGGCCCTGAGACTGTAGTTAGCAGCTGGCTGGGCAGTAAGGTCTAACTGGCTGTGTGATCCCAAGTTCAGAGAGACGCTTGGCTAAAGGACAGTTCTGAGAGAGAAGGGCGGTTATGGAGATGGAGGTCCTGTCTGTAAGGCTCAGAAAGCCAGAGAATGAGGACTCTATGGATATGGGAGATTTCAAACCAAAAAGGAACTGCTGCAGTGATTTAAATGAATTCCCATTTTAAACAACTAAGTAGTTTGAGTTTTGGACAAAACACGAAACAATAACCCCAGCCTATAAAATGGCTTACCACACGGTTCTGCATGTTCCTCTCACTGGCTTCCTGGGGCACCCTCAGGGACAGCAGTGTTTCAGAACAACATGGTGCACTAAAGACACAGCGTTTTTAAAGCTGCTCTTGTCAAACGGACTATTGGTGAGCTGGGGAAGACAGCTTAGTTGGCAAACATAAGGACCTCAGTGCCATCCCCAGAACCTAGGTGGAAAGAGAAATCATCTAGGGTCCCTGGCCAGCCTAGACAAACAGGAGAACGCCAGGCCAGTAAGAGACGTTTGCCTCAAAACGCGAGTTAGACAGCTTCTGAGGCTGTTCCCCGGCCTCCATACTCACATAGTCCCCCCCCCCCCCCACCCAATACAGTTTCCTACCCTGGGATCTCCTTTGGGTTCTGCTCAACTGATCACACTGGGGTCACTGAGAATGACAGCTACATGTGCTGAAGTTCAAAGCAGGTGGGAACTATACGTCATAATCTTCACTGGTGGTCGGTTTAAACATTCTGAAACAACTGGCTAGCAACTACCACATTTGCCACACAGTAACACATTTCCTGCAGGGCAGTGGTCTATAATCAAAGCCGTTTGCGACAAGGTATAGGGGAGTGCCTCTCTCATAAATATGTAGTTATAAAGTTCTATTTTTTAATACATAGCCATGACAGGGAAAATATACTTGTTATACAATAGCTTTTCCTTGGCTCTTGTGTTGAAATGCCAAATGCACCACTGCGGTGGTTTGAAATAAAATACTCCCCCAAAGGGAGTGGCACTGTTAAGAGATGTGGCCTTGTCATTGTGAGGCAGGCTTTGAGGTCTTTTCCTCAAGCTTCTCCCAGTGTGACGGTCAGTCCACTTCCTGCTGCCTGCAAGCTGTAGCGCTCTCAGTTATTTCTGCCTGCGTGCTTCCATGATTCCCCGCCACGATGATAATGGACTAAACCTCTGAAACTGTAAGCCAGCCACCCTCAATCCAATGTCTTCTTTACATGTTGTCGCTTTACAGCAATACAAACCCTAAGACAACCATTTTATGTAAATTTAAGTAAAATTTAATGAGCCACAAACATGAGACACACAGAACATCCACTACCCTTGGTGTAGAAAGGACAGCTATAAAGGTGTTCAAAAGCACAGGACTTGTGGACCAAGTGACTAAGCAAAATAATAATAATAATAATAATAATAATAATAATAATAATAATAGGCCTGTGGTTTAAATATCTTGCCTCTGGGAACTTTATCAAAAGCCTGAGAGGACGCATTCAGCAGCGAGGGAACACAGTGTGGAATGATATTGGGTGAAATGAGCCAAGGGCAGCGTGTTCAATTGTTCCATCACTGAAGCGTGAGGACCTGGCTCCCTCTGGCCCTTCTGAGGGTTTACAGAACACAGCGGCACAGATGAACAAGGTGCCAATCAGCTGTGCTCCTCAGCAGTCACTGTAGCTGGAGGAGCAGGACGAGCAGTGAGCCTCTGCTTCGTCCCACTCAAGAAGGCCAGGGTCGCCTCTAATCCTATCCGAGTAAAGAGTGCTTCGGTGGGAACCCCAGTACCTCAAAGTCACGTGAGGACACTGATCTCCTGCTATGTAGGAGAGGCCACCTTGGAGCTTCCCAAATTTCCAACATTAGAATGCTTTCAGACTTCAATTCTTCTTCAGGTGATTCAGTGTGGTGTGTGTGTGCGTGTGTGCGTGTGTGTGTGTGTGTGTGTGTGTGAGAGAGAGAGAGAGAGAGAGAGAGAAAGAGAGAGAAAGAGACAGAGACACACAGAGAGAAAGACAGAGACAGAGAGTTGGGGTGGGGAGGGAGGGTGGGGAGATGTCTTAGCACTGGGACCCAAGTCTACTTGTAAAGTCAATTGTTTCATATATACCTTAAATAGACATTCTGAAGGCAATGTGAGATGGTGTTTTAGGTAACACTATACATGAAGCAAGGTTTCATAGCAGGGAATCTTCCACTTGTGGTGTTAAGTTGGTGCTCCAAAAATCTTGAATTTTGGAGCATTTTGGATCTGAGATTTTGGATTAGGGATCTTAGCCTGTATCTGCAGATCTATTCACTTTCATATATATATGAAAAATTTATAGAGCAAAATAGAGCATTTTCATACATATATACACATATATATGTATATATATTACTCTGCAAATACATATCACATATTTTAACCATTTTCCTCATACACGTCACTGGTATTAAGCAAATGCATGTTGCCACAGACATCACCCCTATTATTCTTTATAAAGGAGTCGAAGTTCCTCTATGTATGCTTCAGCTTATGTCACCCATGAGCTAGGGCTCATGGCAATTTTGGGCATTAACTAACGGGTTAAAGCACTTTCACCCAGAGGACCCTGGGGCTAACTCCTCCCTGGCCAGACATCAGGTGACAAGTCTGTATTAATCCTCAAGCACTCTCAAACCCACTAAACCATTTTAAAAGGCAATTAGTGGCTTTATACAACTCGTTATTTATTTACTCAAAAGCCTGTAACTTCTTCCTGGACTCTCTTCTGTTGCGTGAAATACATGTTTGGGACCTTTTAAACTGTGTATTATTTACCTGATACGACTCAATGGCTTCTCTGGAGCCATTTAGTTTTATTGTGGAAATTAGTACTGGGGGGCGTGTATTAAAGCTGAGTTTTAGATCCTCTAGCCCGTGGGTGCCCCCCTTGTTAATGTCGTGTTAATGCAGTTGACTGGGCTAACGGCCACCCAAGGGCTGTGAGGGACAATTATGTGGTGGCCCTATAGGAACGGGAGGGGGGAGCAAAGCGAAGGGTCTCTGCTTGTGAGTGCTGATGGATATCGCAGGTCCCTGTTAAGGACCAGAGAGACTTAGCACATATGGCTCTGTTCATGGTCCCACACAGTGCTCTACCTGAGAACGGTGGTTTGATTTTGAAATAATAAGGATTATTTGCTCTCTAGTACGAAAACCAGGCCAGTTCTTGAGCAGTTATCAGGAAGAGTGTCACAAATTGATCCAGAGGAGTCTTCTACATGAATGAAGAAGATGATGTTAGAGACACAGTTGTGGCCAGTCCATCAGAGATATGCATGGACCTCATCTAGGGCCCTAGGGGAGAACAGGCTAGAACACAAGAGTGGGTGAGAACTAGTCAGGGCTGTTTGTGGAGAATTGCTGATACCAGCTTTTCTCGAACGGACAGACAAGCTGTTGCGGCTGGTTATGGCTTCCCAACAGACCCGTAGTCTACTCTTCTCTTCTGGGTGCTAAGCCTCCAGGAGGACTTGAGCCAAAGAGCATCCCCTGGTACCGGAGTGACAGGTGTTCCCGAATGCTGTGGTGGTGGGGTTATTTCCGGAGGAGGAGGGACAAAGCAGCCATTCTCTATTAGTGCGTGTCGTTAGTCCACAAACCTAGAGGGAGGCCATGGTCCTTGCCCTGCTTATTGTAACTGGAAAAGTTTAGACTCAGATGTTGACTGCTTTACCCAATTCTCACTGTCCTACTTGCTTTGTTCTGTGATGTCTACTGAAGAGGAGAGAGGTCAGGCTGGGCCAGGAGCCTTGGAGCAGGATGCACACTCTTGGACTATTTGGTTTTAAAAGGCATGCGGAGGCTGTAGAGATGGCTCGGCAAGTGAACATACTTCTAGAGTTCAACCCTAGACCTTGCTCACTGTGACCGCCATTCACACACCTTGTGTGTGCTTGTGCATGCCCGTACTCACACACAAACACAAACAAAAATAAGTAAATAAAAAGGCATGCGGTTGGTCAGGATTACATCATGGTTCACACAGAGCAATACCCACTCTTTAAGATGGGGCTCCCATTCTGAGGAGCTGCTGGGATTGCTGTGTGGAGCTGGTTCCACCCCCACCCTGCAGCCCAACACTGTCCAAGCTGATGCGTCCTCATTCTCTGCTCCACTCCACTCCCGTTCACGGCCATTAATATAATTTTCCTTCGTGTCACACTTAAAATGCCCCTCAGTTCCCCTTTCTGAGCTCTGAAAGGACTCCGCTCCATCACATGCCCTGCCTAGGTCACTGATTTCCTCAAGGCTTGACGGGGGCAGGGGCTCTGCTTACTGAAGTGGCTAAAGGCATCAACTCCGGGGTCAGACCGATTGTTCTGGTGCTCTGAGATGCGGAAGAAAGTTGCCTGAGTCTATTAATAGAAACCCAGATGCAGTAGGATTTTAGGGAAAGCAGTTTAGAATATGAAGTGAAATGGAATCCTATTGACAACAGCGTCTCTTTATAGCCCTAATGTGAAATCCTTTCTTCCTTGCTGAGCAGGCTATGGCGAGGATTAAATGAATAGTATCAATGACGCCCTTAGCATGCTGACACACAACTGTTCCAAGAGAACACTATGTCTACCGTATACACACAACTTTACTTTCTTTGCCACGTTCTAAGCACCTGGGGAGTGGGAGCCACAGACAGCAGAATCTGGTGTCTTCAGACACCAGAATGTAACCACATTCATTCATTCATTCATTCATTTATGCATTCATTTATCCACCCAATAATTTCTCCCCTGGTTGCCAGGTAATACTCTAGGGATAAAGAGATGACTAAGGCAGAAATAACACAGATGCAAGAGGTGGCTATGCCTACAGCAGAGGTCCCTGACATTTCAAAGCTTGCTTTGTTGTTTTGTTGCTGTGTGGAGGATGGCAAAACTGCACTTGTTGGACCTGAGTTCTAATCACTGCTGGGTCACCTGCTTCTGTGTGGCCCCTGGGCGAGTCATACCACCTGCGCGTGGTTGAGTTTATGTTCACCTTTTTAAAAACTTGGTTTTGTTTGCAGGGTTTTACACACCTCTCAGGACTGTTCTGAAGATTATAAAATGATTCTGTAAATGGGACAGAGCTTCTACATGGCAATGCTCTTTGAAAACGTGTGAGGTGCATGCTATCCCAAATCTTCATGACTAGGAATCCCTTGCGTTAAAGAGACTGGAGAACATGGGCCCCACAGAAACAGGTGATAGTTGGAGCTGTGGGCTACACATTTTTGCTGGGCGGTGGTGGCGCACGCCTTTAATCCCAGCACTTGGGAGGCAGAGGCAGGCGGATCTCTGTGAGTTCGAGACCAGCCTGGTCTACAAGAGCTAGTTCCAGGACAGGCTCCAAAACCACAGAGAAACCCTGTCTCGAAAAAACCAAACCAAACCAAACCAAACCAAACAAACAAACAAAAAAACAAAAAAACTTCCTTAAAAGTGCCCCATCTCTTTGTGATGCTTAGCGATCAGTTGGGCCAGTGAGATAGCTCAGCAGGTGAAGGTCCTTGCCACTGAGCTCGAGTTCATTCTTCAGGATTTACAAGGGGGAAGGAGAGCATGGACTTCCTCAAATCACCCTCTCACAGACACAGGACCCATAGAGCACGAGTGTCACCCACGATACATGAGTAAATACATGTAAACTGCTTCTAAAAGAAGGGACCGATTAGTAGTGCACAGCCGCTGCTGTTCTCCTCTCCCATTGGACAGAACAGAACCCGAAGCACCCTTGGGAGCTGGCAGCCCTCTCCAACGCACTAAATTCCCTTACCTCAGCTGAAGCTGCCCCTGTGAGGAGGCTGGAGAAGAAGCGCCTGCCAGCCAGTCCCTCCAAACAGGGACGTGTTTCTGGACACAGGCCATTTCACATTCCACTCTCTAGGTGGAGGTGAAGTTCCCGAAATTGTAGGCTATTTGTCAGTTACTTCATTTCTTTCTAGACTACCCCATGGAAAATAGGACTCCATGCATGAAATTTATCTGAGAAAGGGAAAACTGGAAAGCAGTGAGCACAGGAGCAGGACCAGGCCTCTCTTTTTGTAAACCCAACACCCGGCAGGCCTCTGGCTGCCAAAGCCCCCAGCAGAAGCCCTTCTCAACTAATGCACTTCAGGCCGGGCACTGCACCCCACTGAGCATGCTGCATGCGCTCAGTGCGGATGGTGGAATAAGTGAATAAATCCATGGCAGTTGTTTGGATTTCAATATAAATGGATCTTGGATCTGAGAATCTGCCAGATGGGCAGACAGGTTATAGCCTGGTGATGTGTCTCCAAAGCTATAAAAATGTAGCCATGGCTGGAGCTGCACACTGGCATTTTAGAAAATGATTATATGCACAATTTAAGCACATGGCCATCCCTGCCCTCCAAGTGCCATTGCTTCAATGGCTGCATGGATGTTGGCTTTCTTGATTCTTCCTTTTCTATTTTTTTTTTTTGAGACAAGCAAATTTTTTTTTCTCAGCCCCTCACATTGCTAACAGAGTGTGATTTATTCATACAAAATTATGCTCCATTTTTATAAAACCCAAGTTGCTGCAAATGATGCCCGAGGTTCCACAGAAACTATTAATTCCTGATCTGCTGCTATAAAGCATGCCTGCTCTCCGTGCAGAGGCTCTGTCGCCCCAAGACAGATGGAAACAGTCTCAGGGCATGATTAACTTCTTAGTCCCGGCAATTTCCTCGTGCTCCTCTGGCCGCAGACTTCCAGATTGACCTCCAGCTTCTCTGCAAATGAACAGTCGCTCGGATTGATAAATCACACGAATCTCTCTTCTGATCAGAGTTGTCTGCTATTTACTACTTCCAGAGAGAAGTTAATCATACCCAAGGCTCTTCATACGCGGCATACACATCTTTCCTTTCTAACAGCCCTTTGCATATTCTCCAGGTTATGGATAATGTGGTAGCTTTTGCAGTGTGGACTCTGCACCTTTATACACAAACCAAGTGTCCATTTATCCCTCTTTCCTTCATCTGTCCTCATAGCCAACAAGGGCAGCAACCCACAAGAAGAAAAGGCACTTGAGATGATAAGGACAGAGCACTCGTGCAAACTAATATCTACTAATTGGCTTATTTATATCCTCAAGAATTTTGCCACCTCTTCCTGCCCTGGTTTACGTCTTGTTTTCGTCATTTGGGGACACCAGTGGGCCTCATCTTCTCAAAAACATAAAACGAAACCTGCACTCAGGTGTAGAAAAGAACAAAAGCCATACCGGTCCATCCTCCTCCAACACATGCTGGTGCCCCGGGGGAGGTCAGGGCAAACTGGGCTGCGGTCCAGTTTCTCACACTGCCTGGTGTACTCTGCTGTGACTATTTGGACTGAACTACAAAGTCTATTGCTAGGGTCGACATCTGATGTGGTTTTTCTAAAGTTAGGCAATGGATGTATTATATCTTCAATGTTTCACGACTGTTTATTGATTATGAGGCGCCCCCAACTTTCGAGCAGCTGGCCTGGGTATTAAGCTTCAGCACACCAGGGCACAGTAGATTGACTGCAGATAATGGTGACGGACTGCACGCATTTGGAAAAGTTAGAAGAGGGCTAAAGAGATGGCTCCGTAGGTAAAGTCACTAAGTCTGATGACCCGAGTTTGATCTCTGAGACCAAGGTGGAAGGAGAGGGCCGATTCCACACACAAGCACGCTGGCATGGACAGGTGTGCACAAACACAAAATGTAAAAAAAAAAAAAAAATCATTTTAAAAAAGCTACAATAAAGGCGTAAGAATATTTTCAACAAAGAAATTATGTCTGGGGAGATAGATGCCTTAATTTTTTTAAGAATTTATTTTACTTTTATGTGTATGAATGTCTTGCCTGCATGCATATATGTGCCCCAGGTGCATGCCCCTTGGGTCCCCTAGATCTGGGGTTACAGAGGGTCGTGAGCCACAATGGAGGTGCTGGAAATCAAAGCTGTGTCGTCCGTAAGAACAACAAATGCTCATAACTACTTAGATATCTACCCAGCTCCAAGATGTTTTTAATTTAAATAAAATATCACACAAAGTGCTCATGTATCAACATATCATGCCTATGGATATGTATAACTTAAAAAGTATAGTTAAAAAAGATAAACGTCACTTTAAGAAGTTTAGTCTATATGAATAAATATTGGACTTGTGCCTCTTTAGTGGGTAGGACATGTCTTTAGAAGACAAACCAGGTAACTTTTGAGATTGGAAAGGAGAACCTTTGTAAGTCCTTGGATACTATCACAATCGTTAGTACCCAAGAGGCATGAGAACCTGGCTCTATCTTAGGAAGGGAATGGGAAACTCGTTCCCTTCCTTTCCCTGTAGTTGGCCTTGTTGGATCAGGTGTCAAAGCATAGGAGGGCTTTCTTCCAGCTGACCTTACAATGCAAATCTAGATCTTCCCAACAACCTGGTCAGCAAAACCTTGCTTTTTCATCAGGACCACGATGTCACCCTTGGTAAACATCACTGTACCCAAGGGCTATTCAGAGCTGAGGGCAAATGGTTAGGCAATGTTTTGGGGGTGAAGTCTCTAAAGAAGAGTAAGGAGTTCAAGGAAGCATGGTTGGAGCCAACTGGGCGTCTCTTCCCAATTCTAGAATCAAAGAACTTAGAAAACAGGTTAGGTCTGAAAAAGGCTTTGTCATTTGGATAAAAATGAAAATGCTGTGTAACTGTTATGGAATTTTATAGAAAGAAGTGATAACAGGCTAAAACCAAATATAGTTTAGAACGTCAGAAGGGTCTCTACAATTCAGTGTAGGACAGACTGTCATGATTTGCACTGTCTACTCGACAGGAAATAGAATTACTTAGGAGACAAGTTTCTAGGCATGCCTTGAGGGAAGGCCAAAAGCAGGTTAACAGAGGTGTGAAGACCCACCTCAACTGAGGGCAGCTCACTTTCACAGGCTGCAATCCCAGACCAAAAAAAAAAAAAAAAAGGAGAAAGTGAATGTCATCACTGCTACCTGCTTCCTGACTGGGGATACTATTGACTGGCTGTCCCAAGAGCCTGCCATGGTGGTTTTCTTCCCATGATGCTAAGTAATTATGAGCTCACATAAACCCTTCCTTCCTTAAGGTGCTTTATCAGATAGGTTGTCACAGTAACCAGTAATTAATAGGCTATTCCATGCCCTAAGAAGCTACTGTGAGGACTGGAGAGATGGCTCAGTGGTTAAGAGCATTGCCTGCTCTTCCAAAGGTCTTGAGTTCAATTCCCAGCAACCACATGGTGGCTCACAACCATCTGTAAAGAGGTCTGGCGCCCTCTTCTGGCCTTCAGGCATACACACAGACAGAATATTGTATACATAATAAATAAATAAATAAATAAATAAATAAATAAATAAATAAATAAATATTAAAAAAAAAAAAGAAGCTACTGTGAGTAGACCATGATCGGGGATGATGTATTCCATTCAAAATCTGACAGGCAGAATATTAAGCAAGTCTGGAAAGATGGCTCAGTGGTTAAGAGCACTGCCTGCTCTTCCAAAGGTCCTGAGTTCAATTCTCAGCAACCACATGGTGGCTCACAACCATCTGTAATGAGATCTAGTGCCCTCTTGAGAAAGAGACCTGGTCAGTTGTCCTCATCAACTTAGCAACTTAGACCATGAAACCCAATATGGACAAGTACAGGCTGCCTATACATGCATGCTTCCGCATTGCCAAGGCATAAATTTCATTCATTTTTTTCATACAATGATGTGGACCCAATGTACATTTTTTTTTCTAAAAACACTGGTTTGGTTTATTCCAAAATGTTAAGGAATATGATAGGAAAAGACAGCTGCCATGTGCCCAGTTACTATTCTCTAATTTTCAAAAAACTAGAAAATAATGAATCCAAAGAATTCAGTAGGTATTTTTAAGTCCCAATTTTGAAGAAGAGTTTTATAATTTATTTTTTCCTTAAAAATAAACAAACAAACCAGGGTCTTGCTATGTTGTCCTGGCTGGCCTGGAACACAATTATTAAAGCTGCATATAGTGGCACACACCTTAGAAGGCAGAGGCAAATGGATCCCTATACTTCAAGGCCAGCCTAGTCTACACAGCAAGACTGAGGCAAGCTAGGGCAACACAGTGAACATTCTCCAAACGATTTCAAACGCTCTCATGTAAGCCCCAGAAAACAGGACATGTTCAGAGGAGGAAGGGACAAAATTCTTGATGAGCTAAACAAGCCAACCACAAGATCTCAGTTTGCCCAAGGCACCCTTATCTTCACTTACACATATCTTAAAGGGGTGACCAACCCGTGGCCATGAGCTGCATGTGCCTAAGGATGGCTACCAATGCAACCCAGCACAGACTCCTAAGCTCATGAGCTGTGTGTGCCTAGGGACGGCTACCAACACAACCAGCACAGACTCCTAAGCTCATGAGCTGCGTGTGCCTAGGGATGGCTACCAACGCAACCCAGCATAAACTTCTAAGCTCACTTAAACCTTTTTAAATTGTAACTCAGTTATTTGGTTTCTGAACACAAATTTTGTCATAATGTTGTGTCACAACATCAAAAGGCTAGACAGTCCTACAGGCTTATAACATGACTCTCAAGTGGCTCTGAATGTAGAGAAATATGGAGACAGGAGCTTCTCACAATTGCATCACCAGAGCAGTGCTTTAACCCAAGCCATCACCTGGAAGTGAGGCTAGTTCCTCTAATTCTGAGTAAAAACCTTCTGGATTGAATAGGGGAATATCCCTACTATACTGGGGAACAGAGAAACAGTGACAATGGGGACCCCTGCTTCTGGGCAGGTCACTAGCTTGACAGGGGATTTTAGTGAGAAAATAAGAAAGAGGTCAAAGGGTTCCTCATTAAGATCTAGCCACACTGGCTTCCCAGGGCTAAGGCATTTGAGGAGAAACCTTTGAATGTCTCAACTAGTTTCTGATGCACCCTGTATGACTTTAAAGGGAATGCCTATTTTCTTAAAAGATGGTTTGGTTCATTCTAACAAAGGTTATCATGACGCTTCTCAATGTATATATACATAGTTTTATCAAGTATATATTTTTATATTAGAAACTTCCTCTATCCAAAGGGTGTAAATCAGTATATCAACAGGGTTCTAGAAACACTGATATGATATAGTATCACAAGCTTTTCATGGTACCTCCCAAAAGGAAATATTACACGTATTAGTAAAGGTCATTGTATGAATCTAAGCTTCCCTTGCTGTTCAAAGCATTTGAGTCAAAGGTTCTCATTTCCAAAGAGAAGATAAAATGAAGAGAGAAATATGTGTAGGGAGAGTCTGATTATGTCACATAGTGAGTTTGGATCCTGGGTTTTTCTCTCTGAGTTTGATCTCTCTGATCAAAAGGCCCAGAAGTCGTGCGTTTGTGGGCTTCCCAACAGCAGCTCTGTATCACGCGGGAGCTGCTCTCAGAGCAGGCACACTTAGGTGGCTGTTACCCGGCAAAGGTTCTTTAGCCAAAATAAACAAACTTAGGTTCGGGCCTCCTCAGAGGAAATGCTTTTCACCCACGTGCTCCAGATAATTCACCTAAGTGAGGAACTGTACCTGGGAGGAGTGTCGGGCTGATCTGGTTTAGCCAGTAACCGAGCATTCTGAGAGAAAGAAGTCAGAAGGAAGGGTGGGGCAAAGGCTGCCTAGCCAATACTACTGAGGTGTGTGTCAGTCAACTGAGATGCATCACCACACACACACACACACACACACACACACACACACCCCTTCGTCTGTTCTAGAAAGCGAATCTGTTTTTATCCATTTGGCACTCTCCTTTCAGAAAAAGCAGGGTGCAAATTCCAGTTGAGTAACACAAGGCAGGAGAAACAAGTCAAGACCAAGAAGTCAGGTGGGAGACCACGAATGGCTGGCTTTTAGGCATAAAACTCAAGAGGAAATCTTATCAGAAGACAGAGTCCTCTGGGTGAAAAGATATGGAAAGAGTGAAGAAAACACCTCAAAATAAATGAAGTACTTATTGCTGAAAAATGAGCTTGGCTCTCAACCAGCTCCAAAGTTCAGAATTTACTGCACCACTCAGGCCTTTCCCCCGAAGTTTCTGGTCTCTTGTTTCACGGCACAACAAGGGATTCTTCATACTTTATGTGAAATACAACAAGACAATTTCTGCAGTAATAAACCCCATGCACGCATGGCAAATCCAGGCATGCAGAATGTTTAACATCCCAGTCCACAGATTCTTTAGGGACAAAATCCGATTATGAATTATATGCCACAATAAATAGGGCTCAATGTTTCATAAAGCAATTTATAGTTCATAAAAATGACAAAATGTACCTGTCAGATAGACCGCGGAGAGCTGTTCTCTGGGCTGCCTGCTGGAAGAAAGGACGGAGATGTTTATTTAATATTCTGACTTTTAAATTATGCGCTCAATCAACAATCTCAAAAAAAAAAAGCCTGTGTCCCACACACATTTTTGTCAAGTAACTGTTAGCAACATAGTAGTAGAAAGCCCTGCTATGTCACGAAAGGAAGGTTTTGGGTTATCCTGCACCAAGGCACACTTGCCCAGAAGAGGCAGAAGTGGGGGAGGTGCTAAGTACTCTTCCCTGGCTATGTGGGGGCAGTCTCGGGAAACACGGCGAAGACCTGAAGTGATTTTTTTTCCTACCACCTGAAATTAGTTTTCCATTGCTTTATCCTCATTTCCTGTAAGAAAAAAAAATAACTTTTTACCAGCAGAGGCGTAAATCTGTGTAGGTGTGTGTGCCTCTGCGCTGTGTGTCCGCTGATGTGCATATGTGAGCATATGCGGGGCACACCTACGGATGTGTGGGCAGAGTCGAGAGGAGGACAGTGGTACTTTCCTCTAATGCTCTTTATCTTGTTCCCCTGACTCAGTGTCTCTCAGGGAACCTGAAGCTCTCCATTTTCTCCATTTCAGAAAAGCTGGTTGGTCATCAAGTTCCCTGGATCCACATCCACTTGTTTCTGCTGATGTTGTAGGCATATTGTGGGCATGCTCGACTTTTTTTCATTTTTGACTGTTTTTGTATTTTGTTTTGTTGTGTTCTTTTAAGATTTACTAAAGGGCTCCATATTTGAAAAGTGGATGGCTGTCTGGGCAAGAACACAGTCTTATGAGATCATTGTTATTTTTAGGCACCATCATGATGTTGTGGCAACAGTTTTGTTTGTTTGTTTTCTAAAGAGCTTTTAGTGACCCAGGAAGCTGGCTTGCTTGGTAGAGTGCCTGCTGTACAAGCAAAAGCATTAGTGTCTGGATCCCTAGCATCCTTGTGAAAACAGGCACACATGCGCATCTCAATCTCAGCTCTGCAGAGGCTGACTCCCAGAGCGTACTCCTCACTAGCCTGGCCCAACCAACGAGCTCCAGGGTCAGTGAGAGACCCTGCAAAAGAAAGAAAAGAAGCCCTCCAAGACTGAAATGGAGCGAGAAGGCTGACTAGCCACTGTTGTTCTGTAACCAGTCTGGTCTCAAACGCAGTCTTCTTGCTGGTGTCACTCAGCCCATTTCAAACTGACCCTCAAGCTGACGGGCGGGCTGCCATCAAGACCTGCATTTGACACCTCTGTGCTTAAGCAGGCTCTCTGGCTGCCTGTGGTTAATGAGGCTTATCCTGGGCTCCCTACAGACTCACCCTAGGTTCTGACTTGAGGACAGCTTCTCTCAACTCTGCAGCCTCTTTAAGTCTTTTCTGAGCCACTTTGTGATGGTGTATTTTTACATTAGTGTGAGGTATAATATGTGGTCTGAGAGTTGATGTTAGTCCTGAGACTGGAATGGAGGAACTTGAGATTGCCAATGGGTACCTATCAAGCAAAATTAGGAGCAAATTGCGGCCAATGAGACTGCTGTACTTTGTAAATTTCTGGTTACCCAGTAAATTCCAACATTAAGGAACAACAACAAAAAACATGGCTGGTGACTGAAGAAGATACCTGACAGTGAGTGACCCCTGGCCTTCACATGTAGGAGTATCTGCACACATGTGTGTACCCTAACAACCATGAGGGATGGGACTAAAGATCCAGTCTGAACTTAAAGCTAATTGACTCTTTTCTTCCTTGCCTCCAAAGATTCTTCCTGCTGACTTCTAGGACAGGGTGCAACAAATGTTGATGAGTAGCTGGTTGGAAAAGGATTTAGAGAGCAAAGGGAGACAAACAGAACCAAGAAATGACTGTGCATGCCTGAGGTGCATTCCATAGAGAGGCCCCTGCTAATGACCTTGCAGGATTATGTTGGTGGGTTCTATCCTAAGGTGTGTGGGAAGTCTGGGACAAGGGTGGCTTTCTTTTAGAAAACCAACAGGATGCTGGCTTAGAGACTGGGCACTCACCATCCATCCTTCCATCAATGTCTTTTGTCATTCTTCCAGTCTGTCAGTGTGATGAATGTCACCATACAGTCAACACCATGGGACTCAGCACAACTGCTAAAAGTACTATTTACTTATTTTTAAAATGCTTGATTTTTGACTGTACTTCTTCTCATTTTAAGTATTTTTCATTATGAAATACTCTACAGAGGACAATCACCATCCATTAAGAAAGGCAACGAGAATGTATTAAACATTTAAAATCACTCTTAGAAAACAGGTATATGACTTCACCTAAGCAAGGAGTGATTACTGAGAAATTTTTGAGCCTACTCTCCTAAACAAAACCAAATCCTTCCGTTTTTGCACCCTGCCTTAATTTATAGTTGGAAAATAGTAGAAGAAATAAACATATATAAAAATATACAGCCAAAGCTGGGAGGTGGTGGCGCACGCCTTTAATCCCAGCACTCGGGAGGCAGAGGCAGGCGGATCTCTGTGAGTTTGAGGCCAGCCTGGTCTAGAAGAGCTAGTTCCAGGACAGGAACCAAAAAAAAAAAAAAAAAAGCTACAGAGAAACCCTGTCTCGAAAATCCAAAAAATAAATAAATAAATAAATAAATAAATAAATAAAATAAATAAATAAAAATACAGCCAAGAAAAAAAAATTACTCAGGTGACTCCTGACTGAAGCCTTAAAAACTGGTCGTAAACTAGATGGACAGCCCAGTTCCACTCTTTCAAGAGTCGCATCACCGTGACCACACTCTCCTTCCTTAATCTCTCATCAGCTTTTCCTCTAGCTTTCCTCTGATTCAGTCTCCACGGAGTCACTAGAGAGGGTTAAGAGAATGCTCCACTGATCTTTCCTGAGTGCATTAGTCATTCATGAATGACTCTGAAGCTCAAGTCTCTAAGACAAAACAAGTTTTCTGCCAGAAATAGTCACTCTCCAAGCTCCCCTCAAGAGATGACATCTTCTCTCTGTCTTTATCTTAACAAGGCTGGCGCTTGGAAACATAATCAGCAGATATTCTGGTTCCAGGGTATGCTAAATGAATTACAAGTCACAATCTGTTATCGAAAGGAAATCGAAGAGGAAATTAAATGCCCCTTTGGGTCTCGCATAGGGCAAGTCCATAGACACTGGGGTGGGGGGGGCAGGGATAAAACAAAAGGAAGGAAGAGGCTGACATTCAGAGGTAGTTCGGAGCCATCCAGTTTCACGATGTAAATAGAATTTATGCCTGGATTCATAATTAATTTAACGATGTGTAGGCACTGGATGTGGCATAGGTGATGGGAAAAACAGATTAAGGTCTTCATGGTATCTCTTTGAGTCTGGAGGTGAGGCGCACATGAAAGGTCCACAGGCACACAACACATAACACATAATAAGACCTGGAGGAAAAAAGAGAGGATGAGTCCAGAGATATAGGGGAGGGAAAAGGAGAGCCATTAGACTAGACCAGAGACATGGGGGAGGTGAGGAGGAAGGGCTAGATACAGAGAAAATAGCGTGAGAGTAAAAGATGCATCAGGCTTAGATCCTGGCTCAGGGGAGAAACTGTACAAGGTCACCGTGGTACAGCTCAGCAAGGCAGCAGGACCATGGCAGAGCAAGAAGAGGCCAGCTTCAAGGGCAACAGAGGTCAAGTATAGGCTTGCGATGTATAACACAATAGGAGATCATTAAAGGGTTTACATGGACAGATGCTGGATAAAGCATGCTTGTATATCCTGTGTAACTTCCTGTGGATCTATGGACTGTTGATACAGAGTATATTTCCGATGTCACACTGGATTCTGTTTTGTGTGGCAATTTAGCTTAGATAAGAAAGGACTAGATGTGAAGTTATTACGAAGCTAACAATGATCAGACAAGGGAACTATCTGACAGCAATGAAGATGGAGAGAGCATGGCCACAGCAATTCTAGTAGAGGGGACTGTCTCTGGTAGGATACGGCCAGGCAGGTCAGGGATGGCACTGGCACCAGATTTCACGGCTGCGCACCTGGTGTGGACAGAGACCACTCAATGAGATGTGGGACTTGGGGTGTAGGAGTATGGGTAAAGGTAGGGTAAGTCTTGTGCTGTTAAGTTCAGCACATGTCGGATGTTTACACAGATGGTGGGTGACAGACAGCAGGAAGTAGTAGAGTAAAGTTGTTGAACACCAAGCAAACAGAGACACCAATAATAGGGTGGGAGTGGCAGCTCTGTCAGTTAAGAACCTATGTTTGCACCCCAGAGCCTGAAGAGGAGATACAGTGGCATGCACTGATAATCCCAGCCTGGTGGTTTGTGGGGGGCACGAATCCTGGGGCTTACTATTCAACCAGCCTGTCCTAATTTACAAGTTTCAGATAAAGTGAGGATCTGTTTTTTTTTTTTTTAAAAAAATGAAATAAATAGAAATAAAGGTGAATGAAGTGAATGAAACCTGAGGTAGATCTCTGGCCTCCTCACTCATATTCACACTCACAGACACATGAATATGCATACGCACATACGCGCCCCTTTCTGCAAAATACCCATGAGAGTCATACACTGACATAAACGGCTTAAAGTTCTGGATCCTCACTTTGCTATTGTTACCCCTCTTGGCGTTCTCCTCCGTAAGCTTCAGAACTGTTCATTTCTAGAAATGCAGTCTGAGAAGCCTTCTGTTCAGCAGGCTTCCTCCTCACCCTGTTCTGTACCACGGTTAGGCAGAGCCAGGGAGGACAAGAACTTAACCTCTGTGTAAGAACACTCTGCGAACGACAGGGGATGCTAACCAGATGGCAGTCGGGGGAAGGAGGAGAAAACTGCCTTGGCCGGGTACCCTGGGCTGTCTGGTTGTTCTAATAAAGACTGGTCTGTGTGAACGCTGCTTGCTCTTTATGAAACCTACATTAAGCAGTCGTACATGGACAAGGCAGGATTTCAGAGGTGACAGAACTCATCAGTAAAGAAAGTCAACAGCTGAATCAGGGCAGCAGAGGACAAACAACTGTGGCTCGTGAAATTAGAGGCAAGCCAACATGTGAAAGGTTTTCTGGTTCTTTCCTAGTGCTTCTCCCCTGATTTAGACTCCACCTAACTCTGAGGTCTAATTTTTTTTTTTAAATTGTTTCTTCAGCTCTCCACTTAATGCTCTACTCCTGGGACTCTGGGTCTGTAACAGTATGAGGTACCACTCATCTCTGGGGAGCTCACCACTCAGGCAAGATGGTATTTAATTTTGTATTCCCATACTACCTTTAAGATACAAGGCAGAGATCTTAGTGCATTCTTCCTTACATGTGAGGGTGTGAACTTCCGGGCATGACTAAGGCTTCTGAGGGGTTAGGGAAGGCACACATTAAGTATTTCCAGGATGGTCTACTCCCTGGAGGAGACATACTCTGAACTACCTGTGGTTCTGTTGGGTTCTGCAGGTCATTTCCTTTACAGACTTAGAGTTTGCTGTTCATTCAAGAGAGAACTGATCTCCCCACGACCTCGCCAACAACTCTAGAAGATCAGGACAGGACTGCCTAAAGAAGGACAATCCTGGCTGTGTTAGGTGTGGGTAGGACCAAAGGCCACTGGAGAGTAACTAGGATTAACCTAATTGATACATGCTGCTTCCGGAGAATGCAGAGCTAAACTTACTGGCCCTCTGAATTGAGAGGGGGCTCTTGTGTGAGGGTAGCACCAACGTCTGGATTCTGAGAAAGTTCTGGTAAGACAACAGTGCCTTCTCAGAGGAAGGCAGCACATACAGGTCAGTGCATGGCTGCCCGCGTTTACGAAGCCAGCTGAGCTTCTAGGAGAGAGTCTACAGTTCCAGTTCTCGACAGTGGGAGATTAAATTTGGAATGTGGATGGTGACACTAGAACACAGGTCTGAATCATTGGCAACCTGAATGCAGCCACAATTTGCACAAGACCCAAATGGTGATGAATTATTGATAATGGTCATTTAAAAATATACACCAAATTTTAATTGATATGAAATATGTTATATTAATGGAGTCCACTGTGATATGTCAATGTGTTTATGATGTTCAATGATCACATCAGGATAACAGCATCTTTATGATCTCAAACATTTATACTTTATTTGTGTCAGGAATATTCAAAATCTTCTCTACCAGCTATTTTGAAATATGGGAACAACTGTTGTCAACCATAGTTGCCTTTATTCTGTTACAGAACATTTGAAATTATTCCACTTGTCCGAATGTACTCTAGTCCCATTAAATCATCATCCCTCCATCCTTCCCTCACAGTCCTCCTATTGGGCTCTGGTTCTACTACAGCTTCACTGGGGTTCTCTTTGCTCTAGGAGTTGGATACTAGGATGAGTCATTTCTCACTCTGTGAGCTTCCAAATGCCTTTGGAGCTTTTACAAATGTTGCAGTTGCTACCACAGTATGATGCTTTGGTGGAATTCCCTTAGCATTCCACTGGACTTGGTGGGTATTCAGTAACTGTGAATGCAAGCACAGTCTACACATGTTTCTTTCTATATGAAGACCACACAGGAAAGTGAAATAAATACCTTGATAGCTTTGTTTTAACTGCAATCTGTATCTTGGTAGCTTTGCTAGAACTGCCATCTATGACTGAGGAACCCATAACTAAGCCTGGATTTACATTATATTCAAACTCTTCTACTAAAAAAATACCCAATATTTTGAGAGTAAAAGTAGGTTTGTAATGATCAAGATCATGCCAGTTGTACCTTCCATACCAATCATGCAGGAGAAAGAGGAAACACTTCCAAGTGCATTACTGGTGTTTGAATTTTCACTTCCCATATGAACATAGCTCTGCAGCCACTTATGGAAGTGCACACACTCTTCCTAGCCTGCCTTGGACTTTTTTTTTTTTTAAAGATTTATTTATTAATCACGTATACAGCGTCTGCCTGCATGTATCCCTGCAGGCCAGTAGAGGGCACCAGATCTCATAGATGGTTGTGAGCCACCATGTGGTTGCTGGGAATTGAACTCAGGATCTCTGGAAGAACAGTCAGCGCTATTAGTCTCTGAGCCATCTCTCAGCCCCTGCCTTGGACTTTTAAGAGCAACACCTTAAGGGGATGACAAACCCAGAGACAGGGCTGATCCACCTTCCCCAGGGAGAAATCCTGGCTAACCTGTACCTTCCATGCTACAGTTGTGGTAATGATTGTGAGTATCAAATATGAGCCTTTCCTATCAAATACTATAAAACTTAGTTTTAGGATAAGGAATTAAAATCTTTTTACCTTCCTCACTTGGTAAGACTTTTATGCAAATGTTTTAATCATTCCCACCCAGTAAGACATTTGTTTGCACAAAGACCCATTATTATTATTATTGATTTTGGTGGCCTGGAGCAGTAACCCTTTCTCCCTGTAACCTTTTCACAGCCTCCTTCATGTCTTACTGACCAGTTCTAATTAAATAAGAATGTGAGGTCTAACCCCATCCAATGTGGAAAAGACACAGCTACTAACTGTTTTAGAATAAAGATCAAGCACACTTTTCTCTTTCAGAGTGTGTTCCTTCTTCTAAGCACACCCTACTGATTAAAAGTAAAGTATTTTTAAGAGAATGGTGGTCTCTTCCTTTGCCACCCCAAAACACATTTCTAATGATTTGGGGGCTCTGTCTGGGAGCCTAGCTCACCTATGGTGTGCTGTGGACCCACTTTTAACAACTGTCTGATCTGTTTCTTAGAGATGATTTTATTCCATTCAACACAACCAATGGATTGCTGAGCTGGTCTGGATAGAACCGGGATGTGCCAAGAGCCCTTGGATGACAAAAATGGCTTGTCTCTGTGCTTCTCCAGGCTAAGAGTCTCCCGAGAAGAGCTGTGCTTCGGAGATAACCAGCCCCACACATGAAGAAAAATTAGGACAACAAAAACGAAAACAAAAATTTCCAAATGCTATCTGGACCAAACACTCGAATTCCTGACTGCAGATAACTCCTTTGTTGCAGGACCTCTCCTCCACCTGGAGAGATGCAACAGCCTATGAAGACAGCAGACAATCTAGACGCCGGCATTCCCCCACAAGCTAAGGAAGAAAACAAACACAAATCCCCCAAACTCGGCATCATGGAAGTCACAGAACAAAGGGTCATTCCTCCCGGTTGAAGGAACCTGCTCTGGAGGGAGAATCCCACTTTCATTGCCAGCTAACAGTGCCACTGATCGGTAGGCTGAAGAAAGGCCCATGAGCTCTGGAGGCTGGTTTCCCTGAGCTTCTAGAATGAGGGTGTGGGTGGGTGGTACTGACATCTGTTAATAACAAAATCTTGCCTTAGTTAAAAAAAAATATACCTCCTTGTGTGAATTCTACAGTTTTAGCAAACTCCATGGTTTCCTGTCTTTGTGTTAATCATTTGTTTGCCTACATTCAGTGAATCATCTTTTAATTTTTATATAAATTTTTTCATTTTTCAGATTTCCTTTCATGGTGTTGAGGTTGAAGTAAAGGCACATTCTTCAGCCTGGGCTTATATAAATCTCACTGAGCCCCAAAGAGAAGGTCTCGAAATCATTTTAGGGAACAGCATACGAGACTTTGCACATTTGTGGACAGTGAAATTTAAGTTAACTATTTTGGAAATTACAGCTGACTTGAAGTGTGGTTTTCAGGGGTTTCCACTATTTGATAGAGAAATTTTCATTTACTTTGGATGACAGAAAGGTTTTCCTTATAAAATGAATTACCTAACTGCACGGTAGGGCTGATACACAAGCCCACCCTCCTGCTGAGCACCTAACATTTGCTTCCTTGATTGTGTTCAAGTTCAACTTCCTTGAGTTCAGATGGGTACTCGTTCCTAGACAGGTATGACAAAGATCTGCCAGGCAGGTGTCTTCAATTGTACTTCCATACAGAAGGGAAACTATCTCGGCAATGCTATCAAATTGAGTGTTTACTCAGGAACATGATTACAAGACTAGAAACAGAACCGAATATAAGCTACCTCCCCCACCCCGGTGTTCCTGTTAGGTTTAAAATATATAATGTAGAGTCTTTTGCATCGCCCTTCAGAAACAAGGCATTTTCTGGCAATGAAAATTTACTTAAAGTTTTTGTGGTTAAATTAGCACAATAAACATTACTAATGTGTAATTCATCTTGAGCAACAAGCCAGCAGTTTGCATGGATATGTGGAGCTTAGTAGGCATTTAAGACTATTCTTGGAATGATTTATGCGAAATATGTCTAGCTCTTGTTTGGATACAAATAACATCTCTGATACACTTCATTTCTCATGGAAGAGAAACTTGATTTTGGAGCCATGCCCCCCAAACCTGGTCCTGATTACTGCTTCCACTCCTGTTTATATAATTCTACACAGCTTTGGCAGGATCCAAGCGCACATACCAGGGTGTTGGCTTTTATGAATCTCCTGGGATGCGAATGTCACGCTGACTGGATGAACTCTGGCCACAAATCCCAGACAAGCACAATGACTCTATTTATTCAGACTTGGCTGCCTGAATGCAGATTGACTCTGTGTGTAATACATTTTCACAGGCCAAGAACCTCCACATCAACCAAGCTGAGGCCGAGAAGGAAAAAAAAAAAAAAACTCACTGAGAGGAATTGGGCTGCAGAGACCTCTCCCTCCCGGCTGCATTTCATTCTGTGACCGCATCACGCGCACCCTGACTGACACGCACTGTCAATGCCTTTCAAGTTTTCCTTTTCAATGTCTTCAGTTAGGCAGCTGACATATGAAAATGAAACAAGGGGGTGGGGGTGAAGAGCAGAAACCTGCTTTTAATAGCTGACCCCGAGCTGGCGTGAGTCATCAGTGACTTCTCCAGGCCTGAGCGGAGAACCGAGATAGGGGTATTTCTCTGCCACTCCGTAAGAGGCCAAATGAAACACAACGGCTGCACTGTAGGGCTCAGCGGCCCTCACCTGCAGTCTGGACACGCCAGGGGCACAGAAGCTTTGGATTCTTCCTGACAGACAAGATTATTATTACTCTCTGCATTATAAGTAAGAAAATAATTACCTCTTTAGCTTGCAGATTTATGTTAATGACATAGATATCTATTAAATTAATTGTATGCTCTCCAAATATTGATTGGGGATTAAAAGGTAACTTTCCTTCATTGTGTTGAGAAATCAATTAGGCCAGTAGAGAAATTCCCCTCTACAGATTAAATCCGATGATCGCCGTCTGTAAAATTACAACAGTCAGTTTAAGTGGATAAACTACAGTCATTTGAAGAGAAAAATGCACTTATATAATTAAAATGAAAAGGCTGCCCAATCTCTGTGGATAATGTGGTTACTTGGAGCTGCAGGCACAGACGTCGCCATTCAGAGTGGATGGCTGTTCCCTTGCTCTCCCTGAGCTCCGGATTTGTCATCTCGGAAACCCTGCTAGCAGCTGACGCCCTCTCAGTTACTGCTTGCCAAAAGTCTCAGTCATGTGTCCCTTTCCTCATGCCTCAGCTGCAATAATCCTGTCTAGAGATTTGCTCTGTCTCACTTCCTAAGCTTCTCCAGACTCAAGAGGCAGAGATTATCATTTTGACCAGAGGGTGAGACACGCAGAAGGAGTCCTCTCTCTTCCAAGTCCACCGTGGAACTCCTTTAAGGCACAGAACCACTTCATCAGATCACAGTTTTCCAGGGGACAGTTAACTGGTGGGATCTACTACATACACATCCAAACCAGGAATGTGCTTCTTAGATCTGCTCAGACCTCATCAAGTGAAGAATTCTAAGAGTCTTTATGACAGAATGCTTTCATTTCAAGGGGGTCACAGCCACCTTATAAAGTAAACCTTGCCATAGTTTGAGGACACAAAATTCTGTTATCTCTGAGAGATACATTGAGGAGATCCCATTCTCTTGGTTTTGGGGGTGTCAGCTGGAAATGGCTGAGAAAACCTTGTAACCTTAATATTGCTTGACATAAAATGAATGTGTATAGGAAATGTGCATAGAATTTCCATGCAGATAGTATAGACACCTGTTTTTCCCCCTTAAGCAGGCATGTTATCTGTAAATTCATGTATAGCTGCCTTATAATCTTAGGTCTTATATTTTTCTCCTGTCACTCAACATGTTTATTTAATGTTTGGGATTAGAAAAAATATCCGTGTTTAGTAAGAGAAATAAAGGCAGAACAAAGGTCATCTTTGTTTTTGGATGTTAGTCCGTAGGCCCTTAAATCCCAATTTAAGCCAGTGCTCCGTGTTTATTTATGCATCCATTCAACAGAGAACCTCTACTGAGCCAGACAGGCTCTGTTCTCAGCGATGTTTCAGTTTTGTTGATAGGAATAGTTACCGTCGAAAGTAAACACATGCACTGTAACTAAAATTAGAATGAGGTCCCCGAGAAAGGGTAATTAATAATACTGAGAAAACGACATGCCATGGTCTCTCTGAGAAAGTAATGTACTTCATGTACTGTACCTTCAGGAGCACAGGTATCAACCAGGCAAACCACAGAGCAGAGGCCTGTGGAAGCCCTGAGGAAGATGAACATGGCTTGTTGGAAGAGCTGAAAGAGGCCCATGAGACCGAGTGCTGGAATAAGCTCAATGAGAAGGGGGAGGTGTGGACAAGACTGGACTGTGGAGGCTGGTGGAAGCCATGGTATGAGCATTTCATTTCTCTCCAGGAGGAATAGAAATCTCTATTTTAGATCAGAGCTTGCTGAATTAAGAACACTTGCTGCTCTTGTGTGGGACCCATGCTTGGTTCCCAGCACACACACTAGACTGCACACTAATGCCTGTTAACTCCAGTTCTAGGGAATCTGATGCTTTCTCTGGTCTCCATGGTTACTGCATGCATCTGGTAACCATACAGACAGCAAGATACACATATAAATTAAAAATAATAGTTTTAAAAAATAAATGATTTGATCTGATATACATTTTAAAAAGATCACTGAGTACCAACTATTACAGAGGTTGGAGAACATCAAGAAGACAGTTCACACAAGGCTGGTTTAAACTAGTTAGGATGGAAAGAAACAGGCAGACTAATATTTAATTTTGGAAGTTACATTTACAGGAGTTAGAGAAGAAAGGCAGATTTGAGTGAGGAACGGTTATCAGGGCTGAGTCTGTAATTTTGGGCTTGAGCAGTGGGCATCTGGCAATGCTAGCTTTGGAAATACGAACAATCACAAGACAAATATTTGGGCAGAGGGCAGGCAAACCCCAGAAGTTCAACTTGGCATGACTCGAGTTTGGAAGGCAGGTGAAAGAGTCAAATAGAAAAGAGTGTGAGTGTCTCAGAAGCAGGTCCCGAGTTCAAAGTTGAGGCTGCAGAGTTGCCATTATATAAAAACTACAGGTCATGAGGAGGGACAAGGATGTCCAAAAAGAGAAGAGCTACAAAGGAAAAGGTAGGGATGAAGCTGTCAGACTGGGTGGAGAGTGAGCAGTTAGCAAATCATTCTAAGAAGGATCAGGCAGAGAGGAAGGGCATGGGCAAGAGGTGTGGGGGAGGCACAGGCGAGAGGCATGCAGTATCAGACCTTCAGGGAAGCAGTGAGCAAGAGTGGTCAACAAAAGGCCACTTTTAGGGTAAGGCAAGGGATGAGAAGAGACAGGGATTTGGGTCAGTGCTGGTTCCAGTGGAGCCGCTGTGGTAGAGAAGGGTTATACTTAATGGGTAAGGCAGGGGCTGAAGACAAGGTCCAAAGGAGCAGAGGAAATGGGACAAACTTTTGATAGGATGGGCCAGAGCCCTCTTGAAACATCAGGGAAGGGTGTTGACAACAGGAGGAAAATAAAAGCAGGATGTGACAGGAAGAGGAAAGACTGGTCCTTTTGACTAGACACAGGTCAGCCATAGAATGCAGTGTGGAGATGAAGAAATACAGGCTAAGACACAGATCCTTCATTGATGCCAGGGAGACTGAGTACTGGAGAAGCTGAGGGATGATGACTATCAAAAGTTAGAGGTCTGCCCGGGCAGTGGGCAACACTCCCTGAATCCCACAAATCTCCAGATGTTATAAGATTAAATTCTATACTGTCCATGTTTGTCAGGTTTGTGATGGATGTAATTGTAGGATATTAATGGAGAAAATGGATAAAAGAATCAATGAACTGCCATGTCTAGATAATGCAGTATTATAGCTACTATAAAAAGTTGTATGAAGTGGTTTTGAGTGTGTTTTCCTGCATGACCGTGTGCATGTACGTGTGTGTGTGTGTGTGGTGTAGGGCAGAGGTCCATGTTGGGTATCTTCTTCTTTTCTGCTTCCTGACTGTAGAAGCGGTGTGGCCAGTAGCCTCATGATGCTACCATGCAATTTTAGGATTGTGTGCCTTCAAACTGTGAGCCCCCAACCCTCCCTTCCTCGAGCAGCTTTTGTAGGTGCTTTGTCACTGAAGCAAGAGTGACTGATATGGGGACTTCCAATATCACAAGAGGAGCACTGAAGGGCTAAGACTGCCAAGCTGCTTAGCAGCTGAGCAGGGATTTGAACCCTGGACCAAGGCTTCGGTGGTCTTCATTACTAAACTAGCCTTCTGTCTTCATCTCTAAGAGCACAAAAGCAATTAGGAGAAAAGCAACAGGAAGACAGGGGTGTTCAAACAATGCCCCAGAGTGTGAGGCAAACACGTGCAGCAACCCAAGCCTTTAGGGACATCTTTATTTTTAGGTGACCACACAGGTCAACTGGATCAATATTTATAAAGGCAACTAGGTTCATCATGTTTCCTTGGGCAGGAAGTATGCAAAGTCTTTTGAAAAGATTTCTGGGAAGAGGGGAACTCTTATTGTACCTGGAAAAATCACTGAAAACAAATGTGTGAAAAAAGAGAAAATATGCGTATATGTTTCATGTTCGTATAGGCAACATGTTTTCAGGGGGAAAGTATTGTCATTTGTCTTTTTCTAAAAGTAGGGGAATCCCTTCAAGGCTCAGGGAGCCCTGTGGAGGAAATGAAAAGAAGGTAAGAGCTTAAAGACAGGGAGAAGGATGTTATAGCCATATTTTATTTATGTTCTAACAAAGCTTGTCTAAAGATCAGAGTGCAAAGCTAGCCACACTAGTTAGTCAAACAGGCCAGGCAGTGGTGGCACACACCTTAAATCCCAGAAGCCACACTAGTTAGCTATAGAGGCCATGCAGTGGTGGAGCATGCCTTTAATCCCATCACTAGAGAGGAATATAAGGCAGGATGAGACAGGAACTCATGCTCTTTTGAGTCTGAAGATTTTGTAGAGGTAAGAGCCCTCTAGTGATTGGCTGCTTTGCTTCTGATCCTTCAGCTTGAACCCCAATATTTGTCTCTGGGTTTTTATTAGTCATGCTACAGGATGTGAAATGCTGTCTTCAGGTCATGCTATAGCCATCACGAAAAACCTGATCTCACAGCAGCTACAGCAGCCTAAACTAGGAAGGCCCAAGAATGGGCCTGCCAACAGCCAGTCATGGACCAGAAAGGACTCATGGGACGCCTACCTTTTCCTTGCTGAACTATTGGCAACTGATGGAATCTGGGGGGCAGGGAAGACAGCCATTGTTTTTAGTTGCATACTAAAAAGTGAGCCCACCAGTCTCTAAGGCAGAATAAACATAATACACTACATACACATATGGAATTATTAAATAAACTTAATCAGTAAAAACAGTGGGGGAGTTATGATTTTGTGATTACATAAGAGTATACTTTAGATCCAAATAGAACAGCTTAATATAATTAATGTCGATAATTTAACTTAAATTATCATATGCAAAAACATTGTTTGGAGTCTTGTTGATTACTGTGTAAAAATCATTCATTCTGAGTGTTCCTTTTACAAAAACATAGACAAAGGTTGAAACACAAGACTAAAGGGTCTGACCAGTACAGTACAGTGTTACCAAGGACTGTAGACTGGGAAGTAGACAATAAAATGAACGATTTGGTTGACTTTAGAGAATGTGATAGTACAACATTAATAATGAGTTTCTTAAATTGCATTTTCACGGGAAGTATTTCTTGCAAACAGTTCTAGGAACTGTTTAGCCTGTGAATCCTTTCTCTAATATAAACTACCCACAAATTGCATGCTTAAACCCATTTGTACCTAGCTGAGCCTCTCAGTGGTATAAAATAGAGGTGAAATCATTTCTTTTAGTCACATAGATGAGAAAACAAAATTAGAATTGCGTCTGTTTTACATTTCTTCAATGACTGCTGAGCTGTGGGGATCTGACTGCCTGGCATAGACATCTAGACACAAATTATTGCATCTCCAAAATTCTCAAAGTCTAGAAGGCCTTTCTGCCCAGCTCATCTTCCTCTCTAGGAATGTTCTTTGCTTGCCAACCAGGTTCCTAGATTCATGGAGTCTTCTTGCATGGAGTGCCTTAGCTTGTCTCAGAGACAGGAGAAGCCTTCTGGGACCCCATGTGAACGCCCATGTTCTTCTCAGGCATACATCTTAGTAACCTTCCTCT
Organism: Chionomys nivalis; assembly: GCF_950005125.1. Taxonomy (NCBI): domain Eukaryota; kingdom Metazoa; phylum Chordata; class Mammalia; order Rodentia; family Cricetidae; genus Chionomys; species Chionomys nivalis. The sequence continues at coordinate 32,972,593 of NC_080104.1, forward strand.
GGATCTTCTCTCCCCTTGGCTTGCTCTCTAGAAACACTATTTATATTTGCATGCCTAGACAGCAAATCACACGCACAACATTTCATGACACCTTCGAATCAAGTTCACGATTCCAAAATCAATTGAGTGGTGCATGCAGTTAGTCCAGTCACATAAAGATGACAGGAAAAAAGAGAACCCTCCAAACTGTCTCTCTAACCTACCCTGTTCGTCCAAATTCAACAAAAGGCAATGTAGGTGACGGGGCAAATGAAAGGAGTGCAGGAAAATCTGTCTTCAGTGCTTTGAAACCTGCTTTAAGATAAAAATGTTTCCTGAGATGCAGAAGTGAATGTGATGAATGCTAAGTGGATATTTTTTTCACCTTAACTGACTGATCAGGAGACTATTTATAGCCCCCCTGACTGATGTCTCAAGCTGGTAAATCAACAGCAAGGGAGACTATTTCAAGCACATTTATCATTTAAGACAAACAGCCGAGACTGCGCGTGATTATTTTTTATTCATCATCTTCGCTCACCTCTGTGCTCGCTCCTTCTCACTGTTAATAATATCTGTATAAGGCTCCTCAATATTTAATGGTACAGCCTCCCCACTGCATGCCGATGAGTGTAAGGTCACATGTTTGATCTCAAGAAGGCCGGTTATCTTTGCAAAAGATGTAAAAAGGGGGGGGGGGCTCTGCATTTCCTAGGGAAGCCTGATTCTATCAGTTTTGTTAGAAACACTATTGTTGGTCTCTATGCCATTAAAGGAGAAATCACAAAATGAAAGCTTTTAATGGGAACGGAGCTCAGGACGTTTCAATAGACTGGCCCAACCACACAGAAACTCAGGAATCTCAGCACAATGCCCGGTATCACAGAACAGCTTGGTTTAGGGTCTCAGTTTACCCTCATTTGTGCCTCATGGACAAGACAGCAACACACAAGAAAACCTTACCTGTTCACTCTCTTCGTCGTCACTACTTAGTTTAAGGTCATCTTCTAGCATTCTGAAAGGAGGAACAGAGAGATGCAGACACTTAGAGTCAAAATCCTTCAATACTGATTTCTATCCCCGCCACCATGTACTTAGGGCAGAACAGATAGTCACAGCATGAAAATTAACCCTCACGGCAATCACAGGATGAGATGGGGCTCCCTCAGAGTTGGCTGTTGTAGAAAAATAGAACCAAACAGGGACTGTTCCCTGGGAAGTTTAAATTTCACAGTTGCTTGTTCAGTGTTTTCCAGGTTTAAGAGTTAGGCTGTGTCCTGAGGCCTGTCTGGGGATGATCATGGTAAAGGAAGTGGGAGAGCAAGCAGAATTCTGCTGAGGGCCATGCGGCCATAGTCTTGAGTCATGAGTGACATTTATTCAGACCCCTCACAGCTTAAGTGCTGGAGAGAATGCCTACTCCAGGATCTGCTGAGTAGAAGGCAATGAACAGCAGGGCACTTCTGAAGAGTCCACGAGGCATTTCCACAGGTCACCATTCACCATGCACCCTGACCTGCAGCAAGTCCATGAGGGCCAACAGCAGACAGAGAAGTGCAACTGCATACCCTACTGTTCTTAGTGATGAAACACAGCTCCTATCAGTGTTGTTGCGATTAGCTCTTTAGAGTACAGCTGTGTTCAGATTCGTCCCTTGCCACGGGGATCTTGCTCAGAGATGCACTCTCTAAAATGTGTGCTGTGCACTCAGAGCTGTTTGCCTAAGAGCAGGGAGAGTCCACTGGTGCGAGCCCAGGGCTCCAGACCTGGGTCTGGAAGCTGTTGAGCTCTTGTATTTAAAGACCTCAATGTCTTCCTTTAAGTCAGCTTCTGAAGACTGCTACCAAACGTGCCCATCATAGGCAGGTAGTTCTATTTTAATGCTATTTCAGTGACTTTGGGGGTAAAGTGGGAACCAGGGGCTGTCAGAGTTATGAAATTTTTAAGCTTTGGGAGTAGGTGACATACAGCACCGTTGTTCACCCGAAGAAGGTGAAGGCTATACCTGCGATCCTGCTTTAGATTCCATGAGTCTAAGAAAATGGTTTCTCCCATCACACAATGTGGGTAAAAAAAATCCTTTCTATTTGATCAGAATCATCTAGAAAAAACAACTGCAATTTAACATGTACATTTTTTGGCCATTATCTCCTATCCACAGGGCAGAACACAACATTTATGTTGTATTAGTTGTTCTAAGTCTGAAGGAAAGATTTAAAGCTATGGAAAAATGTGAATTCATTACATGCAAATCCAATGCCATTCTATAAAAGGAAGTAGAGTGTTCGTAGATTTTGATATCAGAGGAAGGCACTGGAACCTAACAATCCCCCATGGACATCAAGAGACAACTGTATTTGCTTCTGACAATGTGACAACAGGGTCTCTGAACATTTAAGAAACTCACAGAGGTAAAGAGGCTGAGAAATAAGGATGTTACAACAAAGACTACAAACTAGGCCATGTGCTCTCCTTGAAGGTCTTTGTTGATGTCACCTAGTGACTACAGTAGGAGTATATATTTTAGCTTCTAAAAGTTGATTTAGGTCTACACAGGTTAGTAAACAAGCCTGCTAGCCCAGTATCTAGGGAGGCCTGCCCTGGGTTGGTCACACAGGCGGAAGTCACTAAGGTAGACTTTAAAGCTGTTTAACAACAGCAAAGATGTTGATAAAAAACACATAATAAAATTAAATCTTGAAAAATTGATGCCAGAGACCAGAAGCCTAACCAGAGATACCGAGAAGTGGGATTTTACAATCTTGATACCTACAGAGCTGTAGACTGCTAGATACAGCAGCATGGTGGCTTCACAGTGGAGTCAGAGGCAAGTGACTGAGATTCTTGACATCTCCAGGATGCAGGCAGGACATTTTAACGTGCAATGAAGTGTCTGAGACTTTATACATTTTTTTTTTTTACTTAAAATCTGCTAAGACAACAGTTTCTCTTTTAAAAAATACTGTATGTGTGTGTGTTTGAATGTCTAAGTGTGCCTTGGTGTGTATACTGCAGAGGGCAACTTGCAGGAGATGATTTTCTCTTTCTACCATGTGGGTTCTAGGGTTCAAATTCAGATTGTCAGGCTTGGTGGCAAGCACCCTGCCCGCTGAGGCAGACCAAGACAGGTGCTCACTGCTCCACTGCTCAGCCTCACCCTACTCAGGTACTGCTGAACTGTGTGGAACACCTCCACCTCAGGGTGGACTGAAGCTACTTCACGGAGCACGGTTGATGGGATTTCCTTGAGATATTTGTCATTTGAGGCTCTCTGAAGACCCTTCAATCCTTTATTTAAAGGTCATTTCATTTTGCTCCACCTTAATGGCTTTAAAAAAAAGCCCAGTTTTAATTGAGCTGTTTGATTTTCAGTATTATTTCTATAGCAGATGCTGCCACTGTCTCTACCTATCTCATATTTAAAGCCGGAGACTATGTCTATTAAACATGAATATTCTCTTCATTAAACATATCACATATGCAAATATACATTCTAGCAATTAGTGTTTCACAGTGGCCTATCTCTTAGGATTTCTATGGTGGGTATAAAACACATGACCAAAACCAACCTGGGGAGGAAAGGATTCACTTTATCTTAAAGCTTGTAGTCCAGCATCCAGGGAAGTCAAGGCAGGCACTCAAGGTAGGAACCCAGGGCAGGAGCTGATGCAGAGGCCATAGGGGGAGTGTTCCTTACTGGCTTGCTTCCCACGGCTTACTCAGTGTACTTTCAAATAACATCTAGGATTACCAATCCAGGGATGGAATCTCCTACAGTGAGCCACACCCTTCCACATCAATCCATAAATTAAGAAAATGCCCAATAGTCTTGTCCACAGACCAATCTGTTGAAGGCATTTTCTCCATGGAGATTCCTTCTTCCCAAACGACTCTGTGTCAAGTTGACATAAAACTAGCTAGCACAGTTTTCAACTGATACCTGCTGGGAAAGGGAAAATCAGTTTTCTCTAATGGAGTGTCAACTGGTATATCAACACAGTCCAGAGCAGGCCCAAGAGTAGTAGACCAATACAAAAAGAACTCCATTTGGGCATGCTCTTTGTTTTAGCGTGGTTTTATCTTATAGGTTTTGGTTTCCCCTTTTGGTTTGGAGGGGTGGGAAGTGAAGGGGAAGGGGAAAGGGAAGAGAGAGAGAGAGAGAGAGAGAGAGAGAGAGAGAACAAAGAATGTAGGGAAGGAGAGAAAAATCAAAATATAAACACATATGAAACTTTAAAAAAAAACACACCTAGCCAGCACAGCCTATCTATCAAACAGGCCTATCCATTACAGGTATTCCTAAGCAATGCACTCCATGCCTTAGACCATTGGAGGAAGTAATAGGCATCTCATTTTATTCTTTCTGAAGTCCTGTGCTCTGCTGGTTGTTCGCTACCACCTGGCTGGGTAATTTTCATTAACAAGTGATTGCCTTCCCATCTGTAGTTCTTTGGAACAGCTTTGCCGACAGCATTCTGGGGAACTGGGAAGGCTAGAGAAGCTCTTGTGTGGGAGTCGATGACTAAGCACATCCTAGATGAAGATGAACAAGGTGACTTAGCCTGGAGGCAAGTGGAGAACCCAAGATCAAGACAAGGTGGTCCAGATAACCTAGCAATGTCTTCCTGGAATGTATTTTGTTTCTAGGATCTCTACATACTCTGAAGAAATTTGGTTTAAGTGAGATGGTGTTTGCTCATATGTATCTCATTCCCAGGACCTGCTCTGGTTACTATAGTGGAATTTCCATGATTTGCTCCTGCCATGTCCATTCCTGAGAGAGAATGTAACTGCTTCTATTCACCTGCTTGCTTTTAACTAGAGACAATGGTATCAGTCTCCTTTCTTACTTATCAAGTGACCTTGCTACAAAGGCCTATCCTCTTTTCAGAACTGCATCTCATTTTCAACCATATATGATCCTCAAAACAGTCAATCTTACTTAGAAAATCTGCCAACCCCAGGTAAGATATGGGATGATGCTATGTATCCATAATTCAATCAACTGCTTTTTCTGATAGCTTCTTTATCTACATGTCATTAATGAAGAGAAATCAAAGACTCAACAGTAGAGGAAGCAGTCAGAGGCACGGTGTGAGATTTGAGGGTGAAGGACTGGGTCTTATGGCAGCTGTCAGGCTGGCCTGCATTTCAGTTTGATGTCTATCACTGACTAGTTCTCTGAGAGCTAGGAAGTCATTTACCCTCTTGGGACACAGTTGCCTCATCATTAAATGTAAGATGGAGACACTCTGAATCCGCTGGTTCCTTCCCTTTATCCAAGTCCAGGCAGATTGCTGAAGAAAGAGAGCATCTAGTCAACAGGATGCCAACAGGCAACCAAGGCATTCAACCCAACAGTCTATAAGGAACTGCATCCTGCTGATATCCACAGCAGCAAGTTTGGAGGTAGATCTTCCTCCAGCTAAGCCTTGGGATGACCCCAGTCCTGGAAAACATTATGTTTGTAGTCCCTGACAGGTCCTGAGCCAGAGCACCCAGCTAAGCCAGACTCAGATTCTTCACCCATGAAACAATAATATAATGGATGCTGTCTTGAGGTACTAGGTTGAGGGGTAAATTGTTAGGCATGAATAAGTAACTGGTATGTTAGCTGATAGTAGGTATTTAGTGTGTCTCTTTTTGAAGATTGCCCCCCAGTGACTTGAGGTGAACCTTTGTAGCTCCCATTCAAGACATCCAACATTAGAAATAATGTGAGACATTTCCTAATAATGATATTAAAAATAAGTGGGTGAGACTAATATATTTGGTATTGTCAATACGGTACTTCTGTATCATAACATATATATATATTATATATATATATAAAACATATATATATATATATATATATATGTTTTTTTTTTAAGTGCCCAACAGGTATATGTGGCTATTGGGTAACACAGGTTCATTTATTTATATATATTTTTTGTCAGAAGGTGAGGTGTTCAAATTCCCAGAATGTCCTCAGTTCTTTTGGTCTCAGCTCTCTTACACTGCCTGATAGGGTGTTTGGGACAAGCCTGTGGAAGTGACTTTCCAGAAAGTGTGTAGTAGCTAAGAGGAGCAGAAGGCACACTTCCAACGGCTGCTCCCTTTGTCCATCAGCATCCTTGTGCCTCATGGTGTCTGAGCCAGATGTGTCACTGACTCATCTTGCTGTTAATTCAAATGAGTGTATGCATGACACACCACAATGCACCTGCAAACCATGACCTCACCGAAGAGCCCGGACACGGAAACTATGACAACTACAAGGGGACCCCGGAGGGAGGGAGCTTGGGCAATGGATTGAGGGGTCCTGTCCTGGGTGAACAGTACTGTAGGAGAGCTTGCAAACACATCCTGGAAAATCCTGACCACCTGGCAAGGGAGTCTATGCACTTGCTACCCACGCTTCATGGGCTTCCCGTTTCTCTCGGATGTAATAAAGGCACACTGAGACTATTTGAAATTCTTAATTTTTTTTTTAAACTGTGTTTTCAAGTGCATAACTTGTTCCTTTCACTTGGAAATAATATTCTAGCCGCAGGAGCTGGCAGCCTGAAAAGAATCAGTTTGAAAAGAGGACAGGAACACGGTCCCCCTTTCCTTGCGCACCCCATAGTCCTTCCACCTAACCCCACCCCCTGAAAAAGCACCCCACAAGTGCCACATGCTGCCTATGTGCTTCTGAAAATGTGAAGACATTCCGTCTTTTCCATTTAGGGCAGCGCAGACCACGGTGATGAGGTCGCATCTCCCGAACACATTAGACTTTAAAATTGCTTCTTCCTGAAGGAATTACAGGAAAAGAGGGCTGTACGCACGCTATCATTTCCATCAAAAGACAACAGAGGCTTAGAAACCTCACTTTCACAGGAAATGCTTTCTCTGTGTGACGGTTTTAAAATTCCTACCTTTGTCACACCGACTTCTAGAAAATGAGCTTCCGAACTTGGTTTTCCTGTGTTAAAGGACTGAGTTTCTAAGGACAAGCGAATGTAAACACCGTATGTATAAGAATATGATCCTTTCCCGGAGGGAGAATAGTGGAGAGTTCAGAGGGCCCAGGCTAGGGGCATAAAATGCATTTGGCTGTACAGATCCAATGACGGACATTTCTCTACTGAATCCTCACTGAAGAGGAACCTGTTCTTAAATCAGAGGGGTATTCATGCATATCCATCTAACTCAAGTCTGGGACGCTGAATATTAACTCCTATCAGTTAATTAATAAGCTTGGTACCTGTTCCGATTGCTAACTAATGATCTGTTTAACTGGTAACTCTTGATGGTAAACATGCGTTGGCGTTAGGAGGGTCATAAACGCTTAGGTTAAGATTTGTTCTTTGGTTTCGAAATTACCAGCTTCTGTGTTTTTTTGTGGCTGTTGTTACTGGCATGTTAATTGTGAAGAGAGTCCCTAATTAAGGGATTTGTTTGAACAGGTAGGCTGTTAGAATTAGGAAAGAGGACAAAGCATAATCTCTCAATTAACAGATTCATGCACTTTAAGCTCCATCACAGCGCCCGAGAATGCCATCACATGGTCATTGCTGAGTTTTACTGCACGCTGGAATCCTCTGGGAATCTTTAAAGCATACTGCTACTGGCTTTCCCTCTTCCTGCATATTCTGACTTAATACATCTGGAGTGCAATCTGAGTGTCCTGACTTTTTAAAGTTCCCTGGGTGACTTTAAACTGTAATGAGGGTTAAGAACACTATTGACAGGATGAGCCAGACTGCACCAGACGAGCTAAAGAATAGCCCCTGACCTTGGGGAAAGTCCACCTCAAAGGTTTAGCTGGTCCATTCATAAATAGGGATGGATGAGACTCAAGTCTCAAAAGAGAAAACTTGGATAAAAATGTATGTCAACTCCACAGGCTTTGCCAAGGTGCTCCCTGAAGGTGGAAGACAGTCTATGGTGCTTCTAAACATACTGACTTGAGGGCCACATCCCTAGAGGTTCTGGTTTCATAGAACTAACCACAGACATCAATATTTTTGATAAACTCACATGGTCAACCCATTTGCTGAAACCTAGTCACCAGCACTGTGGTATGATGATGTGGGAGGTCATTAGGTTATGAGAATAGGGCTATCGTGAATGAGATTATCGCCCTTATGAAGGATCCCAGGGCTAGCCGTGTGACACAGTGGCAGATGGCTTGTGTTATATACAAGATCCTAGGTTCAATCTCCAGTTCTCAGCAACACAAAATCAACAAGCGAGGTGCCCAAAGAGCCCTATCCTATGAGGACTCAGCAAACAGGTGCTACCTATGAACTGGAACATGGGCCCTCTCCAGATGTTCAGTCTAGTTCCCTGACTTTTGGCTCCCTAGCCTCTGTTGTTTATAAGCTATACTGTCTAAGGTACTTTCTAGGATATTTTGTTATAAAAATCTAAGTGGATTGAGGCACACGCACCCCAAATACCTTGGCTGTAATGGAGCTTCGCTGCTGTAATTCTCACTGAATGACTTCTCACTTCTGCGCTGAGGCCGTCACTAAGCTGTAGGTAGGACCAAGTGACTCTCTTTGCACCTAATTTTGTGTCTAACTGGAACTGTGTACTGAGTTACTTGATTTGCCTTTCCCTCACCTTCTATGTGAGTAAGACTGTGTCAGGGCTAGGGATGTGGCATCAGTGGCAGGGAACTTGCTTGGCATACGAAGCCCTTCAGTTCTATCCCTCCTGTACTTTAAAGTGGAGAAAAAAAGCCAAAGCTCTCAGTGAAGCGGTGTGCTCAGGGGTTAATAAACGGCAAAACCCCATTATTACCCAGGAACTAACTTAGGAATTGTAATGCAATTTAGAGTTCTTCAGAAACCATTGGCAGCACAGGAGAATCTGATGTCATTTCCTGGCCTGTTGTTTAGCTTATAGGAGGACACAGAGATTATTTGGACTATCACGCCTTCTCCTAACTGGAGAAGTCCTCAAAGTTTCTTCAAGACCAAACAATGCAACATAAGGCATTTCAGGCATGTGGAGACGCAACACCATTCTTTCTGTGGCACAAGGGCCAGAGGCCTTGGGACTACATTTCCCAAAAGTCCCATCAACACCGTTTTAATTTAGGTGTCACCATTGAGAGGCACTTGATGGGTGCTTGCAAAGTCAGAGCGTAACAATCAATGTTGCTCCCAGGGCAGAGAGGCAGCTGTACCAGTTTCAGCATATGGCTTCCATGGCTCCCATAGAGGATCCCAGCACCACTCTGTGTAAAATACTTGCAGGCACGGTAGGCATCTGAGATTACTGTTAGCAGTTTTCTGCAATGCTTGCATTTATTGCTGCTCTGCAATGACTTTCTGATTACCAATTTCTCCCGATTGGCTTCCTGACCTAAGATTCCTTCGCCCGCCTGATGAGCTTGGAAGCCACCAATTCTTTATGTTAGTGTCTTCCTACTTGAAATACCTCCAGCGGCGTCTCTTGTCCAGACTAACTCTGACCCACATGTATAATAAACAGTAAGAGGTTTGGAACCAGAAAGCCTGATGCACTACTTCATATCCCCGTTCTAGCATACACTAGCTATGTCTCCTTGTCCAAAGAACTTAAAATCGCTCTGCCTCGGTTTCCTGTTTGCCTTCTAGGAATGCTGTGAGAATCACATGGGGAAACAAAGCACATCATGCCGTGCTTAGCACACAGTAGCCACTCATAGCAGCTCGGTATTATGACTGGCATTTTATTACCCATTCCACATTATTACTAACTGCGCTACAGTTTAGCTCCATTTTATTGTTTCCAGCACAGATCACAGATTGCTAATTTATTCACTATTTCCAAAGAACACTTTTTTTTTTTGGAGCCAAAAATATGAAGTTGAAAAAGTCTCTGGCTGTTGATTGGGGATAGGCAGAAAAGAAACCTTGTGAGTGATAAATGACGGCACAGGGGCCGTATCTTTTTTCCTTGTCAGGCAATCGTGGCCCTGTTTTCTTTCCTTGTAGGCATATTCTCTGGTTTGTAAGTCTCCAGTATTCTATAATTCTCTTCTGTATCTGCTATAAACTCTTTGGTATCCTTCCCAAGCTGCCCTTAAACTAGCTACACAGCAAAGGATATCCTTGAATTCCTGATCCTCCTGCCTCTGCAGAGTCACAGAAGGACATGGCCCACTCACTATACAGACTATACCAGTATTAGCTCCAGCGCAAGTTGCCAGTTATAATGATTTGGGTCAGAACTGTTCCCTACAGGTGCTATATGGAAATACTTGGTCCCTAGGTAGTATGCTATGGAAGGCTGTGGAACTCTTGGGACAAGGCCAGCAGAAGAAGGTTTTTAGAGCAGGCCTTGGGGATTGTTAGCATGGTTCCCTTCTGCTTCTTGATCTTTAAAAGGTAAAGGAGCAGCAGCACCAAGCTCCTACAGCCCTAGACCAAGCCATTTATCATACTGTCCCTACTATGATAGATAACATTCTTTGAAGCCTTGAGAAAAAATACATTAAGTTGCTTCTGTCAGTCGTTTTTGTCACAGTAACAAGGAGGTAACTAATACACCTGTTTTATGAGGAAAGTTCTGATATCCAAGGCCTAAGATTATCGAATACCTTTCTAATACCTGAACCACTTAATTTGTATCTTTCCCAACTATATCTTGAGGACAAAAAGTCATCTACCTCCTTGTTTAGATATTCATGATGCCATTTAACATTTATCAAAGAGCCCAATGTGGTGACACAGGCTTATAATTCTAGCACTTGGCAGAGGCAGAGAGCAGAGGGCAGAGGGCAGAGGCACACAAGGGGGATCGGAGCTCATTTGAAGCTGTGATAACTACATAGCTAGTTTTAGGCTAGTTTGGGTTACAAGAGATAACCAACCAACCAACCAACCACAACAACTAACCAATCACAACTAACCAACCACAACCAACTAACCAACCAATCAACCAACCAATCAACCAAATATCCATGGAAATTGTCTAACCACTTTGTCCTAAGCTGTGAGGAGTCTGTGATGGTGACATTTCTGGAATTGGATTCTCCCAAGACACAGTCATCAAGTGGTCTAGGTTCTGGAATCCACACCCTCAACACGTTCTGCTTCTTATAACTTGAAAGCTTTTGCACTGATCCACTAACTCTGCTGCAAAAGTAATAAACTTGTCATTTAAATGTAAAGAGGAGAAAAAGACTTTTATGATCCATATTAAAGAAAATGCATCCTATTAGCCATTCATTGGACTTGGAGATTGGTATATGATCCTCTAACGAAGACATTCTCATGAATTTGGCTTTAATGCTAACAATTTTGTAATATGTAGCATGTCTGCTACTTCCAGAATTTTTCATTATAAAAGTAATCCAGGTGGCTTGAATATATAAAGCTACAATTTGAAAAACCTCATCTATGGAGGGACTAATTCAGCACTTAAAAAAAAAGTGAATAGACTTGAAAATTAGGTCAGGTATATTAAATATTCTAAATCTATTATCAGATACACACAACTCGTTTTCGCCAAGGGAAGAATGATTGCTCAGTCAACATGAATCACTTTCCAGAATTTTTGGAGGGGGAGGTTAGTAAAAGAGAACACATCAAACAACCTATATAAATTAAGCCCTGTCACACTGATTACAGACAAGGTTCTTATTACAGGGTTGGAAGCAGGGTTCTTTGGAACGGCCATATCTGAGGGTTAGGCAGGGCACAGTTGCAGCACCATGCATCTGTAGCCCATCCCACATTTTCATATATTTATCGCTGGACTTCCAGAGTGCAGAAGAGAATCTCAAGTGCCAAGAAAATAAACACGCAGAAAATTTTAAGTGGGCTTGAGGATCTTTGGGACAGATACAGACTTTGGGATAGCAGTGCTTCTGCCTGCTGCTTAGGAAAACAAGCAGGCAGTCTTGAACACAGATTATCCCGGAGTGTAGGGCATAAACCCTGCCTAAATGGGTCTGTTCACTGATGGAGACAAGGAGTGAAAACAGACAGCACTGCAGTTCAAAATGGCCATTTTCCTGTTTTGGGCGAGTCAACAATTTGGGGGAATATGTTTTGATTAAAACGGCAGAAAATCAATTGCTTTAAGGTCAACACTAAGTAATATCTATTTGTAAAGCTTATCTTTGAAAACCCCTTTCCATTTGAGGCACACTTCTCACCCCTGGGACTCAGGGCTCCAGCTAGCATATTCCTTTCTGAGTGAGCATGTGGATTCCTTCTTGTGTTGTGGGATGGGTTTCCTTCCTGCCTGCTGTGACGTGTTTCTCTACCCCATGTGAGCACTGCCTGTGAGAATTCACACTGCATCTTGAGAGGCTACTCAAATCCTACCCTGTTTTAATAGGTTTGTAAGCACTTACAACCTATAATTGTACCAAACTACTAAAAAAGAAAACTCTAACAACTGTAACAATGATCCTGAAGGAATGATGCTCCTGGGAGGTTCCAGTTACAGGGTGAACTCAGGTGGACAACTGTACCTTCATCTTACACCACTGCAGCTGATGCTCTTGACCATGACCCCGAGGGCCTGCTGGAAATGCAGAGATGGGTATGTCCAATTGACACCAAACAGCACTGGCTCTCATGGGTCCTTAGCACAGGAGCTTGGCCCGCTGAGAGCAGAGCCTCAGCAGCTTCTACCTGACATGTGTCATCCCTGACTTTTCTCCACCTTTATATTTTGAAGCAGGGTCTCTTACTTAATCTCTGAGCCCACAGATTCAGCTACTCTAGTGATCTGTCTTGTTCCGGGGAACCCCTGGTCTCTGCCTCCTGAGTTCTGGGACAGCAGGGGAAGCAGCCCATGGAAGATGGAAATTTAAATTCTTATCTCTGAGTGTGTGTGGCTAGCACTTTCCCTCATGAGCCATGTGCCCAGCCCCCTCAAAAACGTTTACAAGAGTTCCTTGAGAGTTCCAAGTATGGAATATTAAACCCAGAGTAAACAGAAGGCTCTAGAAGATCGTGAAATACACTAACTTGTACAGCAAAGATAAGTGTTCTTTTTTTTTTCTTTTTTTTTTTTTCTTTTTTTAAATATTTATTTATTTATTATGTATACAACGTTCCTTCCATGTAGCTTGCATGCCAGAAGAGGGCATCAGATCTCATTACAGATGGTTGTGAGCCACCATGTGGTTGCTGGGAATTGAACTCAGGACCTCTGGAAGAGCAGGCAGTCCTCTTAACCTCTGAGCCATCTCTCCAGCCCAAGATAAGTGTTCTTAACATAAATTTACTTCTTGCTGTTGTAGCAATTTCATCACTGTCACCCATTTTTACATTTTAAACACAGCTAAATGTACAGGAATAGGCACTTTGTGAGACTGCTTTTTTTTCCCTTTTCTTTGTGGTACCGCAGCTTGAACCCAGGGCCTGACCTTGCTAGTCAAGCACTCCCCTGAGCTACATAAACTCTATTCTCACGCTCATTGATTCCATTTGACCAGCGACACACCACACAAGTGCTACCTAAACCAAAGTGCACTTTAGGACAGCAAGACCGCTGGCTTTGTCTGACGACCTAGGGCAAAAGGAGTGAGTGATACTTCAAGTCGGGGAGTCCAGAGGGAATGCTGTCTGGCCTCAGTGTGACGCTGCAAGCCTTCAGGCTGAGCTCTCAACACTGTGGCGCATGGGAGAGGTTGTGGGGGGTTGCCTGCAAGGCGAAGAGGTGTCAGGATCTCCTGAACTGAGGGTCTAGCACACGGCATGGACACATGGGTGCTTAAAGAGAAGACAGAAATTAGTGGGTCAACTGTTATTTCAAAAGAAACTGTATTTTAGATTTCTAGGGATGTTTTATTAAACATATACTGTCCTATCACCACAACGATATATTTATTAGGATGTTCTGGCTTTAAGTAGTATGAGAGCTCCTAAAAGCATTCACGGTTTTTCATTGTCAGCCGTGTTAAAAAAAAATGACATGCTAATCAACACTTGACTAATAAGTTTTGTGTTAAGTGATTTGCCCAAATTGCAGGCTAATGTGCTCTGAGCATGGCTAGAATTGATTAAGCTAAGTCATGATGATAGGTAACATAGGAATATTACTTATATTTCTCACAGGGTATTGACCTGCCATGGGATTCCTGGGGATCAGCTCATTTGAAGTTAAGGACTGCTCACACTTAGTACTTTATTTACACTACTGTCAAGGTCTAATAGCCCTAATGATGCATTTGGCACAAATAAGCCAAGACTGACACACCAACTTAAGACCACACCTAATCCTAATTTGTTTCTTCTTACTTAATAGTCCCTTTATGTTCTTTCTCTGCTTTGAAGGTGGTGGTAAATAGTATGTTTCTCTTTAACTAAGCTGTCCTCAAACTTTCCTGCCTCAGGCTCCTAAGCACTGAGACCACACATCAGCTCTGACTCTTGGCTCTAATGATCTCTTTCTGTCCCAGGCTCTCCCCAAGACAGAATGTCATACTTAGCCAGCATGTCTGGGTAGGGTCCTCTTAGTTGTGATAGCCTCTTACACTTGTCTGGCTGAGAGATGGCCATGCATTTTATAGAATGTCCCATATTTGGGTTATGTGCTGTTATTTTCCTGGTTACATTTAGGTGATAGGGTAAGGCGATGACCCCATAGGTAAACCACCATTCTTCTACATCTGAGCAAGGCTGCATGTTGTCAGTATGACTTAGCACTGATGTTAAGCTTCACCAAAGAGTGGAATTGGTGTCTGCCAGGATTTTCCACCACCTTAAAGCCACACTTTTACTCCTTCCTCAGACCACACATGGAAGACCTGAGCAAGATTCACACAGAAGGAGAGAGTGATGTATCATCTCGTCACAGGGCCCCACCCACATAAATTATTTGGAATTCTTTCATATAGGATGTTGGTCTATTTCTACACCTCTCTTTCCCCCATTCACTCCTACATCAATATGGCCTCTTGTGTGTTTCTTTTAGTTTGTTTTTTCATTGGTGAAGATGGAACCCAGGGCATCATGCATGCTCAACAAGTGCTCTAGCATTAACCCCATTTCCCAGCCTCTTACATATTTAATTTCTACAACAGGTCGTAAACCAACCCTAGTCAACTGTTGCCCAAAACCTCATTAAGAAGTTCCAGATCCCAGAAGAAGTCAATGTGCAGAGAATAAAAGGTTATGGGGTCTCGGCCTAAATGGCATGCACCACATCTCTCTGGAGGCCCAAGGTTCAGGGACCTTCACAGACTCTTCACTGGAAGAGTCAGAGGCAGTAGATCATGTCAAGGAAAACAATGTTTTCCTTACACAACTGGTCAATCGCACATTTAAACTCACAGAGATTGGGGCAGCATGCACAAGGCCTATGCCAGCTGAAGTCAGACAAAATTCCAGTGATGGGGGAATGGGAGGAGCTTCATGTAAAAGCCCAGCAGTATCTCAGGAGCATCTGATAGCTGTTGGAAGAGGAGTCAGTTTTATTTAATGACGTGGCCCCTGGTAGGTGGATAACAAGCCAGAGCAGGTCGTGCTCATGAGCGTCGGGGGCAACACAAACTGGACTCAATGGGAAAAGAAGAGAAAAGCTGGGAGGATACAGAGGCGATAGGAGATATGAGAGGAGTCATACGATAAAGAGTCATTGTGTGATATTTTCAAAGGATTGGTAAAAACGTTATTTTCCAACAGTCTTCGCTGCCTCTGGTAGAAGCAGGGAGAGGCCGAGAGGAACAGAGCTGGTGTGTGTTACACACAGCTGCCAGGTACAGATCAAAGGACTGTCATTATCCAGACAAAAGTGCTGAAAATTAGACCCAAATGGAGCTAGCAAATCCTTCAGATTGTTGACCACAAAAATAGATTCCTTTTCAGATTATAGTTATCCACATGTCCTCACATACACACGTATGCTGTCGAGGACATTCAGTTGTCACATGTGCTTGTCCTGCTTGGTCACTCTTTACTTGTCATGCTCCTTGTAGTTTCTGTGACTCTCCTGGTTTTCTTTCTTTATCCACAACTTCCCATTTTCCTCAATGTGTCTACTCCTTTGGGCCGCTCCCTGGGAGTTTCCATTACCTGAGGATCTTGTTGCCGGTTCTCATCTCTTTGTATGACACTTGTGACCACTTTCACCCAGTGCCAGCTCTGCCGAACCAGCTACACGGGCATCTCTAGACTATGGTTTCTGGAGGCGATAGTCCCTATTCTATCTTATGAGGTAGTCCCAGAAAAATGCTTGGCATAGAATAACCACATAATCGACGTTTGTTGACCAAACAACTAATCTGTATTTGAGTGTGTCTCTTCATTTTTCCCGAAACTGAAATTCATTGCCTGCTTACTTAAAATTCAACTGTCACTCCTGAGTGTTGTATTCAGTGGCACTGCTACCCACCTGACCGTCTACATCTCCTTCCTGCAGACAACACAACTCCTAGTGGTGTCTGTTCCAGTTCTCTGCCCCTCTCTGAAACCCCCTTCTCCTTTTCTTTGGGATACAGCAGTAGCTCACATGTCACCTCTCACGGTGACAGCTCCCTTTCTCCTTGCTTCCAGTCCTCCCCTAGGGTCTAGTTCTCATCTTCCCATACTCCATGTGAAACTTAGTTCCCACTGCCTGGCTCCTGAAGGACCACAGCTCTTTCAACCCTGCCTCACTTGACCCACACTGGAACCATGGCAAGCCTTTCAGGGCTCTCTCCTCTGGATCTTATCGGTGTTCCTCTTGTCTGACGTTTCCTGTCCTCCCTTTCCTTATGCATTATTCAGAGGATGCCCAAGGGGCACACCTCCCTGCTCGGTGACCTGGATTAATTTCCCTCTGCTGTACACATGTCTGTTAGTGCACTTTCCACCCCATGTTGTAATTATTTGCCTTCCCGTCTCCTGAGCCACAGCTGCCTGCATCTTCCTCCTTTCTGTGTCTCTGGTGTTTGGGAGCTCTGGAGAGTTATCTTGTCATACTCTGAGAAAATGGAGCTGAGGAGCCATGTGAAAAGAAGGAAAATGCTCAGGCCACAGACAGCGACTTCGGGAACCAATGCCCAGAACTAACCCCATGGAACAGCCTGCTCTGGTTTGAGGCTATTCCCACTTAGTAACTATCAATAAAATTGCCAACTAGGACATGAAGATTATATTTATGTAGTAACTTCCACCACTCACCAATCAGAGAGGACTACCTCCCTGAAGCACCCAAAGGGCCAATGAATTTCCAACGTAATTTGTGTGGATTTCTCTGTACTACTAAAATTCCCTAGACATATCTTGGCCTTTGCTTGTATATCCCAGACTGCAATCCCAGTCTTTTTTCTGAATACAAATACTTTCGTTATAAATTTGATTCTTATTGGTGTTTGATTCTGACAGGGTATTAGCATTTAAAAATAAAATATTTATTCTTTTAAGATTCATATATCTATACTATGTATTTTTGTATCCCTCTCAATTGCCTTACGTATCTTAAAAAATACAATAGTAGTCTAGCTCTCTAATAGGTCCTTATCCAGGATTCCAAATGGACTAGAATGCAATTAAAATCTTAGTAAGCTAAAAATAGTGATGGTAAAGTATGGAAGTCTACCTAAAAGGCTGTTGGACTGTTTCTCAAGGATAATCTTACTGATTGTTACTAAGTAGAAACTTATCAACTGTGTCAACTTAAAAAACAACCAGTGGATGGACCAATCTGTCAATGCTGGAGTCATCAAGGGCTTTTTCAGAAACTGCTGAGAACCCCAGGCCTCTGTGGGCTGTGTGTTGAAGACTGAATGGCTATGCACTGCTGCTCTAGAGTGCAGGGCTGTGCACTGAAGACTGAATGGCTGTGCACTGCTCTAGAGTGCAGGGCTGTGCACTGAAGACCGAATGGCTGTGCACTGCTCTAGAGTGCAGGGCTGTGCACTGAAGACCCAATGGCTGTGCACTGCTCTAGAATGCAGGGCTGTGCACTGAAGACTGAATGGCTGTGCACTGCTCTAGAGCGCAGGGCTGTGCACTGAAGACTGAATGGCTGTGCACTGCTCTAGAGTGCAGGGCTGTGCACTGAAGACCGAATGGCTGTGCACTGCTCTAGAGTGCAGGGCTGTGCACTGAAGACCCAATGGCTGTGCACTGCTCTAGAATGCAGGGCTGTGCACTGAAGACCCAATGGCTGTGCACTGCTCTAGAGTGCAGGGCTGTGCACTGAAGACTGAATGGCTGTGCACTGCTCTAGAGTGCAGGGCTGTGCACTGAAGACTGAATGGCTGTGCACTTCTTTAGAGTGCAGGGCTGTGCACTGAAGACTGAATGGCTGTGCACTGCTCTAGAGTGCAGGGCTGTGCACTGAAGACCCAATGGCTGTGCACTGCTGCTAGGATGTATCACAGAAACAAGTGGGCATGCAGAGAAATGCGACTTTAACAATGTATTTTAGTTAAAATTCTCATAGTACAATCCAAGATTTTATAGAAAGAAGTGTGGTTTTTTTGAAGATTTTATATATGGTGGGGTTTCCTTCTTCCTCACATTTTCTCAAGAGTGTTGGGAGAGACAGGAGACTCACTGCAGGGGAACGGCTGTTTCAGAAGGTGTGTAACTCATATCTATTGCTCAGGAAAGACTCTGGTCCTGCCGCGGAATACTAGGATCTGCAGCATGGAAACCTTTAAGGACATTTCTCAATGGTTTTCTCAGGGTTCCTAAAAGAAAGCTCTGGACGCAGTGGCTGGTACTCAGCTTCAAGAGCTGCCAGTGGCGCCTACAGGTGGGGTGAAGTTAGAACAGCTTGGCTCTAGCACAGCCATATGTGACTACCTGGGCTGCCCTGGCCCACATCCTCCCTATTCCTGGAGCAAGGCTTCCTCCTGTTCACATTTAAAGAGGACTATCAACTACTTCCATTCCCAGGGCCCAACTCTAGTGGCTAAGCTTGGCTCTGACCCTTGCTGAGCTCTACCATGAGCCTGATGCATTCTGCTCGCCTCTTGGCCTTGTCCCTTTACCCAGCTACATTTTTTTTTTTTTGATTTTTCGAGATAGGGTTTCTCCATTGCTTTTTGGTTCCTGTCCTGGAACTAGCTCTTGTAGACCAGGCTGGCCTCAAACTCACAGAGATCTTCCTGCCTCTGCCTCCTGAGTGCTGGGATTAAAGGCGTGCACCACCACCACCCGGCTCCGGCTACATGTTCTTCATTCTTATATTTGAACACCCTTATTGGAGGAGTGAGAAAGGGCTACTGGGGGTAGGAGATGGGGGCTGTGTCTGGGATCAATGAGTGACGTGCACAGGATGAGCTCAAGAAGGTTCGGGGGGTCCTCTAGGAAAGGAGAGAAGGGAAACCTGATCCCATATCCTGTGTACAGTGTCTTCTCTGCAGACCCTAGTCCGAAAATACACTCCAAGAGCCCACTCCATACACTCTCCTCTATGCTGTACATAGACCAGACATCTCCATCTCCAGTTAGGAGAGGATCTGCTCCAAATCCTATCAGGCTAGTCCCTAGTGATTCCCTTCTTCTCCAAACTCCTTCAGGATTGAGATCATGTATTAAATGACCAAATTCTTTAGAGAAGTGGGGTATCAGGTCAACGAGGAGCAGACTCTGTGTAGAAGCTTTGAGCGACACCAGGCTCTGGAAGGTGGCTCTGGTATGCCCTGAGCCCACGTCAATGACTACCTCTATCATAGCTCTTGTCACCTTACACTGAACCCATTCATGCCTCAGCCTTATCCTCGGCAGGATACTCTCTTTTAATTAGAGACAATGTCAGCTTATTATTTGTTTTGTTTTTCCACGGTTTAGCACGGGCCCCAGACAGAGCAGGAACTCAATAGCTGGGCAAATTCCCAACCAAATCAATGGAAATTCACAGACTGCCGTGAATCTACACAGAAAGGAAACTGGGTGAAATAAGAGACAGAAGATATGAGAATTCTATAATTAACTGTGGCAAAGCTAGCATTGAGTGTGGCTCTAGTGTCATTACCCTAAGTATGTAACCTTAAATGTGTTTGCAAGACAAGTCTTTTTCTCTGTATATGCTTCAGTTGGATACAACTTTCTATATCTATGCACTGAAAAATGATGACAGTAAGGTGTTAAAAAAAAATAACCAGGATGTGGCCAAATCTAATTGTCATATGGAAACTGTTCACACATTAAATTTTAATCAATGTATTACTTATAGCAACTATATATATTATATATGTATACACACACACACACATATATATAGAGAGAGTTAAAACGTTAACATTTTATAAGTCAAGGGGATTTTAACTAAGGAAAATTGGACGGGTGATAGGTGAGAGAGAAATAGCATTACTGATTACACCACACACTTCACCACCCTCGGTGGCTCCGCAGTAACAGGGAAAGGAAGCCTGACACATGGCTCAGTGGAAATGCATGTGCAAAGTACAGTTCCATCTTCTCGAGCCCCCATCCCACCAATAACTGTGAAATCCAGTCAAGTGGTTAGCTCATGTTTCCAGTTTGGCCCTTTCCTGTGATTCAAGGTCCTTCAGCTTTCTTTATTACCAAGAAAATAAAGTTATTAAAAACATTTTAGGGAATAAAAAGGACCAGACAATTATCTGGCAAAAAAAAGTACCTAGACAGTTCATTTTATTTCCCACACATTACAGTTTTGGCTAAATCATCCTATATAAAATTCCAGTCTTTTCCATGTTAAATTTACATTTTCATTCCTGAACAGTTTGTTATAACATTCTAGCCAAGAAATTATAGAGGGATATTTTGGACTTTCAAAGGGTTTTTATGGACTCAAAATAAAATTCTGACTAAAAGCCATGCTTCCTTCACTAATTGGACAGCAGATGTAGAGCAGGGGACACATTTGGTATGTCATGAGCAGTAAGCCACCGCAGTAGCCAGAGGAGTTTAGCATGCTGGGCTTAAGGGAGGGGAGAAAGGGAGGTGTATGTTGAGCCTGGAGCAGCCAGGAGAAGCCTTGGTGGAAGGGCCACGAGGCTCTTCAGAACAGGGAGTCTGGTTGTAATGTACTGCAGTCGGTACATCTGCTCGTCCATGGTTCTTATCCCTGGCACCACACAAGTAGACATGGCAGCACTTGGGAGGTAGAGGCAGAATGACTAGGGCTATCCTTGGCTACATATGGAATTCGAGGGTCAGGTCAGACTATGAGGTACTGTTTCAAGACAAAACAAACAAACAAAAGGTCCCAGGGATGCCTTGTAATCACGTTGAAGTAACTGATATGTGTTACTTCCCATAACCTCTGTCCATTCACACACTGACTGATCTGAGAATAATGATATCTAGTAGAAATATAATGTGATATTCCTATAAAATTTTAAATTTCTATCAGGCATATTAAGAAAAAGAAGCAATCTTAATTTGAAGAAAGCCGGCAGAGTCTATGAGTTTTAGACCTGAGGATTCAACCCAACATAAATAGAAATAACAAGCAAATGTACTAAACATGAATGGGCTTTCCCCCATATTCCCTATACAGTATTGTGTAGCTATTTACACAGTATTTACACTGTATTAGGTTTGATTATGATTTGAAGTATATAGGAGGATATATATATATATATATATACTCTATACAAACATAATTCTATTTTCTGTCAGAAGACTTGAGCATGTTTGCGTTTTGGTATCCTGGAACCAATAACCATTGATAATAAGGATGCCTATATATTTTATTTAACCTCATATAGCATATGTGATCATTTTAACACATAATAAAGGCTATCAATGTTATTGTTTCTACTTTGTTTTCATGTGACATTATCTCACAGTGCATGTCAGGTCAGACTGCCTATTTTAAAACACGATTTTAGGTAGCCCAGGTTGGCCAAGAACTGGACTCTTAGGATGATGTTGAACTTCTGTTCACCCTGCTTCCATCTGGATTTCTGGGATTCCAGGCCTGTGCCAATACCTCAGGTGATGAAGTGCTGGAGACGAATCCAGGGTTTACCACATGCTGGGCTGGCTTTCTACCAGCTGAGCTCCATCTGTAGGCTGCATATTATGGGCGCTCAACAGCCACCTGCACTTGGTGGCTCTTTGTTGGACAGCGCAGCTCTTATGTGCCCAGCTAGGCCAGGCCTTCCTATCTGGGGGCTCGGGTCCCAAACCCCACTCTTCACTGGCAGAGTATCACACTAATGCCTTCAGTCACCGACAGTTTGATTCATTTCCTTCATTAGCTTTCCAACAACCAGGCGAGTTCTGCCAGGGACCTCCACCTATGTGCAGAAACACATTCTTCTTAATCAGGTCTCTTGAGGGAGCCTGGCCGTGTGCTCTTAAACTGCAAGGAAGAATGAGCTGGGGAATGTCTTTCTGATTGGTGTGTGTGTGTGTGAGCGGCTGCCAGCCATCCTGAGCCTGCCACGCAGGATGGAGGAGTAGGGATGCCTCTGCACCCACTTTTCTCCGTTGTAAATGAGTATGATGATTCCCAACCACGCCAATCCATAAATTTATTAAATGCAGAGCCCAGCACTACATTTATATTTTTTTATTCATTTGTAATACGTATATGCAAGGATTTTGAGGCACTCATGGACATTCTAAGGCCATGCAGGGAGGGAAGAAACAGACAGTGGAACAAAGTGAATGTGAGAATAAAGATGTCCAGCTATCACATTGTTTTTCCTAGGCCAGAGAACTCTCAGAATCTGAGAAAAAAGATAGCTTGGAGGAGCACCCCAAGCCACCCAGCATACTTTATGTAAATACAAGTCACCCCTTTGCCAGGGATGATAGCCATCCCTCAGTCTGACTACCTCAGACTCCAGTCAGTTGTCCAAACTCTTGCAGGCAGAATCGATTATTTTTCTAGTAAAGGGTACAGATAAAATCCTAAATGAATAGCCTGTAAAGTTAGTCTGACAGAACAGTTCATAAAATCTTTGCTCGGAAGAACTGTAGAAAGTTTTATTAACATAACACTTCATTCCTGGATAGCTCCTCCAACACTTGGACTGTTGCAGAGGTCGCAACACAGAAAGCTGCTATCACTGTTTCTCAGATAATAGGATACAATAGGGGGTGGGAATCTATCCTTCGTGTCTGTTACATATCTTTACATTGCATTACATTTATGTGTATCAATGTGTGCAGATGTGTGTGTTTACGTGTGGACATGCATGGGGAGGTCATGTATCTGTTATCAGAGGTCTTCCTTGATCTCACTTAATTTATTTTTAAAGACATGGTCTCTCATTACACCAGGAGTTAATCAGTTCAGCTAGGATGGCTGGCCAATGAGCTGCAGGGATCTACTGTCTCTGTCCCTGACTCCCTAGCACTGGGGTATAGCTATGAGCCACTGTCCCTAGCTTTTATGTGGACACTGGGGATCTGAATTCAGGCCCTCATGCTTACACAGAGGGTACCTGAGTAACTGAGTCAGCTTCCCAGCCCTACGCTGCATTTGATACATGAAAAAAATCTAATACAGGGTATGTCTCAGCAACGTATTCTTACAAAAAGAAGGTGTCATGTCATATTTTTTATTGTCTTGACTGCACTTGCTTCTCTGTGCACTAGACATGTGGTCTCTGGAAGGCAGGGCTTAGACTCAGGAAAGCATGAAATGTGACTTCTAGCTACATCACGATACAATTCCACTGCCTTGGGGTATGAGCCAGCACATGGCTAGCTCCCCTTGCTCCTGGCTCCACCAAGCATTTCTTTAGCGACTCAGAAGTTCTGAAGATACCAGGTGTCTCGGCCAAGATCTCCCATCATACAGATTTGGTTTCGGGGGAAAAAGTCCATCTGTCCCTTAGTGAATAGCAACAAGAGGAAGTAGGAAAAGCTAGAGAAGATACATTCGAGAATTTTATAAAGACTTATTTTAATTTTTAATCATATGCAAGCATGTGTGTGTGGATATAAGCATATGTGTGTCAGAGAATATATGGGGTCCCTTGGAACTAGTTTTACATACGGCTGTGAGCCATGTGATGTGGGTACTGGGAACTCAACTCCTGCCTTTGCAATAGCAGCATTTGCTCTCAGTTGCTGAGCCATCTTTCCAGCCCCAGATTTGGGCATGTTAAATGCCCAAGGGAACCCTGCTACCTACTCAGTTGGGTGGTATGCAGGTAGATGAGATGGCCCATTGTTACCTTCTACCTTGGGGGTTGAGAGTGAGAGTGTAAGTATATGGTTGAAACTGAAGATCCCCTGCTAGGAATAATATTTTCTAATCCCAAATCCACTGTTAAATGCCCAGAAGTTTTACAGAGAAAGAAAATTAATGCAAGTTTCAGGGCTAGAAGATAAAATACAGACTTGGGTTTCTGTACATACCTTGAAGGTTAATGCTAATTGATGCTACATCCATCCCCTCTAATATAGTATATTATTTGTTGTAATAAATAAATTTTGCCTGAAGATCAGAGAGCAAAGCAGCCATACTAGTCTGCTATACAGGCCAGGAGGGGTGGAACACACCTTTAATCCCAGCACTTGGGAGATAGAGGCTGACAGATCTCTGTGAGTTCAAGGCCAGCCTGGGTTACACAAGATAGAATCTATTTAAAAGAGAAACGGAGCTCACACAAAGGTGATCTTAGTACTTGGGATCACACACCTTTAATCCCAGTGCTAAGGAGGTGGAGACATGAATGATATGGCTGGGCAGAGAGAGGAATATAAAGGGGAAGAGACAGGAACTCAGTGGAGTGTGGAGTCTGAGGTTGGTGGAGAACATTGCAGGATCGCCCCTTTGTTTATGTGAGCCTTGGTAGAGGTAAGAGCTCTCCAGTGGCTTGGCTGCTTTGCTTTTCTGATCTTCAGCTTGAACCCCAATTTCTGTTTCTGGGTTTTCATTATTTGTGCTACATTCTCTTCCCCCTGCCCCACCCTTTCTGGTATGTTTTTGTGTACATGTGTGTAAGGACAACCTCTGGTCTTGTTCTTTAGACGCCGTCAATTTTTTCTATTATTTTCCCTCCCTCTCTCCCCTCCTCTTCTTCGAGACAAGGTCTCTCGCTGGCCTAGAAACATCCAGTAGGTAGGCTAGTTGAGCACTGAGTCCCAGGGATCCACTTGTCTCCATCCCTAAAGCACTGAGCTACCACATCTGGCTTCTTTTTTTTTTTTTTAAACCAATGTTCTAGGGTTTAACCCAGGAGCTCATGTCTGCAAGGCAAGCACTTCTCCCAGCCGTAATTGCTTTTTCCAAACAGGCCACACACTGTGTTTTTAGAAAGGCTCTGGGGAAACAGAAGAAGAGGAAAATGGGTGCTGCTAAAGACACGGGTGCTAGGAACATCTTTTAGGGTCTCTCAGCCCTGATAGGTGTTATGAGTGTAGACAATGAATCTGTGTTCTCTGATTTCTGTCAACCAGAGAACCACACATTGCTCTGTAATTCCTTACAATGTGAACCATAAAACCAGCTCCACTTCCTAGGGTATTTCTACATAATAGACAACATAATAGAACTGGAGGGGTTTTTAAGAGCATTATTTTGTGAATAAGAGTAAGCTCCCCCCCCCCCGACATGTCAATAAATGAATTGCCTGTATCTTAAAATATCACCAAAACCCAATTTCAAGTGTGTGTGTCTTTTGAGGGCTTGGACACCGACGAAGTGTTATGCTTCTCCTGGCCCTGAACGAACTGGACCACCATTTCACTTCTTCTTAGCATGAAATTCCAGTCGCATCTATGCAGCAACAGGATCTAGCCAAGCATCTTATAACTTTCCCTTGCATTACTTTTTTTTTTTTAGTAGCTGATTTGTGCTTTTTTAAATGTTCATTCCTCAACCTGCAGGATCGTTACACTTCTCCTCTGAACCCTCTCTCTAAGGGAGTCTTGGGACCAAGCAGGCTGCCTGCAGAATGCTGACCAAGAGTCTGACTGACTCATGCTTTGGAAAACTGGGTGTCAGGGTGCTGGGATGTTGTTGCCATAACACTGGCAGAATTTGGAAATTCCTCCTCAAGTTTGACTCCAAGGGTGTTGATCCTGGCTAACTACTCTAGCAAAATATGATCCAAGGCCGTTGACTCATTTGGAAGATCTGGCATGCTGGGTATTTGATAATGAGGAAACAGAAAACTTTTGTATTGGTGTAGCAGCTGCCAACAATTCTTTTAAGATCCATTTAAGCACCTGATCATTTACATATTTGCCCAGCAATTTATAAGGTTCCCATAGCTCATTTAACATTATTTCCAAGGAGAGATTGCTCCATGGTGCTGACAGACTCTTATTAGCAGTCTTCAAGTAGGTCTAACTTAATTTTGCATTGGAACCTGGAGAAACCTGGTAATGTGTTTTCAAATAGGTGATAACTCGATATTGTATTAGTTAATTGAAAGAATCTAACGATAGCATTTGAATTTGGACTATAAACTATACATGCTTCTTTGTTAGACTACCAAGTCATAGACGAAACATGAACACATGAGGAAGTGGGGGCACATGGCCCCTGTAAGTAAAATAAGCCATATTTAGTAATGGCATCAAAAATCCATCCAATTACCTGGGTTATTAAGAGTGATAAAAAGGTACGTCACCTTCTAATGAATGCTCATGATCTTTTTTTTTTCTAGATCTGCATTAATCAATGAGTCAGATTTTAGGAAAAAAATACCTGAGAGATTTTAAACTAAGATTCAGCTTGTGTCTGAAGTCACAAGATTTAAAGTTATGGGTGACAATGACAGTCTTCTACTAGTTTGAGTCCTGGGTTAATAGGGAGCTCTTGCTCTCTACCCCTCAAGCACAGGTATTAGCCTGGACCATGGCCATAGGTGGTGGGGATTGTCATCCGCAACACTGTTGACCTTATGGAATCGCTCTTCGGAGTCATTGCAGTGCTTTCTGTTCAGAACTATTCCCAGGCAACAGTTGAGAAGCAATCAATAGGTCGTACAGGATTTCAACCAGCTCTATCTAGCTCCTCCTGGTGTTCCCAAGACACAGGACATCCCTGCATGGAATTCCTGCCTGAATTTGGTATGGAAGCAGCTGCTTTTACAAATAATCCTCATGGCTTCTGAATAAGCACCCACCCTGACTACCCAGACAGAGAGAGTATGTCCATGGATCCCACCAAGCAGGATGACTTGCTTCAAAATTTTCTACTATACTCACGCTGCCTCACCCTTGGTGTGTCTGGCTTAAGACACCCATTCAAAACCTTCAGTGAAGGTGGCAAAGATGGCATGAAGGAATGGAGAAAAAGTGAGACTCAGAGATTTTATATAATTTATATGATATAGATCTTTGTGTATCTATGTGTAAGTGCATGTGTGGGTCAGGTGTCAACAGAGTCCAGAGGACGGCATCAGTTCTCTTGATGCTGAAATTACAGGTGGTTATAACTGACACAGGTGCTTGGGAACCAGACTTGGGTCCTCCTGAAGAGCAGTAAGCATTTTAAACTGGGCCGTCTCTCTAACCCCTAGAAATTTTAACTTTAAAACATATTTACACATTGGTTTTTAATAGTTATTAAAGGCTCAGTTCAAATGGGTTTGTCAGCTTGGTTTAAGAAGTACCCGGATTGAATGGAATAAGGAAGAGGGAATAAAGTATCAGGATTTGGAAAATTCCAGGACTTACGATAATGTTCTGAAGGATGCTCAGAATTGTCTTCCCAAAAGCCAGCTTGTTGTGTATTAGTGGATAAGGATGAGAGTGTGAAGCACAGAAAGATCAAAGATAGCGTGTCTTCTGAGCTGGGGCTAGCCTTCATTTCAGCAAGAGTAAGCTGCCTGACTAAGTCGCCTGGCTTTAAAAAAGTCAGCCATGTGCTTTTAGATCTTGAGGAGCCCAGTGCATTTCATAAGCTCCCAAGACCATTTTATGTCTTCACCCAGGACAAAGGGACTGCAGATGCTGACTAACAGCCCATCCAGGATTCCAGGGGATTGAGGATGGGCAAAGGAGAGCTGAGCTAGAAGGCAAAGGCAGGCTATGTGTTTGAGTGTGCCAGATGTGGATGTGTACCCAAGGCAATGGTGGACAATGGTAGCTGAATATTCACTGGGCACTCTGGTGCACTTTCAGCTTAGGCCACAGAAGACAGACAACACACAAAAGGGATGTTTGACGATATGAACAGAGAGAGCCAAGGGCAGACCTGGGTCCAGGAAATGAAAAGGAAATATCCAAAAACTAATGGCTCCCTGAAGCCTGATATGCTGGGGAGACCGGAGGATTCTGCTCTATTTTCTCTTGCTATTTTGATTATTATACAGACTGAGACTAGAAGAAAGCATGCACAATAGAATCGCTACTTATTTACCTTCCTCTTTGTAGTCCTGGCTGTTCTGGAACTTGCTCTGTAGTCCAGGCTGGCCTTGAACTCACTGAGATCCGCCTGTCTCTGCCTCCAAAGTACTGGGATTAAAGGTGTGTACCATCATGCCCGGCGATACACTGGTGTGTTTGTTTTAAGACACAGATTCATATGAAGTTGCCACAGGACGCACATGTCCTGAGCACCCTTTCCAATACTCAGTGCCAAAAACAAAGACATTCAGAGTGACATGTTATAATGTGTTCTATCTTTACGGCACCCAATATCAGCATTTGTTGTGACTATAGCATGTTGTTGAAACTAAGTGACTGCCATTGGAATTCAATATAGTGCTCGTTCAGGTTCTGGAAGTTATACATATGTGTGGATGAGCACACATGGGACATTGTGCAACCATCTACCCTTTTTATTTTTAAAGACATTTGGCCTCACCATCTCTACAAGTTCATTTCAGCCACATTTGGCAGTCACTTCTCATTACCAACCAATGATGACCAAGATCCTCTTCCCACCTCTATACTTAGATATCGTACAGATACTACATACATGGAGAATGGAGTAATTCTTTAGAAACTATCCTTTTCTCCACTCAGCCCAAGTTCCTTGAGACATGTCCAACTTATGTGTTTCAACAGTCCAGACTTGTTACTGCTGAGTAATATATGAAGCTGTGAACATCGAGTTAGTTTCCAGCTTGGGACTTTTACAAATAAAACTGCTATGAACCTTCATGTACAAGTTGTGTGAAAATGAGGTTTCATTTCTTT
Source organism: Chionomys nivalis (assembly GCF_950005125.1). Lineage (NCBI taxonomy): Eukaryota > Metazoa > Chordata > Mammalia > Rodentia > Cricetidae > Chionomys > Chionomys nivalis. Next base: position 33,001,539 of record NC_080104.1, read on the forward strand.
GGGATGGAAGCCTGAGTGTATGACTTCTGGTCCATTTTTTTTAGCCATAAAAATAACTGCCAAACTATTATTTTTTTGAGTGGCTATAGCATTGTACATTTGTAACAGAGCTGTGTTTAGTGATTCAGCTTCTCCACATCCTTGCCAGCGTTTGTAGTTGGCATATTCTTTATTTCAGTTACTGTGATAGGTGTAGGAACATCTTGTTGAGTCTTTAAGTTAGACTTTTCTCAAGGATCAAGAATGCTCCCTGTCTTCTCCTCTATCTCTCCATCACCTGCACTGTCCGTCTCCGTGAAGTATTATGTGCCTTTCCTCCACTTGTGTAACTTAGAGGTTTGTTTCTTTAATGCTAAAGTATTTGTGAATTCTTGTGTATACTAGGTACACATAACTTTACTGGGCATAATCAGATTAGGTATTTACTGGGTATAATCAGATTGGGAGTATGTGCACAGGTTACACACTAATACTATGCCATTTTAAGGAATTCTGCTATCCTCCTGAAACCGATCCCCACCCTCAAAAGCAAGGGCTGACTTATCTTCATTTGATGGTGAGTAAAAACACCAAGGCAAGGTCAGGTCCCTGCTATACTTCACATGATGGTGGGGGGAGGAACTGAGCCAGAGAAGCACTGCCACGGAGAAATGGCGTAGGTCTCACGAGAGAGACAAGAGAAAATGTCAAAAGAAAATCAAGAGAAGCCACTCTGGATACAGAGAATGGCATTCACAAAGGAGCAGGAGAGGTTTATCTGGGGACATATTAAGAGAAATAGTAAGCTTATTAATTTGTTTGGTGCTTTATGTGAAGCGGGAATGAGGTCAGAAAAATATAAACCTAGGGGTCGCAGCTGTGTGGTCGCGCACAAGCAAATTCCAATACTCAGAACTCCCAGCATCGCGAAAAGAAAATTAATGAAATAAATAACTGAGGGAAGAGCACACAAGATACTAAATGAAGGCTAGAAATCTGAGCAGAAATCTATTTAGTTACTGAATGTTATGGAGAAACAGATAAAGAGAAGGATGACTACTATAGTTACGGTGTGGGTGGGCTCCTGTGTGTTCCTGCCCCCTGAAGGTCTTGTCCTCAGGATGGCACTGTTGAGAAATGGTGGAACATTTAAAAAGTGAGGTCCGGTTGGGAAGAACTTAGTCCAATGGGGGTGATGCTGATCTCTGGGAGTGAGTTCTACAGAGAATGAGTCGTAAAAGTCTGAGCTGAACCCTTGAATCGCCCTCTGTTTCCTGCCTCATTTTCTCTATCTTGTGCTCTTGCCACAGTGATTTGCCCTGAAGCACTCCCCAGAGATGGGTGGTGGTCAGGAACAAGTTTCTCAATCTCTAGACCTACAGCTAAACACACAGCGCCTCTTACGAAGTTAGCTTACTTCAGTTATCTCATAAGAGGGGAAAGCTAACTAATACACTGTGGTTAATGGGTGTGACTGATTTTATTTTGTTTGGGGAAAATCTAAATCTATGGAAGTGGAGCTTCCAGGAGAACAAGATGGAGGTCTGAGAGGAACGGAAGGGACCAGAGGGAACCAGATAGGCCTTCTTTTGAGATGGGAAGGAAGCAGGCAAGTCCCACATGCATCTCCAAATGCACCGTGTGGATGAAAAGCAAAACTCTATGCAAAGAATTCGATGGAGTTAGGATGGTGGTGGATTTCTAATCTAATTGTCAAAGCCAACTGGGAAAGTTAAAAACCACAGATTCCTTGTCCCAAGCTCAGTCACACAGAATGAGACTAATGGATGAGGGCCAGGACCTTGCACCTTGAAGTATCTTCAATAATTAAGATAATTACATCATATTTAGAGCTGTCTGAGTTCAAACATTTCCTTTCCCTTTCCTCTCCTTTCCTTTCCTCTCCCTGTCTCCTCTCATTACTCCATCTTTTGTAGTACTGAAGAATACACCCAAGGCAAGCACTCGACCACCGAGCTACACATATTACCACGGTTACTTTTCCTTTCTTCTCTCTGGCCCTCCCCGCACCTGTCTCTCTCAACAGCTTTCACTGTGACATTTCCATGTACACTCTGTTTCTGTTGATCCCCTCCCCTTCTGCCCCATGCCTTTTCCATTTTTAGATCACGTGTATTTTATCACCTTCTGCTCTCCACGCTTTCTTTAAAGACTCTTACTCCCTCTAGTTTCCTGACTTCTACCTACATTCCTTCACACACACACACACACACACACACACACACACACACACACACACACACACACCCCTACCTAGAAAACAGAATCTACAAATGAGAGAGGAACATGTGGTTATTGGGCTTTCTGAGTGTGGGATGCCTCAATATAATACTTTCCATACAAATCCATTTTCCTGCAAAATTTCCTAATTTTATTTTTCTTTATGGCTGAATAAAATTTTATTATGTATATTTTACCACATTTTAATTATCCATTCATCAGCTGATGTATTTCTAAGGTATTTTCATTTTCTGATTTTTCTTGTTCATTTGAGACAGAGTGTCATTGAATTATTAATAAATCAAAACTAAAGAAGCTGATAGTGCTGGCAAATGCTTTTGGCCCAAACTATTCAGGAGACTGAGGCAGAAGGATTACTTGAGTCCAGGAATTAGACAGCCTGGGCATAGCAAGATCCCATCTCAAACACATCATTTCCTGCTCCTAAGGTTGTGATTTGCACTCATTATTAAAATCATAAATGACTCCAGGCCTGTCATCCCAACTACTCAGGGTACTGAGGCAGGAGGTTTGCCACGTTCACAGTCAGCCAGGGCTGCATAGTGAGTTCATTTTATTTATTCATCTATCCTTTCAACCAGCTTGTGTGTGTATGTGTCGTATGTGGGTGGCTATATGCACCTGTATGTGTGGGAGCGAGCAGGTGAGAGGCTAATAGTGGATAGCTTCCACATTCCATCTTATTTTGGGGGCTGGATCACTCTTGCTGAACTTGGGGCTCACTGTTTTGACTAGCCTGGGTAGCCAGTGACCTCCAGTGATTCTCCTCTCTCTATTGCTCCACCACCAGGGTTACAGGCATAGACCACCACACTCGGCTTTTATGTGGGTGTTGAGAATTTGATCTCAGGCCTTCAAGCTTGCACGGCAAGTACTTTATCCACTGAGACATTTTCCTATCCCCTAATATTTTAAAAAGCTTCTCTAGTGGTCTGACCTACATCCTGTCTATGATGATAGCTGGGAGGCTGGACTGGAGGAAAAACTGGTTGGGACACACCCATTTACCCCAACTGACTATTAGATCACTTGGAAATTTTCTTTGGTTATCTCTCTCATCAAAATGGCACTTGTTTGTAAGTTAATTGTCACAGGTTGGCCATGTGGCTCCCTGTGGCTTCTCCCTGTGGTTTCCGCATGCTGCTCTCTCTGGCCCTTAGGAAAAAGACTGGCTTTGGGAGCTTGTTGAAGTCTGTTAAATGGAAAGCATGCAGAATGCTGCTGTTCTTTGAACCAATCCCACAACGTGCCTTACGAGAGATAGTAAGGTGCAGGACAAATCTAACCGAAAATCTGAAAGGCAAAAAGATGATGCTTTTTATTTTAAAAATTTGGAAAAGGTTATCTGGAAGATCTATAATGAATTTGGTCAAGAAGTCTCTTGCATCGTAAGTTTTTTTTTTTTTTTTATGAATCAGCAAAGATGCAAAAAACCACCTATTAGACACAAGAGGCTCCCATATAGCTGTTTGGCTTCAGGGAGATGTTAGACATCTCAACAGTACAGATTCTTTCATACCAAATGAAAAAGTGACCCAAGGCTGATGCCACCAACACAACACTGCCATGTGTTAGACTGCAGCTCATGGCACAGAGACCACCCATCTTCCTCTTTATAGGACACTCACGTTAGCATACCCAACAGCCAGTTCACACCTGCAGCCTATGCTTCCCCCCCCCACAGCCACCACAGTCCAATACAGGAGACAAACCAGTAACACGAAATGACTCTTACCCTGCTTGAGGCTTGATCCAGCTGTGTGTGCTTCAGTTGGCCAAAGCCTAGCACACGTGACTGAAATAACACGCTCAACATTCCAACCACTTGTTCCCCCCACGCACAGTTAAAATCCACCTCCTAGGAACAATGTCACAATGTGACGTGTCCAGGGTGAAAGCAAGAGGTTTCTTGGTTAGAGTATTCATCTGCTTAGAGATAAAGGAAAAAATAAACAGTCTTGAGCTGTGAGTTAATATTTTTAACTTGAAAGAAAGAAAAAAAAAATCTTCATGCTTCACAGCCAGTCTGTTTTTTTCAAACAGGGCAAATTCCTCTCCCTACCGGGTATCGGATCATTTTTCTGCTTTTAGCACGAGACAAACAGAAGGTTACCGCGAAGTTTCAAGGACGTCTTAGAAACAAGAGCTGAAGTTAGGTACCTTTCCTTGCTATCCCATTGCCAAAGCATCTTGCGGAAAAAACAAAACCTGCAATTGATAAAGGGTCACAGTCTTCCAACCAAGTCCCAAGGTTAAGGGTCTTCAGGTTCCAAATCTTCCCTTCCTGGATGAGCAGTGGTGCTCAGTTTTGAAGAATAAGTTCCCTCTCCCCTCTCTCTCTCTGAGCAAATATTCAGGCTCAAAAGTCCGTGAAACAGACATTTTCCATCCTATGACCTCACTTTTCAGAATTTAGTTATTTTACTTGGCAGGTATCCAGCATTCATTCTTTCCTACGGCCTGTGTCTCTCTCCTCCCGTCTCCACTTATCTTTTATTCTTTATTCATTAATACTTTAAGACATTTGGGTCTAGAGTATGTGGTGTCTGCAGAGTGTTAGAATTAGTGAACGAAACTCAAGGGACTCCCCACTTAAAACTGGAATTCTATGTAAAAAACAAGTAAGTAATATTTTTGCATATGCATGCCCTAAATATTGCACAGGACACACACTGAAATTATTCCTTGTTTATCTGAAATTCCAATTTAACTGGGTGTCGTATATTTTATCTGGCATCTCTAGGTAGAGGTTGAAGTGAGGAATTAAAAAACAAACAAGCAAACAAACAAAGAAAGGCATCCATTTATAGCTGCTGGAGGAGGAGAACTTTGCATCCCTGCTCTGAGTGCCCCTGGCCTCAGATGCTATCCTCAGCATCCCTTTAAACTGTAACCTACCACGCTAAAATGACAGCTCATCAGAGCAGAGCTCATCATGATATGAACAAAGTCCAGCTTGGTGTTGGGGTCTCAGCGCCACTCAGGTCTGCACTTGTACCAGTGTCCTCAGGCAATGGTGAACCTCAGTGCAGCTCCTAACCCATGCAAGCTCGATACTGAGTATCCACGGAATATTTCTAAGGACAAGGCATCTGTTTTCTCTGTTCACAGGTACTAAGCATGATCAGCAACAGTGAAAATCAGGAAACAGAACAACAGTATTAAAATGCTCTTCGGAATGTTATGAAATGATCACTTAGCAGATATTTGAAAGAAAAGATGAAATATTGCTTTGTTTCAGACATCTAAAACAAAGGGCATGTAAGAAATTAGACACCTTGCATTTATTATTAATTGACAGACATGATTGAACATTAGAGAAAATCCAGAATGACACAACATTATTAAATTCTGTTTGGTTATTTAGAGACATATCAATATTCATTGCCTTGGCAATATGTTGAAGTCTAGTGGCCAGAACAGACGATCCACAATGGTGTCCTGAAAATCATGGGCCAGGAATCAAATCCTAGCTTGATTAGAAATCTCTCACGCATGGATGCCTTTTCTGAGAAGGCTCCTCACCCCAAAGCCTAGGAGCAACACCGGCAGTGGTCAGTAATGCTGGGGTGTGAGGATCATGTGACTCAATCACACTGAAAATTAAGCTAAAAACGCACAAAATCGGTTGAAGTCTCCATTTTCACAAAAGGCTCATGAGAAGCAATTATGTCTTGTGGTCAAATGCATGATTTTTTTTCTCCAAATATATGAATATTTTATGTATATACTCATTTAAAAAAATTTATTTTTCGGAGTAGAGCTTCTGAAATTTTCATTACATTGGTCTAAGAAGCAAAGGCATATGGTTGTTCATTCTACCTAATTATTGGTTATGTTTTTCCTTACTTTTATTATTTTATTTACTCTTGGGAACTCAAAACAAACAAACACATAAAAAAATAAAACCGAAACCAATACCCCTATCTTATATCCCTTAAATACAATTAGTCTAATAGATCTAATCAATCTTTTAATTTTTGTGTCAAACTAACTTTCAAGTGAAATTACCCAATGGCTGGACTTCCTCCTGTATTAGTTCATTTTCTGTTACTCAGTGAATTGCCCTAGGCTGGGTAACTTTTCAAAGCTAAGAGGCTTGTTTGACTACAGGTTCTAAAGGGTTCTGGAATGAGCTTGGTTTCGGTGAGGACCTTGAGGCAGATGGTAATAGTAGCAGTAACTGGATGCTTAAGATCACATCACAAAACTAAAACACAGAGATTTAGGAGTCTGGCTCAGGGTTCGCGATGCCCAAGAAAGTAGCATTCCTTCTAAGTGAACACAACCCCAAAGAACTAAAGACTCTATCCCACCTCTTATATTAAATTCTCCTTCACTCACTTACATATGACTACATGGGAGCCCAGCTTCTAGCATACCACCACAGAGATCCAGCATCCAGTACATGAGCCCTTGGGCACAAACCACATCTAAACCATTGCACATGCCCGTGGCCACTTCAGGTTTGTATTTTAAATGTAATTCAGTGTCTGTAGACAAAGTACTTTCTAGGGTGAAAACCCCAGCCTGAGCGCTACAGATGGCTCAGTGGATGAGAACATTGGCTGCCCTTCCAGAGGTTTGATTCCCAGCACACATACTGTGGCCCACAACTGCATGTAACTCCAGTTCAGGAGACCTGATGTCCTCTTCTGACCTCCTTGGGTACTGCATGCACAGAAACACATTGCAGGCCAAACACCCAGGCAGATAATAAAACAACAGAACAAAACAAACCCCCACAACAAGGGCCTGTCTATTGCACCTGTGTGCACGGCTCTCTGGGCCTCTATTTCTTCATCTATGAAACAGAAGGGCCGTTGTGTAGTCTGAGTTGCTATGAAGATTCTGAGCTGCCGCACCTAAAGGGTGACTCGATGCTTCACATCACTGTCCCTATTATACAAACAAACCACTGTAAACAGCACATTCAGTACAGTGTCCACTTAGTATATAGCATGTCACCTTTTATGGTGTGAATGCTTAGAATTCCAGAGTCCTTATTTTTAAAAATTTAAAGAAAAAATTTTTTAAAATTTGAATAAAAAGGCAAGGGTAGGCATGCGTGTATAATTTTGGCCATGTGTCCTAACGCTGCATGTTTTGTTCTGTGGGTACTTCAGTCATGTCAGAGATAAGGCAGAAGGGGGTCATTCCCTGTGGTAGCGCCTTAGCGGCAGAGGCTGAGACATTTACATTCTCTGGTGAGACGCCGTGGGACCAGCTTCACTGAGACACCCTCTGCCAGAAGCAGAGGGCTTCTGAGGTGAGCAGGTGGGCTGAGGCTGGGAAATCACTTTCTGCTAGAATTCCAGACTGTTCCTTGGCTACCTCTACCACCGTGCGGGATACTGCAGGCACGGATGCCTGGAGCCTGGCTCTCCCTGTATCCTCGCAGGCCCTCCTGGAGGCCACTCTCTTGTCGGTAGGTGGGAGAGGCAGGCTGTAAGAGCTTTTTAGGGAACTATCAGCCCTTTGTTTAGAAATGGGATTTCTTCCTTCACAACTGCTCTTCTTCCTCAGAGGTCCCCCGTGCCAAGCCACAGACCTAAAGCAGTGCCTGTCAGCGGCCCTGGAGCCAGGCAAGTAGCCAGACTCCTGGCCCTGCTGCTGCCAACTGTGCAGCCTCGGGGAGCCAGCTCACTGCCTGGAGATCCTGTTTTCTTCTTGTGTAATAAGAGATGTAACAGTATAATAAGATACCGCATCAGATTGTCCTGCGGATTAAACAGAACAATGTGTCTAGCCGAGTACCTGGCACCAGATAGGTGTTTAATCTATGGGGATATCCCACGTACCAGGTGTACAGAGAGGAGCTGTGATATGGGGCAAGGGTGAATTTAGTTAGCTGTGTGTTCCAGAGGTTTCGATCTGAGACTGTGTAGAAGAGAGAGAACAAATGGAGCTCAAAGTGTTTCTGAGAGAAAGTGCACAAAATGGAGAGGGAATGTGTGCCAATCATTCTGTGTTCTCGATATCAATTAATTTACTCATCTCAGTACTGTGGTACTGTGTAAGGGCTATGCTCTGAATGCTGGGGCCAGGGCAGGCACCTACAAAAGAGCGTGAAGAAGCTGTAGGAGAGACAATGCTGTGCCAGGAGAAAACACAACCAACCCATTAATGTCAGGCATTATTTATTGTCTACAACAGCCAATAAAACTGGTAACAAGAAACATACTCTTCTACAGCCAAGTGTCTCCTCCAAAAAAGAAAAAAGAAAAGTTACCATCTGCTAAGGTCACCGTGACTCAGAGCAACTGAAGCTTGCCAGGACAGTCTCTGTGGACTGAAAGGGCTCATTGCAAAGGTGCCACACCTTCTTCTAGTGTAGGGGACTGTCTATTGTAGTAATATGCCCATCACCAGCTGTGTGTGTGGTCTCCTTAGGAGTCACTAGAAACCTTTTCCCATCATAAAGAGTCCACACGGCTCCTTTACAAGCCTGTGACTAAGCTCTAAAATTTTCTAGGTGTCAGTTCTTTTATCTAAAACTTTTGGAGGTCCTATGAAGATGTTCTTGGGCCTTTTGGGGAGTACTATCTGGGTGTGTACAGGCCAGTTCTGTCTTGGTTGTGTTGCACAGAGTAAGGACTCTGGAGATGACCTAGTGGATAAAGTACTTGTGCAAGGGTGAGAGGCTAAGTTCTGATCCCTGGAACTCAGGCAAAGCTGGACGGGGAAGCTCGTATCTGTAATCGCGGTGCACCGAGCGTGAGATGGGAGGGCAGACACAGGAGAAGCCCTGGAGGTCTTTTAAAGAACGAGAGTCTACAGACTGACCAGCCTCGCATACGCAGAGGCAATGAGAGACTGTGTCAAACAAGGTGGACGGTGAGGCTGAGCACCAGAAGCTGTCCTTTGGTATACGCACCATGGCATGTGACATTGTCTTCTCCCTCCCGCTAAGAGTAGAAAAAAATAAAAATTGCAATTTGAGGCTTCACAAGTCAGGAATAGTCTACAACACATGATGAAATATTATTTAGGCTTGAGAAGGAAGAGATTATACCACATGTGGCAATATGAATTAAACTTGAGTATATCAGCTATAACAACAAGCAAACAAAATCCACTATATTTTTCTACTCATCTAAAAGTAGCCCCATACAGGTGGAATGGACCTGGGGCTGAGAGCAGTGAGATGGGAAGCTTCTCTCTATTGACCCTTGGTCCAAGCCTCCAGCCAGGTATGAGATCACGGAAGTCAAGGTTTCTAGTCTTGCTCTGGGAGGACACAATTTGTAACTAGCATTCTTGTATCATCATATGAGAGCTGAACCAAGACGACCTAATGCCTGGTCTCCCTCTTAGGCAAAATGGACAACTTTGGCATATTTTCTTCTCCAGTGGGTACCGGGTCCTGCTTACTCTTTGGTGCATACAGGCTGCTCGTGGTGGCCTTTGAGTGATCCATGCTCCTTCATAGCCCTGCATCTAGCTTGGGCATCTATACACTGAGTGGTCTGAGGATGTCTGGGGGTGCTTTGCTCATTTTTCATTGTTGGTGTCTGAGAGTGGGTGAAACAGGATCTGGCCAGTCCTTTCCAGCAAGTGGTGTTTTCCTGGCTTTCTCAGCTCTCCAGCTAACAGGATACTGGCAAATCATTTCAACAGATACAGAAAGGAGGTCTCTGGGGACAGACACCTAATAAGCTGAAAGATCAGCCACAATTCATCATTTTACACACAGGTTGCTGCAGCCAAAATAAATATCACCATGGTTTCAAGTTTCTCAGAGGGGAAAATGTCCTGCTCTTTTGAGGAGGGGCCATTCTCCAATAGACCTTCATGTTTCTACGATTAGCTGATCAGTTTGTGTAACCTCATTATTAAAAGTATATTATATGTGGCGTATTTCTTTATATGGTTAGCAACCATTTTCTACATTCTTAACAATTTAAAGGTAATTTTGCTATGAGCATGGAAATTCCAAACAGGCCCTTTCCACCCCATGAACAAGCTCTCTAGTGGAGCTCGATAGCATGCTACATACCAAGGTAGACTCACCCAGGCCCACATCCCTAGTCAGCGATGCCCACGCCTGGCAAGATGTTTTAAAGAGAAGTCAGCGGTAGAGTTGGTCTACAGGCTCCCGGGGCGGACATGCATTCTCTCTGAAGAGAGGCAAAGTCATGGGGTCCTGTCCTGTGTTGGCTTGGGGAGGAGTTTGTTCTGTTCGCCATCCTGGAGACCACTGGTAGCCCTGGCCTCACTGGAAATCCTTTAAAAAACTTTCTGCCACTTTGTCTTTAATACCCTTCATTCTTTCGAAGTTCTCTACTTGTTTTAAAGAATAAATTAAGCTTCTAATAAAGCTCTGAACAGCCACAGAGACAGGGCTGTTTCCAAGCTTTTATACGCCATAAATACCGTTATAATGGCAGTAACAATGAGTTATTGGGTGCCGGCTTGGTAATGGGCACTTTCCATATATTACCTTTTGAAGAAGGAACATTTCATGGGTCGCTGCAATTTAGTCTAGCTTATAATAACTTTCAACTCTTTTCTGTACAATGTAGGCACCTGGACGGGCCATTTCCTGCTGCTTCATTTTGGCTTTTTTTTTTCCCTCTTAGGAGTTTAACCCTTTTGTTTGCTCCTATCACCCTGATTTAGGAAGGTCATTTTTAATCGCCATTCTTTCGAGGCATACTTACGTGAGTCAATTGAGGGACATCCACAAATGTAAAAGAACACTCTCCTGGGGTTTTGTCTGCATGCCTGAGCCACGGCCTCTGACTCGAGTGTTCATTCTCCTTGACTGGCAGCCCTCCGCAAAAGCCAGCACAGCAATCCGCCTAACTGTGGGCTTTGCAGGGTCCTGGGGTTCTCTAGCTGCGATGACAGTCTAGCGGTACTCTGGCCTCGTCCTCTTCAGGGATCACACTACGAATTGTTTTTCCCAGGATGGTTACCATGTCTGAAGGAGCACATGCAGTTCTGAGCCAGTGGGACGCTGGCTGAGAACTTTGCTGCTAGGATTGGAGTCTTGGGTTCGAGTTCTGTCTTTACCACTGTATTTATTTAGAGCAAAGTAGATAGGTTCTTTCGCTACATATATTCACTACTGTGTGTTTGGTGTTGCCAATTATATTCAAGTCATAAAAATGGAGATGTAGCAGTGTTCCATTGTGGCTTTAATGTATGTTCCTCTAGGATGAGACTCAGTTGTAAAATGTACCCTTTCATATTAGTGGCCATTTGTGTATCTTCTTTGCTTTCTAAGCCGCCTATCTAAAGGCCAGTATATTAATCAGCCTCTTTTTGGAAAAAAAAAAGGCTTATTATTTGAGGGATGTCAAGCATTAAGAAATGTAGCTTAGCTATGAAAGCACGGGATTATCAGTAGAATAGGGGATTATCAGTAGAAAACTTGTTCTGTAAGTATTTTTATTATTTATGCTTTTCCTTTTCAATATAAAATTTACACACAGTGAAACGCACAGTTTTCTCTCTTCTGTTCTTCCCTCCCTCCCCTTCTTATCCCAGGCTGACCCTGAACTGGCTACGTTGCTGAGGATGGCTTTCCTTGAACTTCTTATCCTCCTGCTTCCATCAGTCAAAGTGCTGAGATTAGACATGTACAACCAGCCCTGGTGCCTGTGGTTATAGGGGTCAAACACAGGGCCTTGTGCACAGGATGAAATCACGTTACCAAATAAACTATATCCTCATCCAAACAGATAGACCGATCTTAACTGCACACACAGTATAGGGAGTCTTGGTAAACGCGCACACCCTTGTTAGGCAGCTCACTCGACACGAGCAGTATTCTATTACTCTAGCAGCTGTGGTCCCTCAGTCAGCCTAGGAATTCCACGTCCATACAGCAGTCTTCCCCTGCTTACACACTCTTGTGTCTGGTGTCTTTATTTCACACAGCACTGCAGTGCAACCCTGTTGCGTTATGTGTTCCTGTTGCTTCTAATTGGAAGTATTATTCCACTGTATAGACACATCACAATCGTTTATCCTTCCACCACTGGTGAATATTGGAAGCGTTCCATTTTTACCTATTATGAATGACAATGCCATAAATGGTTTGTACATATCTCTTTAAGGTCATATGTTTTTATTTTTTCCTATGCTAATTCCCCCCCCCTCCAAATAACTGTTAGGTCATAGAGTGAGTGTTTGTCTATAAGAGCTTTAAAATCATTAAACATTTTACACCAGGAATATTGGATAGCTTCCGTCACTCCATAACTTCACCACTGCTTGTTGGTTGCTGTTACTTATTTTAATTCAACTCACAAGATCGAGGAGGTAGTACTGTCTCATTGTGGCTTTAATTCGTGTTTCCCTAGGAGCATAATTTCACCTACTTAGTGGCCATTTGCATATCTTCTCTGGTATCTTTGAGGATTTTTCCCACTTAAAATGTTTGTTATATTATTATGGGGATTTTCAGAGTTCCTTATATATTTTGAATTTGTCATTTGCCGGGTTATAGATTGCTTTGGCTTGCCCTGTTCTTTTGATGGAATAGTTTCCCTGTGTTATGGGTCAATTTACTAGACTTTTCCTTCAGCTGTCCGGTTTTATGTTTTCTGTGGGAGACTTTTGTCTATTTCAGGCTGTGGTCTATAACCCATCTCGGCTGCGTGTGGCAGGAGATTTGCTCCCTCACTGGTTCTCTTGGTATCATTTGGTGAAAGGCTTGGCTTTCTGGCAGGCCTGCTTTGCTCCCTGTGCGGAAGGGCAACTGTGTGTGTGGCCTGCCTTCAGACTCTTGCTTTGCTCTACAGATCTGTCTACTTTAAGTCAGTGCTACGCCATGGTAAGCTTCTATCATGATTAAGTTTTGAAATTGGGTATTTATTGATTGATGCCCTTACTCTTCATCAAGGCTCCTATGGTTAACTATCTAGGTTCTCTGCTTTTGTGTTATTTTTCCATTAATATTTATGCCCATGATCTCCTTTTCTTGTCCTATGGTACTGACGACAATCTCCAGTAGAATGTCGAACAGAGGCAACAACCACAAACAGCACTGCTGGATTTCTGTCTTAGGAGGAAAATGTCTGGACCAACATAGAAGCAGATCTTAATGTTTTATAGATTCCAATCATCAGAGTGAATGTATTTCCCATTAGTCCTAGTTAACTCATTTTTAAGGAAATTCATTTACGGGACTTAACTTTTTTTGTCATGTACTTTTGCTGTACCCACTTATATCTCTTCTTTATTTTATCAATATTGTAAATTACATTAACTCATTTTTAACGTTAAACCATATACTTTTATAGTAAATATTACCTAGTCATAATAAGTTATATCCTTTTCCTGAACACTAGATTGGATATGCTAATGCTTTAAAGATTTTGCATAATGTTTTATGAGGCACTCTGGATCACAACTTTCTTTACACGGTTAAGCTGATTCTGGTGTCAGGTTACAAAGGTCTCATACAATGAACTGAATTTCCTTTCCTTACTTCCCGGGTCTGTGGAGTTCTGCTAATTCATTGATGGTGTTTCATTGGTGATAAGCACTTTTTATTAAAACTATGACCGTTATCAGCAAAACTATCTGACACTGGAGGTGTTTTCCTGTTTATGAGTGGTCTGACTGTGGATTCGATTATTTAATAATGCCAATATGACATTCAGATTTTTGAGACCATTATGATAATTCTATTTCCTTTTCAACTTTTGATCTAAGTTGTGAAATTAATTCCCAAGTAGTGGTTCATATCTATTTATTACTAATTAAAGATTTATAGGCGATGTGAAGCTGTCTTCTCTCATGGCTTGTGGAGGCAATTTGTGTTTTCTATTTTTTGCTAGATCAATCTTGCCAATATGTAAATTTCACCAACCCTTAAAAAATTTTTATTAATTATTCGTATTGTTTGGTGATCTCTACTTTTCTATTATATGTTTTAATATTAATATTAGGTTTAGTTCTTCTTTTTGATTTTTTAAATCACTTTTTTGGCAAGATAATGAATGCATTTCATAATTTTTTATCTTTTTTTAAAAAAAAAATTTAGTTTTAGACACGTGTATGTATCTATGTGTCTGTGTGTGAGTGCATGCACAAGGATACAGGTGCCCACAGAGGCCAGAAGTGTTAGATTTTCTGTGGAGTTTGAGGTACAAATGGTTGTGAGTTGCCTGATGTGGGTCCTAGGACCTGAACCTGTGCTCTCTGAAAGAACAGTATGTGTGCTTAATCATCCCTATTTTTCTAACTTATTAATATAGAAACCTAAGTCACTGATATTGACCTTGGCTTTTCCTCATACAAGTAAGTAGAGTCTTAAATTTCTTATTGTCCTCACTGTCTTAATAAACTTTACATATTTTTCATCAACTGCACTTTCATCCTTGTTCAGTTAAAATTACATTCTAATTTCATTTGTGATATATACCTTGATGCAAAGAATATTTAGAAGTGTTATTTAATGTCTCAGTGCTGAGGTTGAAATGATACTTATTTCCAGGGACTTACAACACAATCACTTTGTGTGAGACGGAGCACGAGCCGCGATATTTTCATACTCAGAAGCTGAGACTTTTTCCACTGCTCACCGCCAGGCCAGCCGCAAGGGCGTTTCTGTGCCTCTGGGAAGAGTCTGTGTTTGCACTTGGTGGGTGTAGCACTGTCTGCACACTTAGGGCAGAGTGGCTGCTGATGCTCATACAGTCCACAAACCAGTGTCTTACTTGTATTTCTCTCAATTGCTACGTACCAGTGGCTTCTAAATGTCCTGGCACTCACCATACAGACCAGCTGCCATCTCTGCTGGCCCCATTCAGCTTTCTAGTTATTGTTCCTACTGTGCATAGGTATCTTCTCCACAACTATGCAAATTAAGAGCCATGAAAGCACTTGGGGGCTTACACACTACTGTCCTTTTCTCATGGCTTTTCCTTTATGAAATGTCTTATTCCCCTAATGGCCATGATCTTTCACAACTGGGGACTTCATCCTCTGACATCTCACACCATTGCAAGTGTGGTTTCCCTCCTTGAGTTCTTTCTGCTTCTTGTGAATGGCTGAGTGTCCCCAGAGGAGGAACAATCCAAATGCAGTTCTTACTCAATTCACTTTGCTTCTTTTCTGGACTAAGTCTTCTATACTTTGCCTTAATAATTTAGATTTCAGATCATTTTCAAATATTCAGAGGAGGGGAATTTCAACTATGATGAATTTCCCTGTCATTAATGTAACCAAAACTCTTTCATAGATATTTATGGTTTTGTTTGTGTCTAAATACTAAATTGCTCTTTTCATCTTCTTGAATCCTTGGATCATTAATCCTGAAGGAAATCTCAGGTATTTCCCCAATTCCTTTGTCCTACCATGCAATGCACGTCTGAAGCTCATTATAATTAACAAGGGAGAAGGACGCTTCTTTAGAAAATGTGCTCTAACTCCCAATGCTACGTATTTATTGCGACAGGATTTGCTATGTACCTGTGGCTTCTAGGTGTCCTGGAACTCACCATACAGACCAGGATTGGCCTTGAACTCGCAACGATCCTTTCGTTTCTGCCTCCTGAGTACTGGGACTGCAAGTGTGTCCCACCATGCCTTGCCCATTGCAGCCACAGTGTAAGCCTTCTCAGCCCCTGTGGAAGCTGTAACTTTTCATCTGTTTTATTCAAGCTATTTCCCTTTGCCCCATTCTCTGAAATCTGTACATTCTGTTCCAGTCAAATTCTAACTCCTAAGCATTCCCTTCCCTAAGTGGCCTTCAGTGTTATGGGCTGACTTGCCTCTCCCCAGCAATCCATATGCTGAAGTTCTAACTTTAGTATAGTGCTGGTTATTTTACACAGCTGTGACAAACAGCTGAAAGAATCGTTTAAAGGAGGAAATTGCTTATTCTGGTACACAGTCTCAGAAGGTCATCCCACACTTGTTTGGTCGCATGAGCTTTGGCAGATTATCATGGCAGTGGGGACACGTGACAAAGAAAGTAGAGAAAGGGGAAGAGGGGACAAGAACAAGATACTCTCAAGGATTTCCTACCATGTGAACATCTTCCAGCTAAGTGCCAATGTGAATGTCTCCAAAGCCTTTTCAGCTAGAGTTACTTTGCAGCTGGAGGTAACCAAGTATTTAAAACTGGAACCCATGTGGGACACCTCCTCTTCAGACCAAAACTATTGTCTCGGAACGTGACCTCATTTTGAAATAGGATCTTTATGGAAGGAATCATATTAAAATGAAACCATCAGGGTTAGGCCTAAAATTAACAAGGTGGGCCTCAAGCAATATGGCTGGTGTTCCGATAAAAAGGGGCACAGAGAAGGTCGCATGCAAGGAGGAAGGAGATGTTGGGAAGTCAAATGGAGAGGTGAGGACACAAGGCCAGGAATGCAGGTAGCCCTCTCTCGCAACAGTCAGAAGGGAGGGACCTCCTGAACCAATTGTGGGTAAATACATTTCTGTTGCCTAAGCCATGAAGTCTGTGATACTTTATAACTAGCCCCTGACTGGTACTCATCTCTAATAAAAGCAGTTCACTACTTTTAAAATTTGTTTCCAATTCATGGCCTGACTTTGTCTCAAGACTATACATTCCTAAGTATCGTAGGTAGGCACATTTATGCCCTAATTTATCCTTTAAATTGGGAAACCTTTCTGAGCCCCAGACTCCTCATATGTAATGTGGGCAGAGTGTTATTGCTATGCCTATCACGGTAAAACACGAATGAGGGGTATATATCTGTGTGTCTGAGTATGCCTGTTTATGTAAGTATGTACATATACATGTGACTAGGTGCATATAATATCATCTACACAAATACCAATCCTACCCACGTCTGAGGCATCCTTGTGCTGTTCGTCACAGTGTTCCTCTTGCTTAAGTATAACAGAAGGACTGCGGAAGGGCTCTAAGAGACTCTCAAGACCCCCAAGTCCATCAAGCCCCACGTCTAAGAGATCCTTGCAACCTCAGTTCTGTTTTTCTGTTACCTGGTTTGAGTGACAACCATGAAGCAAGTGACAATGGGCCACTTTGAGTGAAGAGGCAGGGAGGTGGGCTGAGGACTTCCTATCACCAGAGGTCTTAAACTTAACTCCTTACCCAGCCTACTTATTTTTACACATTAGGAGACACGAAGCACTAAACAGTGGAAACTGACATTTTAGGGAGCAGATGCTACAGAAATGCATAGGGAACAAAGAAGACCATTAACAACACATCGAACTACTTGAGTAAAATTGGTGTCTAGAGAACGAGATTTTAAAAATAGGTAAAGTTAGGTATAGTATGCTGACAGTTTACTAACGTACTTTTGATGCTATTTTGTCTATCTAGGAAATGATTTTGTTAAGAATTTGAAAGATTGATACATTTATAATGATCAGTGTTTTACCAAATGACAAAACACAATTATTTCACCACTAGTTCTATTGGTAAATGCATACTCCAGTTTGTACATTTTATCCCGTCCAAATTGTACTCAAAATAACCACAATTTTCAGTGACTCTGCCCTTTTCAGTTCTCCAGAATGCCTCCAGATGGCATTAAAACTCTTCTCCCATTATATTCTATAGCATAACTTAAAGATTAGCAACATTTTAAGCACTTAGAACTGTCATATCTAGTATTTCATGAGAAAATACAATGAAACTCATTAGAACTTTCAGAGTAGTATCGTGAGAGACACAACCTATAGTCATATCAACTACTGAACATCCAGCCACCCTGTGTAAGCCAGAGGAGCTCTACAGATGAAAAGAGATCTGGACAAAAGATAAGATAGACTGTGGCTGCTAATAGGGAGAGCAATGATCCAGGAACAGATACAATCACAAAGTCATTTCTATAATAAACATCTTTCACTCCCCAAAGGTGATCAAAATAAATGTTTTCAAGGAGGAAGACCTTATGAGGCTTATGAAGCTGAAACGGCTTCATGGCCATTATGTACTGCACTGCACTGGTGTATCAGATAACAGGAATGCTGGTACTACTGTTTGACATTGGCCACTCACTGGTATGGAGCTCAGAAGGGGAGACTGACTAGCTGTTGAGCTCCATGCATCTGTCCGTGACCGCTCCCCCAGTGCTGAGATTCAAAGCGCACACGGCATGTCTCAGCACTTTACCAACTGAGCTGCTTCCTGAGCTCCAGGACCTCAATGCGCTATTATATTAACCATTAAAAACATACGTATATTCTTTCAGTACTGAGAAGGGAAAGATAAAAATGCAAAAAAACGAGACACCCTCTAAATGTCTTTTCTCATGTTTAAGAAATACTTTACTTGAAAACATCAATGAGCTCTTGAGAACTCAGAGATATCTATAGTTGTGTTTGCCACATATTTCGGAGGTGGGACTGCAGATGGCAGGCTTTTTAAATGACTTGGGTACTTCACGGGCATGTAGGACAGAATGTCTTCCAGTATGTGTAGAAAGTTCAGCAAACCTTATGTCAGTGTTAAAAGTTTTCAGCCAAATTTTAAAGGGCTTATCTCCATCCTCCCTTAGTACACACTCTCCAGTCTAATTATATTTCCACTTTATAAAGAAGAACATTTGCATTTGCAAGATCTCCTCTTCAATGCTAAAGCATAAAACCTCAAAGTGTGTCTGTACCCGAAAGCATTTAAAAAGACATTATCATGAAAAAAGAGAACCATGGGCCTCCTTCCTCTATGATTACCACCATTACAAGATACTTGCCCTGTTTCATTTTATATGGCATATTAAAGAACAGTCATCTCAGAGAGAAACGTGAAAGACACTTACGATGTATTCGATGTGCCATTGTCTGGACTCTCCGGCTCCGCGTCAGCTTTCTCTTAAAAAGGAAGTGGAGAAAAAACACAAACATCAGTCTCCCAGTCCTTGAGATTTAAGATTACACATATTTCTATGTTCCTATTAACAAGCTTTCAAAATGGGCAGCGGGAGGCTTTTAAAACATCTTTTATTGTTTGGGAACCGAATGTGAAAAATAATTTCGCTTTGGCAATACAACTGCCCAGGCACAGAGCCTTGAGAGGTACCAAGGAGCTATTGCAAACAAGCAGAGACAAGGAGTGCAGACCTTGCCAGAAGATGAATATCTTACAGATGGAATCAGTTTCTCTCCACTACACTTTACAGAAAGTTTAAGGAAATAAATTCATTAGCATTGTACATCCAAGGCACTCTGAACTTTGATCCCTTCTGCTAACACAAGCCAAATGGGGTCAGGCTGAATTGGAACTTGGAGAGAATTTCACAGAGCAACGAAGCCATCGCCGTGAAATGTCCAAGAATTTCACCCCATGGAGAACTCTGGCAGCAGATTTTGGGGCTCCCAATAAAAGCCGAATAAGATATAAACCAGAAATCCTTTCTGACCATCTGAGAGGCAAGTAAAAGAGCATCTCCATGGGACGTGGCTATTGGGGATTTAGTTTTAGGAGTCTGGAAGGAGTCCAAACTCTTTCCACAACAGGCATAAGGTAATACTTAATCCTGGGCCAACTGTGGTTTGAAATGTGCACCCTCATTTTGTAAGGGGCTCCTCTGGCTTTGTGGTAGCAGAAGGGAAAAAGGGCTGTTCATGCTATGGCTGCTATGGAGGGCTCTGCAGTGCCTAGAGCTGGACAAACCCAGCACAAAGTTTTGAGTGGCAGGAGACGGGCCCAGCAGCAGCAGCTAACCTTCTTGGCTGTTGCTTTCAAATCAGGCCTGACAGCTTCCAGGACCCTCTGCTTCTGCTCAGCTCCTTCTACCCGAACACTTATCCTATCCCAACACTGGCTTGTGACCTCATTTGGGGAACGACCTCCTAGATTACACAGCGAACCTCCCAAAGAAACTGTCCTAACTGAGCTGAAAAGCCCACCCTGTATTTTCCTACAGGAGATGAAGCAATTGTGA
Source organism: Chionomys nivalis (assembly GCF_950005125.1). Lineage (NCBI taxonomy): Eukaryota > Metazoa > Chordata > Mammalia > Rodentia > Cricetidae > Chionomys > Chionomys nivalis. Next base: position 33,021,632 of record NC_080104.1, read on the forward strand.
GGAGGGGAGGATAGCAGCACACAGCTACCTCGGAGATAACTCTGCTGCGTGTCTGTGCTGTGCCAGAACTCTCACAAAAGAGTTACTCAGTCCCAAACACGTCCAAAGGAAAGGGGAAAAAAGCCCAAACACTTATGTTGATACCATGCAGACTAGTTGGTTCCTGACCCAGGTAAAAACATGTTGAGATAGAAGCAAACACAATAGACTGATGCTTGCTCTAACATCCTGAGTTTTCTATTAGATTGGGTCTTCTGGGCAGAGCAGTGGTAAATTCATTTAGGAGACATGTAAGGTCTGGTCAAGTGGCCTGGAAAATAACCTAATTTAGTACTTTCCAGAATCATTTTCCCAGAAGAACCCCCATTCCTGTCACAACTCCAAAATATAGCCACAACACCTGTGTTATCCAAGACAAAACTAAACGAGGGTCTACTTCTTCTCACATCCATTGACTCTCCTCCCCCCCGAGTCTGGAGAAGTGGGTTACATTTCCCGGGGAACAGCTGCCAGCAGTTACACCAAAGCACCATTGTGATGGGGGACTAGATAAGATACGCTTCTAACAGTTCACGTCAGAGAACAAGGAATCATTATGAGGCGAAGGAAGACCTTGACTAGATGTCTGAGCAAATGTTTTACCTTGACCAAGAATGCTGCCAAGTAGCCCACAGGCTGAGAGGACCCAGGTTGGATTGCACATGGGACCTGGGGGCTGGAGGCATCGTGGGCTGTCTTCAGCACGGGGACAAAGCTGCAGTTGATTATCTCTGCTCTTAGCAGCACTTATGTTGTGGCAACAGGGAAAACAGAACAGGGAGGGCCAAAAGGGACATTTCCAGGAGCAGTCTGATAGTGGCTGCTCTCGGCAACCGTAGTGCTCAAAGAGAGGGACCCTTTCTTGGGAAAAGCAAGGCCAAGATTGATATGGGGAATACATGTTTTTTTTTTTTTTGTATTTTAGGAAGAAAATACAAGCAAATGAAACCCCCAACATTTTTGAAAATTTAGGTGATGCAATTTCTGAAGTTCATTTGAAACGTTCAAGGGCTTGAGCTACTGAGAACCGTCACTACTTCATCAGGCCCCAAGGGAAAGTGACAGAGGTGAGGTAACCAAGTCTCAAGACCAAGAATTGGCAAGTGGGTACCTGCACCCCGCAAAGAAGATATCTGGGAGTCACCTTCAAGTTAGCTCTTGGATGCCACCACTTTGGTCTCTTTGGGAGAGAATCTGCATTGTTCATTAAAAAACAAGGCAGCAGAAGAAGTACAGGGTGATCATTTTGCATAAAGAAATAGAATCACAGAGAGAAGGGGAAAATGAACCACAGAAAGGAAAATATAGATATATGTGAAAAATATATAAAATATTTAGCCTTTTTTACATTTTATTTAGTGTGTGTGTGTATGTGTGTGCGTGTGAAGGTGGGGCATGCCTGCCATGCCAGGTATGTTTGAGGACAATCTGTTGGAGTTGGTTCTTTCCTTCTACCTGTGATGGATCCCATGGATTGAGTGCAGGTCATCAGGCTTGGTAAAAAGCATCTTTATTCACAAAACTTCCATCCATCCATCCATCCATCCATCCATCCATCCATCCATCCACATTCCTCTTTCCTTTCCACAAACCCTCCCTTCCTTCCCTCTATCCATCATTCCACCTATCCACCATTTGTGTGTGTGTATGATGCATGTTTTCAGTTTACATGAGTCTTCTGATGCCAATCACTAAAATGGAAAGTAGAACAACTTTGGGCTGAGGGTAGCATAGAATCTTTACGGTACAGTCACCATTGGGATGAATATATGTTGAGGCATGAAACAGCTCAATCACTCAATAGGCCACTCAATGACAGTAGCTTCCTCTCCAACTGATTACACATACTGAGGGCTCCTGTGTGCCTGGTATTCTGCCTGGCAGAGGTAAAGATAAAAACCCAAATCTAATTCAGATTGTTTTAGAGACACCAAATGCACTGCTGGTGTCACAGTGGCCATCTTCCTGACAGAAAAGAGTTTGGACACGTGGAGTCCAGTGCTCTTTGTGTTCTGTTGTTACGGTCTGATGCCTTGTCTTTTAATTTTTGGATGAAGAACCTGAAGTTGGGTAGGAAGGGAGGAGAGGAAGATCGGGGATGGCTTCGAGGAAGAAGAATGAAAATGATCAAAACACACTGTAAGAGAATTTAAAAAGTAAAAAGGATAATAAAAGAAAAAACTGCAAGATATGTAGTTTCTAAGATTATGAGGAACTACGCCTTGCTTCTAAATTTTTAGCTGAAATGTTATTGAAATTACTGAAATACCAGAAAAGGTCCCCCAGATAGAACTGTATTCTGCTGAAGTTTTCACAAAAGAACATCTGTCTGTGCTGGACTTTTCTTCACTGTCCATCATGGGAATTCACGCTCACGGCTTGAGAATTGGAGCATGGAAAAAAAAAGCAACTTTACTCGTGTTTTTAATTCTGTTATCCTTCAATTATTACTCCAATAAATACAAATATTTTATAATTTTAGATGTATCTACTTTAGATTTTATCTTTTCTCATTAATGTAATAAGTTTTCCCTCTATAATTTTCATTGGTTCAGCTGTTTCTAATATGTACTTTTAACTTTTAAGTTTGTTTAATCTTTTATTTCTCGCATTAAGAAAGAGAAAGATTTATATGTTCTGAAGAAAGAAAAGAGAATAATCTCCTATTTCTTGACTAATCAGCTTCTTTTGAAAAATAATTATGTATTTTTATTTAACGTGTATGGATGTTTTGCCTGCTTGCATATCCGTGCACCACAGAAGTGCAATGCCTGTAGAGGCCAGAAGAGGGCATCAGATCCATTGGAACCGAGTAAAGACAGTTTCAAACTGCCATGTGGGTGCTGGGAACAGAGCAACTGCTTTTAAGAGCTGAGCCATCTCTGTAGGCCCTCGGCTTCTGCTTTTTATACAATGTAAAGTGAAGAGGCTCACCCACATGTCTTTTCCTTCCATCCTTTCTTGTTCAACACTAGGTATATCTTTCACAGTCAAATTTTAAAACAGTCGTTTAATCATAATCATTAATAAGCCATGATAAATATTAACTTAGTTAATGAATTAATCATTCCATTTGCTTATAGGTCAACTAGAGAAATTATAAACCAATAACGAGTACTTTCAGTATAATACAAGTATTAAATAATACTCAACAAGGGAGTAAGAGATGACTCATGCAGAAGGAACCCTCCTCATCGGAATAATGTAAATGCTCCCGGCACCTGCGGCCAGTGGTGCTGGCTCTTACAGTCCCTTATTCCATGGGTTAGTTTTTCTCAAGTCAAGGCCAGGCCTTTCCTAAGATTTCTAAACAGTATATACCTTTAGTGCACATAAAATGTGTATGTAATGGATGTGTATAGGCAGTTTTTAAAAATTAAAATGGTCTATGAGAAAACCTTCCAGGCTGGAAATAAACATTGGCAAGTAATCCTGTGCCTCCTGAGTGGGCCCAGCGGACTGCATCCTCTTTCCTGCCACGTGGCCTTTGGAGACTCACTTCTGAGGCCAAGAACAGCTTTCAGGGCGGGCACAGCCCTGGGTTGGTTCAGCCTTGTGGCTAGCAGCATCAGCTAGCTACAGAAGCATACAGTGACCCATATGAACGGTGCATTTGCAACACTCAGGAACACCTTTCCCTGCGGATACTAGAAGCTCTGGACTGCAGGGTTTTGCTATGTCCCAAACTAGTAAGTCGAAATTTACAATCCTTCAGTGAATACCGCAGTGTGGAATGGAATTTCACTGTGATGCCTGCATGCCTCTGAGAACCAATGAGACCCAGATTTTGTACTGGTTCTTTTGCACCATTTCATAAAACCCAGTTTTGATTCAATGCAGTGACCTACTGTCCCAACACACATGGTGACCTTTTAAGCACCAGAAAACAAACTATAAGCCTAAATAATAAGAGAAAGCATCCCAGTGTTTAGCCTTTTGCTTTTTCCGCTGGTATTTCTGACTGCACTATGTTTTTAACTTCAATGAAATGATATTTGCCAATAGTTTCCTTTGCCATCTTCGCATTTACCGAAGACACAAATAAGGTGCTCCATTACCACCCTCTAAAAGCACGGTTTTACTGGTCTTTGAAAAATACCAGAGGTTAACTTCTGTACATGATGCGAGGTGAGAAGCAATTTCATTGTTTCCCATCCCAAGTATTCCAGCACAAGACAGCTGCTTATCCACACTGGCCACTGGACTAGCTTCAGCGTGACAATTCCCATGTATTCACCGTCCGTCACTCCACTAGTCTAGCTACCTCTACCATGTAGCTTTGGTTGTTTTGATGTAACTGGTAAAGACAAGGTGCAAGCTTCATTCTTTTTCATGTGTTTGCCATTCTCATCTTTTGCTCTATCATATAAATTATAGGCCCAGATTGCCTACTTCTATCTATACAAATATTTGAACTTAGATGGCATTGCATTGAATCTACAATGTATAGAGAAGGATAAATTTTTACATCACACCTTCTAATGTCTGTACCTGATACTTTATTCATTGAGGTCGTCTGTAATATTTCTCAATAGCTTTTTTCAATTTCTCATCACTTTCTTATGTAGTTTATCAGATTCATTGCTTAGTAATTATATCTGTGCCAATGTCAGATATTTTTAGCTGTGATTTTTCTTTTCTTTTTAAATCAGGAGAATTGATTGTGAACAGAGCACTGTTAAATCTTTTTATTAATTCTAATAGTTCATCTGTAGGGTTTTTCAGTGTTCTATCAATATATTGATGATTACATCATTTGGGGAGATGAGTTCTGATATTTCCATCCTAATGAACACCACATTTTCTTTTTTCTTAGTTTACGGCCGTGGCCAAGGATTCTATCCTGAGGTATCAGTCTTTTTTTTTTTTTTTTTTTTTTGGTTTTTCGAGACAGGGTTTCTCTGTGGTTTTGGAGCCTGTCCTGGAACTAGCTCTTGTAGACCAGGCTGGTCTCGAACTCACAGAGCTGAGGTATCAGTCTTGAAATGGTGCCTTTGCCTAAGCTGTCGAGGGTGCACTTAAAGACAAAGGAGAAGAATTCCTAGGAACTTCTTCCTTAAAGACACGGGCAACTGTTTGTGGAAATGAGTTAGGTCTTCTATGTCCAACTTGCTAAGACTTTTTTTTCTAAGTTACATATATAGAATTTTTTCAATGTCTTGGATTAAATATATTTTTTTTATAATTACTACAGTAAATTCTATCACTATTTGAACAGAATCTGATTTTGAATTACCAGAACAAATAGGATTTCTTAGCTCTTATACTTTGAAATATATTTTATACACTGCTAGATTTAATTAGCAAACATCCTCTTTGGATGCTTATCCATTGGGATCATTAATAATATTAGTTATAACTTTTCTTTCTTGTACAGTTCTTGTCGAGTGTTGACATCAAGGTTATGGTGGTCCGAGGGAGTGGGGAACTGCTGTCCTTCCTACTGGACTGTCCAAAAGAGGGCGCCAGCTTGAAGTTACTTCTTGCTGTGCTTGGTGGAATTCCTGGTAAGAAGCAACCAGCTTTACCACTGTGTAAAATGATTTTACTTTTAAAATGACTAGGCCATTTTTTAGATAAATAGTTGTAGGATTGTTTAGGTTATATATGTGACGTTTTTATATAAAACATAATTTCTAAAATTAGTCACTATAAACATACTATAATAACACTGATTTCACCTAATTTTGTCTTCAATTACCTAGTTTTTAAAATAAAAAGGTTTAATATTTATTTATGTATCTGTGCATAGTTTTTAAAATAAAAAGGCTTAATATTTACTTATATATCTGTGTTAGCCACACAAGGTCAAAGGAGAGTGTTGAATCTCCTGGATCTGGGATTACATGTGGTTGTGAGTTGGGACCAAACTCTGGTCCTCTGCAAGAGGCATCCACCCTTCAATGTGAAGCCACCTTTCTAGCCCGCCAGATTTCCAATTGATAACCAGGTTCCCTCAGCTAACTGCAGCTATTAATTCCACTACCTGTTCATTTCCACTGCTGCTACTGTGAGGTCAGATGGAGGCGTTTGCTTGCTTTCCTATAAACAAAACTCCCATGTCTTGCAGTAAAATACACATGTGGGCTTCTTTGCATCTGTCCCGTCAATATCACTTGAGTACAATGAACTTTTGAATTAGTTTTCCATCTGGATAATTCTCAGAGGTCACACCCTTCACTACTGGCCCTGTCTCACCTGCTCTGGGAGTTCTGTTCTAGACAGGTGTACGGCAGACAGTCCTGCCTCATCCCTGTGCTTCTTAATGCCCCTGTTCTTTGTTCTGCTTCTGGCCTTCTTATGCTGCATTCTTCATATTCCTTAAGTTCATTTTTCTAATTCATTACTTTTTCTCAACAATCTCAAATGTGATATCAAACCTGCTGAAAGAAAATTTAATTTCCATTTTTCATTTATATGTGACTTAGTATCTCTCCAAATTTTCTCACTCTTTACTGTGTTACTCATTTTTTATTCTGCCTCTTCTGTAATTCAACAAACATTCTGAGTTTCAGAATTCAAATACAAGAATTCTGATTTTACTTGGTAAAATCTTGGGTACAGCCTTTTTTCTTTTTTCTTTTTTTTTTTGAATTTTCGAGACAGGGTTTCTCTGTAGCTTTTTGGTTCCTGTCCTGGAACTAGCTCTTGTAGACCAGGCTGGCCTCGAACTAACAAAGATCCACCTGCCTCTGCCTCCCGAGTGCTGGGATTAAAGGCGTGTGCCACCACCGTCCGGCCAGCCTCTTTTTTTTTTTTTTTACATAAAGTGTTTTTTTTTTTTTTTTAAATGTATGTTGCTTATTTTCTTGGGGATGTTATTTGAGGTTTATTTAGTTTTTGACTTTTTTCTTGTATTCCTATCAACTGGATGCTGCTGTCCTGGTTGTCTGTTTACTTTAGCCTCTTTTGACTTTTCTTATCTGTTTATCAGTAAAACAAAGAGGTTTCAATTGTATATGTCAGATTTGGGTCTTGAACTAATATTTATTACTTTTATGAGAGTCTATTAAGTTTTTATTTTATTGATCATTCATAAGGTCATTTAATCAACAACCACTTATTTTTCACAGCATTCTGTGACGATGAATTACAGGTCCTTCTGCAGACTGAGCTATACTTGCACCTCTGATTCTCTTGCCCTGAATGACACAGACGTCCTCTGGGGTTAGGGCTCCTCTCAGTGCTCACTGCTCCTCACAGGTCTGAACAACAGGCTGGTCAACTCAAGTGAGATGTTGATTTCTGCATCAGAGCACTGATGGAGCTTTCTAGAACACTTGTGCCTTATGGGGAGTGAAGGGCTGATGGCCAATAGGAGAGGGTATGTTGGCTGGAATGTCACAAGAGAAGAGTTGAGCTGGGAGTCCAACACCTCCTCTTGCTTCCAAACAAGGCAGGAAATACTTTACTTTGCATGTACAGAATTCTTGGTTAGTCATCTTGCTGACAAACCTGCCCCCTTTTCCAGCACTGAATTATGCCCACTCCAGATCTAGCACTGTCTTAAGAGTCTAGTTTGTTTCTCTTTAGCAGGAGATTTAGTAAACTGCTCATCTCTTAAGCAAATATTACTGGAGTTTTGGTTTTTTGAGCTTTAAAGAAAGAAAATCAAGTGGAAAAATCTATGTGCACTAGCTAGGTGGGGACTTAGGGTGACAGGAATGAATGGTCCAGCTGTCCATCATGGCAATCCATGCCTGCTGTTCTCCTGGCATTCAACGGAGACCTACAGCCTGCCCAGGGGCTCCCAAGGGCTCTTCCCCATACCAACACACACTCTTTGTTGCTTCTTTTTCTGTCCATGTTATAATTTCATTGCTCAGGGATGTTCTTCAATAAGGGCCCCTTTCCTGAACTAGGGCTGCTGCTAATTCAGTTCCATTTCTACAGCATCCTTGTCACTGAGTGAAGATTCCAAACTGGAGAGGAGGAAGTACTTAAGATGAACCTGCCACCTGAGCAAGCATTCTCCCAAATTATAAAATGCAGACATACACCATGTGTTTTCATATGTGAATTATACAGTAACATACTTAATATCCCAATATTATAAAATAGAAGCTTATTAAACATCAAGAACTTGTCACAGAAGAATTACAAAGAATCCTCACTGGTACCCATGCTCCAGGAAAGTCCTATGTCAGACTGCCATCACCCCCTCCCCAATTGACTTTTCTCTACCTGTGCATGAATTTTATGGCGCTTCCCAGTACTCTGTGTGACATCTTCTCTCCCAAACTCTCCTGCCTTACAGGTGTCAAGAGGATGAGTCTCAGTTCCACAGATGCTTCTACTAACTTGAGTGATTTTTATCTTCCCATAGCTTTGTTACTAGCAAAGGATGCCCTGTTCCCAACTCACTGGCTGCTCGAGAAGCCAACAATGCCTGGTCTTCATGAGTTTGCTTTTAAGACACAAACCGGGAGCTTATGCATTTTTAATGTCACAGACAACATTAATAACAACTTGTAGGGCCACAGAAGAGAATTAAAGCTCTCCTTCACAGACTGCTCCCTCTTTGATGACAGAGCTCACATGTTTCATCAGCCACTGATTCAGTATGGGGACCCCTTGCTGTCCAGCCCAGCCTGCCTATTTCTGGAAGGAGGCACAGTATATTTAACAAGTGTGCGTTTCCTCAATAGAGTCTAAGGTCATTTATTGTGACGCCTTCTGTTTGGGTTTCTTTGCCTATTCATTTTCTTTTAATTTAGACATCTCGTTACATGCCTTTTAACTTATTTCCTTCACATATACTAGGGACCAATGGAGCACGGTGCTCTTCTCTTCTGGAATCCCCTTGACATGCACTACTCTATGCGTTGGCCTCCTCCCCTTGAATACCCACACTCGGGGTCATCAAGAGCCTCATTGTACATGTAGGCGGTGCCTAAACAAAAGGCTCTATTTCTCTCACTTGATTGTGTTGTGTCTGTAAAACCCACTTCCCATCTTTCCCTGCCCTCTCCACAGAACGCTTTAGAGACAAGTTCTTACTTGGATTATTGTGTCCAGAGGATACAAGTTGGGAGTCCTGAAAAAAGAAAAAAAAAGAAATATCAATTAATGCTATTATTTCCATTTTCCAAACTAAAGTTGAATACATGATATGTTACTCATCATTCAGAACCAAGTCTCCATTCAAAACTCTACCAGCTGCTGTCATGAGACACATCTACATGAGTGTGCTTGTTAAGAAGTCCTGGGAGTACAGTTGACAATCGCAGTCATTTTTCATTATTGAATTTTTGTTATGTCTTATTGAGGTGATAATTCACAGCATACAGCCGGGCGGTGGTGGCGCACGCCTTTAATCCCAGCACTTGGGAGGCAGAGGCAGGCGAATTTCTGTGAGTTCGAGACCAGCCTGGTCTACAGAGCTAGTTCCAGGAAAGGCTCCAAAGCTACAGAGAAACCCTGTCTCGAAAAACAAAACAAAACAAAACAAAAAATTCACATCATACAAAACAAACATTTGGAAACAAGAAATTCTGTGGCTTGTGGTACTTTCAAGCCACCTCTACCTACGTGCAAGCACCCCATCACTCAAGCATTAAGTCTCCTACCCTTTAAGCAGCCCCCTTTCCCTGTCCCTCAGCCCCTACCCATTTGCATCTGTGTTTTTGGACTTTCCCATTCTGGTATCTCATCTACCTAGAACCGCACATCTGTGACCTTCTTAGTCTGGCTTCTTCAGTTAGAATGCTGCACTGGAAGTTCATTCTTGTTGGAACTGGTATCCGTAGCCATTATCTTCACCCCTCTCTCCTTCATCTTCCTCTCTTCTTCTCTCTTCTTCCTTTGGCAAGGTCTCACTATACAATCTATGCTGGCCTAGAATTTATAATCCTCCTACCTCAGACTTCTGAGTGCTAGGATTATCGGTATGTGCTATGGTTCATTTTATGGATGAATACTATTGGATATATAAGATGATATTTTATGCACACACCTGCTGATAACATATAGTGTCTATATTCTGTGAGCTGTGCTGCTACTGACTGAAACATACACAGCTTCTGTTTTAAATCCTTCTCTGCATATACCTAGAGGTAGAATTTGGGGTCTTATAAACTCTTTGTAAATGTTTTGAGAAGCATAAGCTGTTTCCTGTGGTGGTAAAACCCCTTCATTCCTATCAGAAATGTATAAAGGCTCCAATCTCTCAACATCCTTGCCAGCACTTACTATTTTTAATTTTTTGTAGTCATCTCTGTATGGGAAGAATGGCATCTCATTGTTCTTTTTATTTGTATTTGCCTAAAAAACTGAAGATGTTAAACATTTTTCCACATAGTTGATGACTATTTTCATTTTTGAAGAAATACCTATTCAAGTAATTCATAATTTTATGTAGCTATTTACCTTTTTGTTATTGAGTTGAAAGGTCCTCACACAGCTGATTCTATACCCTTACTAGATATATGGTCTGACGATAATTCTCCCGTTTTCTAGTATTCTCCTATTACTGATAATGTCCTCTGATGCACATAAATTTTACATTTTTATATTTATTTCATTTTTCTTTTGTCATTCATACTTTGGTGGGTTGTATTTTAGAATCTATCACTGAATCCAAGGTTACACAGAAATAACCTTGTGTTTTCTTCTATGAAATTTATGACTTTAGTTCCCAGATTTAGTCACTGATACATTACATTAATGTCTCTGGAACCAACTCATTTGCCTCTGAATGTGTCCTACTTCTAATGTCTTTACAGACGACGGCTGTCAGCCCCATCTTGCCTGGACACACTCTACTGAGCAACTGTGATCTCACTGTGATGGACACAAAGGTTATTATGTAGAAGCATTAACTTGCAATGGCATAAATCCAGTATTATTCTGTATCTTAGATTTAGTTACTACACAGGTAAATAGATTGAACCTGCTTTTATTCTTGTATTAAAATGAAATGCGAACTTCTGTCTTGAGCATTTAAATTATTTCTTTGTAAAATTGTTTTTTAAACATAAAATATAAGGGTGAGTTACATAAGAATGAACTAAGATGGTAAGAGTGTAAATAAAAATGTGTACCAGCACATAAAATCTAAAACTCCTATATAATTCTGATATGTGGAATAAAAACCTAGTGAAATGGAATTAACTACTAATATATGACTTGATGTGTTTCTACACCATTTTGCTCTAGGAATGCAGTTGCTATCAGGCAGGGGGAAACACTTAATAAGACCAGTGATATTTAAATCTAAGTAATAATGTCCATTTTAGAAAGGAACCCCTCCGGGATAGGATAAAATGATCCAGGCTGTTGGGTAGGAGCTGTGTGGCCCGAGTTACACAGAAGCCCAGGAACTTTTCTTAGTAATAATGAGCTATTTGCCTTCAGAAGAGCAACGAGTTTAGTTCTTACTCTGGAACTCAGCTTTTGGAAAATCAGAGTGTGAAGACGAAATAAATAAACCACTCTTGCAGTGACAGGCTGAAACCTAATCTGCAAAGCGACGTTGGCCTACTTTGGGTACATTCTGTAATACAAAAAATAAATGTCCACAATTAAAGACTCCAGATGGGTTGGTGTGCTCTTCTTCTCCAATTAATTTGGAGTTTATTTATGGACACAGTTTGTTTTAGCTTTAATTTGTAGAAAACATTTTGGGCCTCAGTCAGTCAGCTTCTCCGTGCTGTGCGTAGGCTATGGCTCTAGGCGGAGGAGACTCACCATCAATGGACAAGGATGGTAACTGGCATAAATTTCAGCACTCAGTTTGTTCTTCTAAAAACAGACAGGGAGGCCTTTTCTGATTCTCTGCCCACACTAACGGGAGTAGGATGCTCATTTGCTGATATATCCTGCAACGTGTATGACAGCTACTGGCTTCCCCTCTTTTGAAGCAGAGAGTCAGGATGAGTTCGCAGTTCACAGGAAGCTTCATTCCTACATCCCAGAAGATCAAATTTTAGCTAAAAGAACCCCTCTGATTAATGACTTATTATTTCATTTTGCATGGGGGAGAGAAGGAGAAGCAGAATATACTTAAAATAATTGCTTGCAAAAAATCACTACAGAAGGTGGTATAGAAAAGATATGAATGAACTCAGACTTTGTTCCTACTGCACTGATGTCTTCTGACTACCAGATTAGCTCAGAAAACACTAACTCATTAAATTCCAATATTTCCAGGTTGTCATCCTTTGGGTAGAAAAGCAATCTCTCTGTGTGTGTGTTGACAAATTCTGGGATCTGTTCTCACCTTCTGCCTTGTTTGAGGTAGTGTTTCCCTTGTTTGTACTTCTGCACTACATATGCCAGGTTAGCCAGCCCACAAGCTTCTGCCTCATCCTGTGAGTGCTGGAGTTAGAGGCTTGCTATTGATCTGGCTTTTTACATGGGGGTCTAGAGATCTAAACTCAGGCCATCAGACTTGCACAGCAAGCACTTTTACCCAGAGCGATCTCCCAGGCCCTGACCATAATTCTTAACTACAGCTGGCCCAGCGAGGCATTAGTCTGTTCTTGGAGGCATTCATTTCTTTAAGAAAACACGGATGCTCTCTGAACCCTGATAAACTATCTGCCACCCTTCTTTGTCCAGTTAGATGTGAAATCCCAGAGGCCTCCACAGTGTGGAATTGTTCTTTCTTCAGGAAGCCAGTGCCAGGTTGGGTCAAAGCAGGAGGAGGTAACTGCTTTCTCCAAAGGGCCCAGAAGCTGGAGTCCTTTCCACCAACTATCCAGACACCAACATGCTTGTGGATTCTACCTCAGAGGCTGTCTCCGCCCTGGTGATTCACCTTCTGTTAGTGCGCTCCTGGAGAGTGCCAGTCCTTTTCACCATCTCCCTGACAGTGAATCCTGTGAGTCAAGAGTGAGGGATGCATACGAATGACTAACTCTGGCTAAAGTGATGTCACGAGGCTGACTGAGTGCTTCAACCTGTGTGTTCTGTCAAAGTTCCCTATTGGGACATATGTCTCACTGGTTTCTGTAATTCAAAAGTGTTTTGCTCTCTGAGATCTTCCTGACTCTGAGCGAGACTTCGTTGCTTCTTTGTTTTATTTTCAAGTATGAGATTTTAAAAAGAAAACTATATTGAGGTATAAAAGCACACATGTAAAAAGGACACTTGATAAGGTCAAAAGACTCTTACTTTGATGACTGTTTTAATCCAAGCATGGCTCTGTAATAATTGATAAAGAAACTTCACTGAGACAGAAAAAAAACAAAAAACAAAAAACAAAAACCAAACTGCTGTCATCTCCTATCAGGACATCCTCAGGTTTCTGTGTTGTTTCTAGCTTGTCAGAGTCACACTTCAAATGTGCTATTCTGGTGATCAAGCGCACAGTGGGGAGAATCAGCCCTTCTGCCTTTAAAGAATGACTTAGTTTGAAGTTCTAACACTATTATTATTTAGCATCTCGGGAATCCTGAAACCCCTTAAATGTGGTATTTAACTCATAAAAAATTGTAATTTTGCTCAAGATAGAAATTACTAGGCGCACTGGTGTTCATGAGAGCCCTTTAGTGAAGTACGGTAATGAAGAACGTTTCATAAGATGCACCATGTCATTCCAATCAAATAAGGACCCATCAGCCCATGTACAACTGTGATGGTCAATTTTAATTATCAATTTGATTGGATTGAGGAGCACCTAAGAGATTAGTAAAACACATTTCTGGCTATGTCTTTGAGGGGTTTCCAGGGTTATTTAGACCACGGGGCTCTGACTTGTAGACAAACAACATGGTGGAATTATTAGAAAATGGTGATGGTGGGAGGTAGGGTCTAGGAGGAGGAAGTAGGTTACTGAGCATGTCCTCTGAACTATGTCTTTCCTCTGCTCCCTGCTCTGCTCAACAGGCCCTTCCTTCCGGGATGAACGGAATCATCTGAAACTGGGAGCCTACACGAGCCCTCTTCCCTTTCACTTGTGTCTGGAATTCTGGCCACAGTATTGAGAAAGGAACTAATCTGACTACCATGAAAGGAAACTTTAGTAATTACCATAAGATGCCATTAACTGTAAAACAAAAGCCAATTCTGGGCCTCTTGAAATGAGCTGTAGATCAATGAAAGAAGAAGATTTTCAACTATAGTTTTGGAGGAAGGTAGTACTCATATTGGTATGGTAAGAACATTTCTCTTTCAAACATTTTATTTTTATTATTCTTAAAAATGAAGTATGTGTGTGTGTGTGTGTGTGTGTGTGTGTGGATTTGCGTCTGTAAGAGCAGGAGAGGATCAGACGCCCTGGAGCTGGGAGCTGTCTGACATGCCGAGTCCTACTCTGTAAGAGCAGCAAGTTCTGTTGTGCCCTCTCTCCAGCTCTTGCTGTTGGTAGTTCTTAAAAATAATGGCTTTGCTGAACTTTTTGAAGATCACTCCACTCTCATTTCTCCTTATTTGTTCATTAGTTCATCACTAGAATTACCAAAAGCTATAAATGGAAAAAATTTATATTTTCATATGACTCCTAAAGCTAATTAACAAAAGAAATGTAACCATACAACTCTGGTAGGATTTGTTCACTCAGTAGTCACTTTAATTTCCTCAAAACATCTATCTATCTATCTATCTATCTATCTATCTATCTATCTATCTATCTCTATCTATCTATCTATCTATCTATCTATCTATCTATCTATCTATCTATCCAGTGTGTGTGTGTGTGTGTGTGAGTGCGTGTGTGTGTGCGCACGCACGTGCACATGCATGTGTGAAGGTCAGAGGATAACTTCTATGAATCAGTTCTCTTCTACAATGCAAGTCATGGGGATAGAACTCAGGTACTTGTGAATATTTTGTTTGTGCTTTAACAAATAAAGCTTGCCTAAAGATCAGAGTGTGGAGCTAGCCACTAGCTAGCCATAGGGCCCAGGTAGTGGTGACATACACCTTTATTCCCAGCACTCAGGGGAGGCAGGGGCAGAGGCAGAGGCATCTCTGTGAGTTCAAGGCCACCCTGGGCTAAGCAAGATTGATCCAGTCTAAAAGAGCTAAGCAGTGGTGGCTCACACCTTTAATCCCAGTACTTGGCACTCACATGCCTTTAATCTCAGCACTAGGGAGGTGGAGACAGGAAGGGATATGGCTGGGCAGAGAGAGGAATATAAGGCAGGAAGGAGTTCATAGCATTCTGTCTGAGGACGTACAGAGACAGGATCTTGCCCCCTATGGTCTGATGACTCAGTAGAGGCAAAAAGAACTTTAGTGGCTGGATGCTCTGCTTCTCTTATTTTTCACCCCCTAATATCTGACTCTGGGTCTTTACTATTAAGACCAATTAGAATGTGTGCTACATCTGGCACCCAACGTGGTCCTCAGCTACAGGTCCTCAGGCTTGGCAGCAAGTGCCTGCTGAGACATCTTTGCTGGCCCCAAGCAGTCTTGTTTCCTTTCGTTCTGCGTCAAAAAGGCTCACGTTGACAAAATATAATTTATAGTTAATTTAAATGTTTCTTTTTGAGGTAATGTGAATCATGAAGCCTTAATGCAAATATTCATTTGGAGATGTGAAGCACGCCAGCAACCTGGAGGAGATGTGTGATAAGCCGTCCAACTGCGGGCACTTCCCTTCACACGTGCTGGCTCTCATTCTCTTTTCTGGAGAATTAAGAGGAAGGCAGTCAATTCTCATTTCTGTAATGATGCTAGAATTCTGTGCAAGGCTTTGAAAACCACTCGGCAAGAATAGTTCCAGATGAGGGCTGATCCGCCAGATTCATCACTCCTAGCCACGTGAAAGCTCCCAAGATGCCCCTGGGTTGGGATGTGTATTCCGACCCAGACTGAAAAGCATATTTCACTTTCCAGCTCTTTATTTGCATTTCAAGTTATGAGATTGCTGCAAAATGAAGGGGAAAGGGGCAGAGAGAATTCATTTTCTTCTCTCTTGGCTGAGATACCTGGTAATGAATGGCAGCCAATTTACAGGAGTCATGGATTGTTTTCTTTACCAAATCCAATTACTTTTGAGATTTGAAGAACGAGGCAGAAATGCCGGGCAGTGTTTGTCTAGGGAACTGTGACTCCAAATCAAGTCCCGAGAGGACAGAAACGAAAGCCAAGTTCATTATCAACTGACTTTGCTTTAGTATATATCTTTTAATACTTAGACAAAATGAAGAGATTCTCAGAAGTGTTTAGCTAATTAAATTAGTGACACTGGAAACTCAGGATGTATGGTGCAGTAAAATTGACTTTTCCTTTTGTGAGAGCCAATGACACCCTTAATCTTAATAAGGTCTTGGCTCCATTATTTATTAGTCATTTTGAAGATTTTTTTTTGCTCCTCAAATTCCATAGACAGTTCTAGCTCAATAATCCAAACATTAGTACTCTAATCAATTAGTGGCACTGTCCAGTTGTCAGTGCATTAATCAGAGAGATAAGGGTACAGAGAGACACTCTAGGATTGGCCGCCAGCAGAGCCAGTGGGGAAGATAAGGGTACAGAGAGAGACACTCTAGGATTGGCCGCCAGCAGAGCTAGTGGGGAAGCACCTGCCTCGTGTTCGAGGCTGTGGACTCTGCCCTAGTACCACACACAGAAGCAGCACACTCTAGCGTAAACGCTAATAACTATCTTTGTAATAGGCAGAGTCCTGGCAGCCTCAAAGATGGTGAAGCTGCTAATTCCATGGCCCAGCGAATATGCCACCTCACATGGTAAAAAGGCAGTTATTGATGTAATTTGGCAAATGATTCTAAAGTAGGGAATTATTCAGGGAGGCCAAATATCATTTCAAGATTCCTGATAAGACAAAGGAGGATGCTGGAGGAAGTCAGAGGAGCCAAGACAAGCAGAAGTTAGTGATGTAGGAAGCCCTCTGTATGCGGTGAATATGTGTTGCTTTTATTGGTTGACGAATAAAGCTGCTTTGGCCTATGGCAGGACAGAATATAGCTAAGCAGGAAAGCTAAACTGAGTACAGGGAGAAAGCAGGCGGAGTCGTGGGAGACACCAGCAGCGGCTGGATGAGTAAGATGTCAGAGTAGTACTGGTAAAGGCACCGAGCACGTGGTGATACACAGATTATTAGAAATGGGTTAATTTATATGTAGAGCTAGCCAGTAAGAAGCCTGAGCCACCAGCCAAATGACTATAATTAATATTAAGTCTCAGAATGATTATTTCATTTTTTATTCATATTTTCCTTCAGGGACTGGTGGGCAGGAGCAAAACCAGTCCCCTGGGACTGGAGGAGACAAAGAAAAGACTTCCAGCTTCAGGTCAGAGTAAAAGGAACCCTTAGCAAGGAAGCTTCCAGAAGCAGGCAAAGGAGGAAATGAAACTGTCCTTGGAGACAACCTAAAATGTCGTTGGAGACTACCAAAAGAGCGGAGCCCTGCCCGGGGCCTGATTTCAGTCAGCAAACCTGACCTCAAGGCTCTGCCCTCCAGAGCAGTGAGACAATAAATGTGTGCTGTCCTCAGACACTAAGTGTGTGGCGGGGTTACTGCAGAAGCAGGCACCAGCTCCATTTTATCCTACAAGACAATGATCAGTATTCTCAGCCAAGCTGTTTGAGAGGAGGCGTTAGTAAGATCGCCCACACTCCTGGACCATAAATCATTTACAGGCTCTTTCTCAGGGACTCCAAACAAACAAACAAACAAAAAACCTAGGGATGAGTTCCATACAACCCCCACCGGGGTCCTAAATAGGGTAGTTTCCATTCATGTTTGAAATTCTCTGCCTTTTGAATAAATAATAGTTTATTTCTCAGTAAAAATAAATCAGCTAACGCCTAGCTATTTGTTTTTAAAGGTGGATTTTTCACAGGTGTGTCATCATATGTTAGATCGCTGGAACATGCTCACTTTGTTAACGTGAATACACGTTTTTGGCGTGTATTTCCATTCTCACTACCGGCCCCAGAAACTGCCATTCTACACTCAGGTACTGTAAGTTGGACTATATTGGACTCTACACAGAAGCAGAATCATAAGCAATAATACAGCATTTATCTTTCAGTTTTTGCTTATTTCATTTAGCACACACACACGTACATATATATTTATATACACATATGTAAATACATATTAGACCTTATATAAATGCACCATATATCTGATATACGACATACATGTATATATGTCATATACATGATATGTGTGAATGATATGTAGCATAATATACCAGAAATAAAACTGTAGTTAATGTTATATTGATTGTATCATACACTTAAAATTTGATAAGAAGGCAGATCATATGTGTGTGTATATGTATGTATGTGCCTGCACACATACATGCACATGCATGTCAAAGTGTGCCTTTGGAGGTCAAAAGACAACTTTCAAGAGACAGTTCTCTACTTCTACCATGTGGATGCCAGGGATTGATCTTAGGGAAGCAGGTCTTGCCGGCAAGCACCTTTAACCTATTGAATAATTTTACTGGCCTCTTTACTGTATTTTAATTTGTCAACTATAATTCATAATGCCATCAAAAGACATTTTTGCATTAGCAGTTTAAAATCTCAGTGTCACCTCAGGAGTTAAGTTCCTACTTAAGTATTTACATGGAACTAAACAGAATAGACGTTGGGATAAGAACAAGAGCAGAATATGCTTTGGGATGTGCCCACTTCTATCACAACAGTGTCATAGATGTGTGTATTTTAGAAAGCCCAGCACTAAGGAGGCAGAGGCTGGTGGATCTCTGTGACTTCGAGGCCAGTCTGGTCTACAGAGTGAGTTCCAGGACAGACAGGGCTACACAGAGAAACCTGGTCTTGAAAACAAACAAACAGTTAAAAAGCAAAGCTTGTCTGACTGCATTCTGGGTAGCTATGGATTCAGGTCAGATTATGACACTTTGCTCTTTCTGCCTTCTCTCCCTCCTCACCCCCATCCTTGTTTTTTTTTTTTTTTTTTGGAGACAGAGTATTAGTATGTTGTCAAAGCTAGTCTTTGAAGTCCCGGGGTCAGAAGATCCTTTCAAGTAGCTGGGACGACAGGTATTTTACCATGCCCAGCTTAGTAGGCCTGATTTACATAAGTTATTGAGAAATGTGTGTGTATGCGCGTGCACTCCTGTATCTGAATAGTGAGGCCTAAAGACACATTTCAAATTCCAGGGAGAAAAATGGGCTTATGTGTTAACAGTGCTACAGTAATCTACTAACTGCTACAAAGATGAAAGTTATTGTCTCCCAACTTCCACCATCCACATTTTTTAAAATTAAAAAAACACGTTAGAATTAAAAATAGAGACCATTGTTAGAATGTTGGAAAAGGGAGGGTTTTCTTCCCTCTGACAGAAAAATTAAACACTTTTCTAGATAAAAGGCACATAAATAAAGTTACAAAATGATTCCATTATATGCGCTAGACAAATGAGGAAGATAAGAGAAGTAACTACAAATCATTTTTATGAAGTGGCAATGGATGTGAATGGGTGATCCGCAGAGGAAGAATAGCCGCTGCTGAAGTCAGAAGTAATTGGGGAAATGCAAATTAAAACAACGAGATATCAATTTTTCATCCATCATACCGGCACAACGATAAAACCTTGGATAGTATTAATCATTGGCTAGGATACAGAAAAAGACTTCCTGAAACACAGCCAAGTGTAAATGTGGTTTCCAGGGGTTCGATATCATAATTTCTGTCCTGTCTGGGGGCAGTCAATGGCAGGCACACAAGGGGACATTCACAAAGAGTGCCTGTGGTACTGGTGTTTGTAGTAATAGATCATAAACAATAGGCCTACCTCTATGATTGCAGTAGGCAAATCTACACTACCCAATATTTTGCTACTGTCCACAGTCACTCAGAAGGTCTTCCCAGTACACTTGGTTAAAGGAAATATAATCACCTCTTAGGAGGCTCATTGGGAGAATGCTTGCCTAGCAGGTGGGAAGCCCTGTGTTTGACTATTTGCAAGAAAGAGAGGGAAGGAGAAAAGGAAGGAGGGAGGGAGGGAAGGAGGAAGAGGTAAAGAGAGAGCAGTCAAAGTCTAATTCTTAGAACAGAATTTATTTTTTTGGTAATGGAAATGAACGATTATTTCAATGATTCACTCTAGAAGGTTGTGATATTTCTAAAGAGAACAGATTGGCTGCAGAATGTTATTGACTTTCCTATTTTCCTTCCTTTCTACCTGTACAATTTGATCTTTGATAAAGAGTACTTAGCTATTTAGAAAAGCCATGGAAAGCATACTAGACTCAGGTGTACTTTAAGTGTGTCTTGTGAGCCGGGCGATGGTGGCGCACGCCTTTAATCCCAGCACTTGGGAGGCAGAGGCAGGCGGATCTCTGTGAGTTCGAGACCAGCCTGGTCTACAGAGCTAGTTCCAGGACAGGCTCCAAAGCCACAGAAAAACCCTGTCTCGAAAAACCAAAAAAAAAAAAAAAAAAAAAAAGTGTGTCTTGTGGCTGAGTTCCTTTAGGAGAATTAAATACTACATGCCTCTAATTCTAAGGTATTCATTTTAAGATTAACCATTAAAAACACTTTTCTGGTGTATGGGAATGGGGTGTGGACACAGGATCTCATTGACTGTGTGAATGGTTGCAAGATGCTTTCCAATCTCACAAACACTTAGATTAGATCAGTCCAACCTGGGGGTCAAAGAAACCTTTTATAAGTCACCCAAGACCATCAGAAAACACAGATGTCACATTGTGATTCATAACAGGAGCAACATCACAGTTATGAAGTAGCAATGAAAATAATTTTATGGTTGGGGGTCACCACAACATGAGAACTGTATTAAAGGAGTGCAGCATCAGGAAGGCTGAACCATTGACTTAGGTAAAACAACCATTTTCAGAATACGGAAACATGAGGTCACAAGCTTGTTCACTGTCCCTCCTCAGTGGACACAAACATCTTTACAAACTACTGAAGGCCAGAATCACAGACCTCTGACAAACATGTCTCAGGGGAAGAGATGCCAAAGGGCCAACATCCTGTCCGTGACAAACGTCCACACAGCACAGGTCTCTCTCTCGTGCTACAAGTGCTCACCTTATTTGGGAATGGAAACTTGCCAGGTTCCACCTTGCCAGGAGCTTGAATAGCAGAGAGTGGAGGAAGCCAGGTCATCTCCTAGAGGTGGGGGGGAAACAAAGAGCATTTTCAGAGGACTCAACAGCAGGCGCATGCAGACAGAGTACTATGTGGACACGCTTCAAAAGGCATGGAAGTACAGGAATAAATAAAGGCCAAGAGGGAATGTCTACAACTGAGATTTGAAACTCATTTCTATGAAGTGTATCCTAGAAAGACCAGTTCTCGACTCCAAGGTTCTCCCTTGATATCTTAAAAAGAGAAGACCGTCCCATTTTTATGCCATTCAAAAAGAGGTTCAGATTATTACACAGAATTCACAGGATGTTTCTGAAGGCATACTTAAGACAGTAGAATCTCAGTGCGTTTTACTGGATGAATAGTCCAAACTATTAGAGAAAAAGAAGAAATTCTCAACAAGCTCCATAAGTCATTGCACTTCATAGGAAAAGGGGTGGTGGTGAGAGAAACAGGCCACATACACGAGTGTAGAGAGAGAAACGATGTCAACTTTACAAGCCAGTATTAAGAACACAACTGAGCTCAGTGTGCACTCATCCGTCACAGGCTCTCTGACAACACTGCTCCTTGAGCTCTGGGAGAGGGAGGGGGTCGTATTGTTGACACTTTGCATTTTCCTTCAGCTGCCATCAATAACGCATTAGGGGATTAAATTGACTTCTGATGACCAAGGGAATCAGTATAGTTTGAAAACAGGTTCTGAACCCTGCATTTTAATTGGCCTTCACTTTCAAAACCAAGCAGGCATGAACCAAAGCTGATGTTTTAAAAGGAAAATACATTTGCTTTGTGGAAGGGAGGTTGTGTTCTCACCAACCTTTGGTAGGTAAGGTGTTGAGAAAGGATCCTTCAGGGTTTGGGAACTCGAAGGATGGTCTGTGGCTTCTTTCCCCAGGAACCCTCTTCTGCAGAACCTCAGATGGGGCAGACTTTACACAAGATCCAAGGGATGGTGAATATTCTAAACCACCCAGGAAGGGTTTAATGGACCTCCGCCATCTCTCACCTTGACACAAATGCCATGTGCCGGAGGGTTTAGCGATAAGCTTTCCACTGGTCCTGGTTCTCTAGTCTGCACACACCAAGTGACCCCACGTTCTTATCTCCTCCCACCTCTCCTCTGAGGAAGTAGGACTGCTGGATTTGTATTGAGGGTGGCATCCTTGCTCCCCAAGTAAGAAAGCTATCAAGACACACATGGGTTTTCTTCACTCCCCCTAACATGTTCTTTCTACCACTTGGCTCTTCCATAGTATAATCTCTCCTTTTTTCTTCACAAGTTTTCTCATTTCCCTTTTTCATTTAAATTACTGGCTAGGATAAGATGGTGTCAAATCTTTTACAGAGCAAGCTAGTCATCAATTATAAATACTTGACCCGTTTTTTTTTTCTCTCCATTATGAATTGTCTGAAGTGTCCTAAGGCCACTCCAATTACTCGGTAGCTTTCTTTGCAATCAGTTTTTTATTCACAGTGTAATCTTGAGGGGTCAAGATAGATAAATAAAATATAATCTAATCACTCATGATAAACACCAGACTTGTATGTACACTCCCAACACGTTCAACTTCCCTCCAGTTACTGTATGCTCTTTATACATCGGCATGTTATATATGTTATGAAAGTTTTGTGTTTGTTATAAAAAGCCCAAAGATGAAGTATTTGTGTCCTTCTAGCTATTCAGAAGTAAGTGACATAAGAGGTTAATGAACTATAAATGATTGAACTTTCTTAAGAAGGTGTCCTACAAGTAACTTCTCACAAGTGGCAATTTCAGAAAGGAATTTATTATACAGTTCATATAAACAAAGCTAGCAAACAAGCTTTAAGAAAGCACTGAGCTGTGATCCTAAGTAGGGTTGGTGTCCTCCTGTATCTGTATCCAGATCCTTGACTCATTCCCTGTAGAACACTGACCTGTGGGCAGGCACAGGGCTCAGTCCACTGAGTTACAGCATTAGTGTATCAGCCCTCGACTGTGGATACTCACCGTCCACTACAGTTACCCTCCACTGCGGATACTCCTCTTGTTCCAGTAACACACAAGAGTTCCTTTCTCAGGCCCTTCCAAAGCATTCTCCTTTTCTTCCTTCAATTCTCAGATTTGTTGTTTCGTGCTGTATTTTTTTATATGTACAAACCTCAATCGATGCCTAGATACAAACTCCTCTGATACTCCTCTTCCATGCTGAATAAAAATCATACTCAGGAGACACTCATACCTTCTTTCAAGAGCATCCAAACTTAACAGAATCAACAAATGGGAATCCTAATGACTGCTCACAAGGGTGCTTAGAAACATTTTATAAACACAAGCCCTTAAAAGACTGTAAGTTCCTCTGAGGCAAAGGAGCTACTTATGCTAGTGTGGGCTAGGGCATTTTACATAGTAGGTGCTCCATAGAAGCTGAGTTGAGCTGAATGCCCACATGTCAATGCTAACTTACTTGCTAATATTGATTTAAGTACTTCCAAGCATTTCAATAGGATTTATCTATCTTAACAAATCCTATCAAGCACATAAATGAGTAGCATGGGTAAGAGATGCATGAGACACCCAAGTATATAATAATTTCCCAAAATATGAATTTTTATGACTATTTAAGTTTCTAATGTAATATAAGTATGAAATGTTTTGTATGTATAATGTACAATGGCTTTATGAGATACACTGTGTGTTTCACTGAAATTACTTACAAGGGATGTGTAGGAAAATCAGGGTAAACAGACATCTCTATTTCTCGTCACTTACTAGCTGAGCAAGTCACAGCTCAGTACGCCATGGTAATTTCAAGTTTTGAAGTTTACTATCAACTGGATCTCTGCTTGTGATATCTTAGGAGCAAAGGGAAAGGGAACATCATTTCATGAGTCAGGCACAAAGATTAAATTAGATAATGGACAAGATAACATGGCATAGAGCCCCGTATCTAAGCATTCATCAAGGATATCACTGGTTACTATCACACTGTTTCTGAATTCTTGCCTCTAAAATGAGAAATACAATTTATTTCTAAGCTTCCGTTGCTTGGGGCCAAAGACATAAGAACAAATGTCAAAGCGTATCTGTTTAAAAATATCGAAATAATCATATGTAATCTAGAGTTTAGTTAGTAAGCATTTATACAAATTGTATGTTATTAGAACTGAAGTTATTTAAAAATTATGATTCATAAGGGTGATTTGCACTTTATTTTTGGGGAAAGGTCCCTAGGTTTTTTGAAAAGAACTTATCTGTGACAAAATAAAAGAAACTGATGAAGTAATAAGACCTGATAGAAATGAAATTTGTAACTTATTTGCGGCACTGATTTAAAGTATGAGCAAAGATCCCCCATCACATGATATTATCACTGCTATTGGTTATTCTACATGACCCTATTGCCAAAGACACCATATACTTACATCAGGAAATC
Source organism: Chionomys nivalis (assembly GCF_950005125.1). Taxonomy (NCBI): domain Eukaryota; kingdom Metazoa; phylum Chordata; class Mammalia; order Rodentia; family Cricetidae; genus Chionomys; species Chionomys nivalis. The sequence goes on from NC_080104.1 coordinate 33,046,098, forward strand.
AAGCCGGCGCTCAAGTAGAAGCATCACCATCACTGACTAGTATTCATGGTGCTAGAAGTACTACACAAACTACCAGAGGAGAAAAGTCATCATCTGTCTCACACAGCTCAACCTCTGTAGCCTGTAACAGCAACCTGTCAGCAATACATGACCATTGGTGCAATAGTGGCACGGACGTTATGCGATAACCTTTAAGGCCTGCTTCATGAACTGCAACCCACAGTTGACACTGTTAATGAGGCCAAGGACCTGAGACTAGATAGATGGACTTTCTATTAGGGGAACAGCTATTATTCTGCTAGATGAACAAAGGAATAAAATGACTCCTAACAACACATTGCTATAACCAGAGATCAGTGCACTGCTGAAGCCTAATCAGAGATGCTTCTTACAGGAAATGGCAGTTAGCATGGAAATGCATAACTGGACAATATACAGAGAGTATGGGTGCCCTCAGCTCTAAATGAGGTGTCCTTATCAAACCCCTCCCCTTAAAGCTCAGAGATCTATGTGGAAGTGGAGGCAGAGATGTTGTAAGAACCAGAGGTGGTGTACAACTCCATGGGAACAGTGTTTTCCAGGCACAACAGGGCTAATGCATATGTGAACTCAGAGACTGTGATAGCATACAAGTCTAGTGTAAGTTCAAACAAGACAACATCCCAACATGAAGAAGGAGAGATGGCACAAAGTTCCACCCCTAACAAGAAGCTACTTGCAATTTATAGGGGGTGAGGGAGAAGCAGTTTTCTTCAATGAAGTGAACACTCCAGGTCTCACATGCCTCATGCTTAGGAGTAGCTGACCAACACAAGGTGGACTCCATGGATTGTTTTTGCATGTGCTCTTTTTTATTTGTTTGTTTTTAAGAGAGAGAAAGAACATGAAGTTTGGTGTATGGGTGTGTGGGAGGAAGATCTGGGAGGAGTTTGGAGGAAAAAAAAGAATATGATAAATATTCTATGAAAATATATTTCAAATCAAAAAACAAAATAACAAATAATAATGAGCAAAGGTAAGATTTATGATTTTTGTTCAGTTTTTCCTCAGCTTGCCTCACATTATCTTCCTTACAGAGAAGAATACAATGTTGCGTCAAGACAGGGATTCTCAGCCCTACATCCAATGTCTCAGCTGTACCCACTCCTGATACTGAATCAGTCCTTCTTCAGTACCCTGCACTATTTACAGCAAAGACCCCCTTACCCATAGGGGATATATTCCAGGACCCCACAGGGGAAGCCTAGACCTGGATCAGAAAGGACCCTATATACTATGTCTTGTCTTGTGCACACAAACCTGCCATCAAACCCTTTTATGACAGAGACATTGCAACTGTAAATTCATAGGAGCTGTAGGTGCCCACATGGACCTGCATAACCCAAGACCATTCATGGATAAGCAAAGGGCTCATGGAATTCTATCTCTTCCTGCCAAAACTGATGGCTACCGATGGCTATTGGGATGAAAGAGTCACTATCTTCAGATATATAACCCCCTGGTGAACCTACCAGGCTCCCCTGGTTAAACAGACTTGTCACAAAACAAAAATACATTAATGTGAAAAGGGAATGTAGGGTAGAGGGATAGCAGGGGTAGGAGGGAGAGGTCTGTTGGCAAGGGGTGGCCATCTTCACAGGGTGGGTGACTAACTATAGCTTTGTTCTTGGAAACATTCTTTTCTCAATAGGACCATGGATTAACTCTGTCACTTGGGAGTAAAAAGGTTAAATGCTGAAGCTGCTATATATGTGTGGTCCTGGTAGTTATAGCTCAGAGCAGAATTTAATTTTCAGTTTCCACACTAGAATAACCACCTAGATTTTCAGCTGCTTCGCAGGTATCATTCACGCTATGACACTCCCATCATGTGAATGTCACCCAACAGAACACGGTAATTTTCATTACCCTGCCAATTTCTCCTGTACAGGCAGCATACAAGAGCACTGCCCTCTGGGGAAGGGGGTAGCGTTTCTCCAAGTCTTTGACTTGGAGGGACTGGTGCCAGTCTGGAAATAAGAGGAGAAAAATAAATGCTCTTTATCTGGTAGATCTGAAGAGTTTATCTTAATCGTCAACCCACATAGGGCGCCCGAGGAAGAGGCCAGCATTGGCCTTCACATATACAATTCAGGTCCAGGCATGAAGGTTAGCTGGCTTTTCTCAAGGCAAGGAAGCCATATCCAAGAACAGAAATTCAAAGATATCTTAATCTACTACTTTATGACTGAAGGGTCTAGAGCTTGGCAAGCAAGAAACAATGCTATGCCAGGGTGTTGGAACTCAATGCAAGCTGTCTACAGTGAAGTTGGTTGGGCATCAAGGGGTAAAAATGGACAGTCTAGTGGAATCAGTCTGAGAAACAGTATTCAACTCCAATTTCAAAGACTAACAAAAATAATAAAAATCACCATTTTTTTTAAATGGAAGCACTACTCACAGAAAGCTTCTGGACAAAAAGCAGTACATACTGGGGAAAAATGTACCTTCTAAAAATATTTACTTTAAAAAATTCTACAGTGAAGGTTGCTAAAATGCCAGGGACCACAACTGCAATTGATTTGTATGTGGATATGAACAAACAAATGACTGATGATAACTTAAAGACAGAATTAGAGAAAACCATAGTGAATTTTCATTTCTTGAAACTTAAAATGCAGGAACAGGGTCAGTGTGAGTCAAAACTAACCATGAAGGAGATCCTTGGGTATTAAAGAGAAATCATTCTGAGACCCCACAGATATCAAGAGCTGTCAAAATTGTCCTCATATAACATATCATAGTAGCTGCATCGAGCCTGTGCACATCTTCTCAGACACTGGAAATCACCCACAGATGACTTATAGTACCAATACAATGTAAATACTCGTGAAAAGCTGTTGGCGTATACTGCCAAAGAAATAAGAGTTTCTACTGCTCACCAGAGATGCAGTCCTTTCTGTGAATATTTCTGATAAGTGAATGATTGGATTCAAGAATGGAGAGCCCAGTGATGCTGAGGGCCCATGACGTATCTTTTGGTATCATGCAGAAAGGGCATGCCATGTGGATGTATAAATGCAAAATACAGAAGGCCTGCAAACAGAAACACTGAGGGTCCCTCAGAGCTGCACAGCATGCCTGCTTCCTAGCTTGTAAGAGTCCCATTCAGCAAAAGGCTGAGGACAAAAAGCATACAGTCTTCATTTTACTTGTACTGTCTAAAGTGCTGCTCGATGAAACAACACAGATCCCACACAGCAAAAAACCCACTTTTCATCTCTTGGACTTGAGCTGTCCCTAGAAACGCTGAATTCTCCACCTAAAAGAAAGTCAAGGCATGACTCTTTGATTGTTGTTTTCATGTTAGAGGCTTAATTTTGGACCTTTGGGAAGATCCCGTGTTGTAGGTACAGTTGTATCATTGTGGGGTGGGAGCACAGGAGAAACCCGTTTTACTCTCTAGTACCCCAATGTTAAAGGATTCCTTATTATATGTACTCAGAACCTTTTGCAGCAATTAAAAAAAAATACACTTTAAACTTTATTTTTAAATGCACCTGGCTTTCTATGTCACTTTACTACTTGTGTTTAATAAACACTAGAATTCCCATTCCTCAGTCTACGGGTTGTTTTTATAACTCTTGGTGGATTACAATGTTAAAGTAGGAGAATTTAAATTGGGTCCTCAGAATTTAAAGCAGACGGCTTTGCCATGCAGTGCACAGCTGCCGGGCTGGATGACTCCTGTTCATGCCAGGTGACAATACCTCCAACCCACACACCCACCCGTTAGTCTCCTATTTGTGCTCCTGATGAGATACGGTAACTGGATTAATTTGAAATTAAAAATTCTTTTTAAATCTAAAGAATATGTATTTGAAGAACACTGGGGAGTGTTTCCCAAATTCTGAGCCTGGACTTGGTTCTTCTCTGTGCCATTTCTGAGTATCACATTAAATCTAGGTGGGCAAATTGAGGGGAAAGGTCACGGTATTTATTAATTGTACCGCTATCATCTTATTTTTGACTCATAATACCTTTTCAGAACAGCATAAACACCCAGAAATTAGCCTCCTGATAGACACACAGGTTATAATTAATCTTTGAACTATGGTTCGCAACCATTATATTGCTCGTTCATACACAGCTAAAGGAAAAGATGGCATGCATTACTCTGAAGAGACAGGAAGATTATGGGGGCACAAAGGGAAGAGGTGGTAAACACATTTTTGGCCGTGTTTCCTTGTAATCTATTCCCAAACCCACTTTCATAAGCATGCCGGGAAAATGCGTTTGACAAACTCCTATGTAGTCAATCTCAGAAGGGCGGAACAGGACCAGGGCTGGTGTGTGGGGAACCTCAGGTAATACTGGCCCTGTCACAGACCAGCAGAAAGACCTCGCATGGATAGATTTTCCCCACTCTTACTGCTGTCATCTACAAGATGATATTAAGCACAGCTAAAGGATTAATAAAAACAGTGGTAAGTATACAAAGCATCCAGAATGTCTGTCACACAGTATGTACTCAGTCAATAAGATTTATTAGTATAATACCAACTTTATAATTACTGTTGGCAGCTTTTGGCTTGGGCCCTGTGAAGAGAAAGGATAAATAAAGGAGGCATTTATGAGTTTGTTTTTTAATCTATTTTACTCAGTTAATTATTTAATATTTAACTGGTAAATTATTCATAGTCAAATAAAAGGCATAATAAAAGTATGCTTATTAAACAATAATTTGCTTTCCCACTCCCTTGCCACTGAAGGGAGGGAGAGTGAGTCTTTGTGTCTGGGGTGTCTCTCCAAAGAGATATGTAAGAGAAATCAGGGTCCACCATCTTCTAAGAGCTGGTGTGTGGTGTTTAGGAGCCGGAAGCATCACCTTTAGGCCTAAGGAAAAGCCCCAGCACAGCACGGAGAGGCTATGAGAAGGCACAGCAGCCTGAGCTCTCCTCGGTTAACTGCAGAGCAGGTGGAACATGCTGTGAGCACAGAGGTGCAGGCTTCTGCACTGTAGTGATAGGGCAGGTGATGGGCAAGACTGGCCACAAACAAACCCGAGCCGCCGGGACCAGGAGAAAAGCCCCAGGTATGGTGCACTTCTTACTCAAAGCATAAAGGTGAGGCCAGTCCTGCCCACAGCACAGGTCCATCACCTCTCAAATGTTTCCCAGCTATGGTGCCTTTGATTGTTCTGACTTCTGTCTACAGGAGACTCCATTACTTGCAGAGGATGCATTTCAGGACTCCACGGAATGCTTGAAAGCTTACATACAACTGTGTTTATTCCTATGTAAACACCTACAAATTTAACAGCTCCTCCTCCTGCTCTCAGCTGTGCTTGGGGACATTGTTAAGTAATTACCTAAACACCAGCCCCTTGATAGGATGACGGTGGATTGTGATAATCAACAGGGCCACTAAGTAATCAACAGGCCGGCAGTGTACACAGGATGAACACACTGGACAAAAGGAAGATTCATCCTAGGTGGCATGGAGCAGGGCAGGGAGAGATTTTATTACATGAGTCAGTTTGGGGCACAACTCAAATGGTTTATCTATAGTTACTAGATAAGACAAAACTGCAGATGTGGGGCTTACTGTGCTAACGTTATCCAAATACTAGGTGGAGAGGTGACTGTATCACTGAGTAGCAGTGACCAGGTCAGCAGGAATGTCTATCAGTCTCAAGGATTCAAGACAGGGTGACTTTATAGGAAATAGCACCAGAAGTACACTGAACACCAGCAGCCATCCAACCTCTAGGGGGCGGTTCTTTACCTGCACGAGATGTCAGATGTCAGGGTCAAAATAAAACAGAATGACAACTATTCTGTACGGTTTTATTGTGTGGTTTGTCTTTCTGAAGGCTCACTATGCTGTGTGATCTTTCTACCTTCATCTGCTTGTGTCCTGGGATTTGCAGGTATGCCCTGCCACCAACTACTTTATTAGAAGATATTTGAGCTTATAATCCTAGAAGATTGACTTTGCAAAGCTAGTGGAAGAAAACAATTGAAACCAAAGGGAAAAGAGGAGGGGTGCGCCATCAATAAGAAAATAATTTCAGGGAATTGGTAAATGATGCTGATCTCACAGAGACTGTCCTATAGAAGAAGGCTGAAAGGATGCACCAGTCTGCAGGAGAGCAAATAGAGAGTAGATTTCACAACGTTCTCATTAACAATGATGTTTCCTATCTTAGATGAGGCTTGTAAACAGGAGAAACAGGATGATTTAGCAGAGCCAATCAGTTTCTATGAGTGCACGTGAGTTTACACCCAACTGAACCCATACTGAGCACTGGTGGTGGGCTAGTTACTTCCCTAGGTCTTAGAACATAATCTACAACACAACAGAAATACTTCCTGTTCTTAGACAGTGTAAGGTCCAAAAGAATGACACAATATACATAATATTCAACTATGTATAATTTTATAATATAACAGAAGACAGTATGCATAATGTACAGTAACACTATAACCATTAAAACCGTGTCTTAGAGTGTGGGTCAACACATGCCAATCAATGAATTCAATACCATATACATACATACATAAATACACATACAATACATATACAAACAGAGATCAGAGGACCATCTTAATAGATATAGAAAATGCAACATTCAACATTCCTTCACAATATCAGCTCCAGGGAAATTAGGAAAACAGAACATATCTCAACATAATAAAAGCTATAGGTGACAAACATACAAACTGAAATGTTTGCTCTGGAATCAGGAGCCAGACCATGCTGTCACTCTCCACTCTTATCCAATACTGCTTGCACTCTTAGCCAGGGCAGTAAAGCAAGAGAAAAAAGAAAAGGAAAAAAAGTAAGATGAATACACTGTGCTTTCTTACATATACAGACTCCACATCTAACTAAATACATGTACACACATAGACGTGCAAGCAGAGGGAGGAAGCAGGTTGTGGGAGAGGTGACAAAGGAAGGAGCTGTGGTGGTCAATGTGAGGAAAGCACATATAGTGTAATGTCATACATCATTTTATACACTAAAAATATTTTTAAACCAGGCGGTGGTGGTGCATGCCTTTAATCCCAGCACTCGGGAGGCAGAGGCAGAAGGATCTCTGTGAGTTTGAGGCCAGTCTGGTCTATAAGAGTTAGTTTCAGAACAGCCAGGACTGTTACACAGAGAAACCCTATCTCAAAAAAAAAAAAAAAAAAAAAAAATTAAAAATCAGGAGCCAGCCAGAGCTGGACAGTGGTGGTGCATGCCTTTAATCCCAGAACTCGAGAGGCAGAGGAAGGGGAATCTTTGTGAGTTTGAGGCCAACCTGGTCTATAAGAGTTAGTTCCAGGAGGGGTTCCAAAGCTACAGAGAAACCCCGTCTCAAAAAACCAATAAATAAATAAATCAGGAGCCAGGGAGGACAATAACAATAGCACTGTGCATCAGCACAAAGGCCATCTCCTCAAATGCTGAGCTGCATTTCTCATGGCCATTTAGCATCTTAAGCAGGGTGTGTGTGTAGGGGAGTCTAGGGATCCTAGGCCTGGATGGGGCACCTGTACCCTCTGCCTTCGCTAGAGCTGTGTGGGGGCTCCTGACTTGAGACTTTTGTATGTGTGTGTCTCTATTCCAGATTTGATGTCATTTTTAATCTCACATGGGATACGTACGTGGTCTGCTTAGATCATATGATCTCACTTTAATTTTTAATGTAGTTAAGTAGTATCTTCATGGTATTTTCCTGCTTGGATAAATTATGCTTTTTATTTGAAAGTGAAACGTGGAAAAAATTTAAGAGCAGGAGTGTGGAAACCCTCTAGGATATTAACATCTATGAAGTCTACAGTGAACAGCGCTAAACACTGTGTACCAATACCGCCTTCACATGAATATACACTAACCTGGAAGTCACACACAAATATATGCATTGGAATTCATTTGTATGCGCCTGTAACTGTGTGGATGCATGTGTGCTGGTGCAGGAGCCTGCTGCAGTTTCTCTTTCCACTCACTCACGTGTAATGGGGTCATGCTGTTGGGTGATCTGCTCTCTCTCGTTGAACAGCTCCATTCCACAGTACCACCTAGGATGTACCTCCTTAAGGGGATGCCTGGAGGTGACGCTGTTTGTTTCACTCACGTGACACAGCTGCATTGTGGTCATTTCTTCATCACTACAAATGATGCTTTGGCAAAAATCTCTGTGCCTGTATCTATTTGCAGTTCTTTATTCTTCAATAGCATTTATTCTTTAAGTAAATTTCTAGTTCAAATGACATAAATACTTAACGATTTTAATATATTATCAAAGTTCCCCTTTAATCTATCAATTTATATCTCTCCAACACTGTACATCTTCACAGTCCCTATTTCTAATCATTCTGATATTCTCTTTAAAAGACGTTTTTTATATTACTGCCAATCTTACAGGAAAAAGATCATTTCACTGTTGTTTTAACTCTGCCTTTAATTATCAATATACTGCATTTATTGGACATTCACTTCTTATTTATAAGATACTTATTCATATCCCTTGCCTGTTTTGATGTATGAATATACGCCTTTCCACACTGTTGTTTAAAGACTACTTTTGGAACACAGGAAATTAATGACCTGTTTTACCAGTTGGCTCATTATATAGTTTCCATATTATACATACATAGAAAAAACTCCCGATGTAAAAATGAGTAAGACACTTGGAAGAAAAGAAATAACTTTTGAGAAAAAAAAAGGTGAGTAATAAAATTTTACTGCTGAGAGGCAGGCTTAATGCTTTTCTGCGTTGCACAGTTACAAAAGCACATGACAGGCACACTTCACTGCCTGGTGGCAAACTTAATACTGAATCAAAGAAACAAATTTCTAAGCATATTTGGTGTGATAAAACCTTAAACAGGCCACCACAGTCTCTCTCTCTCTCTTTTTTTTTTTTTTTTTTTTTTTTTTTTTTTTTTTTTTTTTTTTTTTTTTTTTTTGGTTTTTCGAGGCAGGGTTTCTCTGTAGCTTTGATGCCTGTCCTGGAACTAGCTCTTGTAGACCAGGCTGGCCTCGAACTCAGAGATCCGCCTGCCTCTGCCTCCCAAGTGCTGGGATTAAAGGCGTGCGCCACCACCGCCGGGCTAGTAATGCTTCTCTTGAGCCCTTAGAAATGCTAACATGAAGGTGATTGTCTCCCAGGGACTTAGCTTGGTGTAGACCACCAAGAGATACAGCAGAGACCAGAGATGGTGGCACTCTTGTTCTTAAACTGTTGGAAGATAGAAAACACACCAGGCCAAACCTCTAAACACACACACGCACCAGCCCTCCCAGCATGCTGCTGACTTCTTGGGATGCCAAAGTATCTGTAACTCTATTATGGTAACAGTTTCACAATATTGTGCATTTACCAAATTGACTATTTCATTTTTTTTTGCAACTTTCTTATTTAACATCATGAGTTCCTTCTGCAGATAGATGCATTATATGGAAAGTATACAATGACCCAATTGGCGAAATGTGTCATTATTTTCCTCTATTCCCAAAGTATTCCTCGAAAAAAAAAAAGCCACGAAAAATGTATCTTCAGATATCATTGAGTCACATGTTTGGGAACAGGCTGCATTTTGGCACAGGGATACCTCTAAAGATGTGAAAATGGAGTGATTCCCTGAGTAGAACTATGCACTGCAGATCAGAGCAGACTGGTTAAGAGAAGC